>NC_080417.1:149901752-150501752 GCF_029873635.1 Malania oleifera | reverse complement strand
ACCTAAAGCTATCCCAACAAAATGCTCATATAAGCAGCTGCCTGCATGCACATGCATGCAAGAGCTATTCATGTTGATCAGTGTAAGATGCATGTATGCATGTGTGGAAGTCTCATAGCAATGAAAAGAGCCCATACTTGGCATTGTTGTCGCAACTTTTCCATTACTCTTCCAGATGGCATTGGATGGTGGAGACAACAAACTGGGGAGCATCTTGAGCTGATCGTATATGCATAAACCAGCTGCATTCTGAAGGTTTATTGATTGTCAGTTCCATAGCATAGCCATCTCAGCAGAACTTTAATAGGGAAAGATGAAAAATCTACCAAACTAAAAATGACACTCACCACTAGGGCTCCATAAACACGCCAAGCTTCATGCCTCTTTGCTTCATTCTTTTGCTTCTCCAGTAGCATTTCAGGCTCAAGAAGTTGCAGATATGACTCTAGATTTGGTAGTATAAGCAAACGTACCTAAATAAAGAATAATTTGAATTGCTCAAAACCAACATATACATGCATGAGCAGAAAAAACACACACAGAGGGGGGGGGGGGGGAGAGAGAGACAGATTTGAAGGAAAAAACAATTAATTCAAGACACAACAATAGATAAAAATACATGTTATCATGCTCAACAAGTGGCAAAGAGCCATAAAGAAATGAAATTACCCCAAACTTTAAATGAACCTAGAAAAAGAAAATAGTGCAAAAAATGAAAATTCCCATGGCATATGATGCAGGGGCAGCATCAAGGATCTGCAGCCACGGGGAGAAATTAGAAGAAATTGAAGAAGAGGAAGGGGAAGAGAGGACAAAAGAGATACAAGGAGGAACACATTCACTTCAAATTCAAGTTCATCAACAACCACCTACAACAAATGAAACTACACATATACCCCTAACACTACAATAAATTACAAACATACCACTTAAAATACACAAATATTACAAACAAACCCCCAAATACACATAATCCTATACTAATCAAACTAAACACACAATTAACTACTAACTAAGCCCAACAATCCCCTCACCCAATCCTTCTTAAATATTCTTCAACAAAGATCTTCCCAAGGTCTTGGTTCTTAACGTACATCAATACTCCCTTAGCTAGAAAAAATTCAGCCTCAAATTGAAATGTTGGAGAATTAAAAGAAGCAAACTTCGACTCTTCGAAAGCCAGCGTTTGAGTGATACAAGAAACCACGCTCCATTGGCAGCACTATAGACTAGAGTTGAGAATTAGCGGAATGACAAACTCAACAATTGGAATGTCTTAAAGGCTTTGGATGTCCTCAAACACATTCATTTCCTTCCTTTTAGTGTCTTCAAGTTGAGTAACTCTTAACATATTCTTTGTGTTGGTTGGTTGGTAGTGCGGGCATCAAGATTATCTTCTTACCATTATAGTGGAAGACATGTCTTCTCATGTCCTCGAATCACACCCAAATCATCAAACCAAGGAGAACCAAGGAGTACATGGCCAATATTCATAAGTATGATATCACACCAAACATTATCAAAATAGTCACCCATCTAGATACAAACTGAACATCATTCACATATATAGTAGAACTATCAACCCAAGACATCTCATAAAGCTCTCTGAGTGAGGTTCCAGATGAAGTTGCATTGGAGTGACCCCATTTATGGAAACCAAATTCACAGTGCATCTTCCATCAATGATGACTTTGCAAACATTTCCTCCACACCTAAGAAAGGTGTGGAAGAGCTTGAAATTGTGCCCAAAGTATGACAAATGATATTCCTTTTTTCCAACAATAAGACACCATGTTGCAGTTATATATCACCATAGACCCTTAAACATATTGCTCAATCTATTCTTGCAGACCACAAATTCACTTTGAAAATTCACAAAATGTAGCAATAAAACCTGATTTTTTATGCTGGCAGTGACAATATCTCACTTTTTGTAGCAAATTATCACACTTTATTGCAAAATATCAAGTCCACAAGCAAAATAGCACACTGCAGATTAAAATATCATAAAGAAAACCCAAAATATCATGGCTGGAGCAATTTCTCACTAATCTGGAACCAGGAGAAGACTCCGGAAGATTCCCAATCATGGATTGCTGGTACGTGGAGCGTGTGCGCAGCCCACAAGGGTCTTCTGGCGATTATTTTCTGGAAGGTGGTATGTTGAAGGGTGGTGATTTGAATGGCAGTAGTGGTGTGTCAAAACAACTCAAACATGGATGGATTTTAAAGGGGTCGGCAGCTGGAAATTTTTCAGCAAGCACATGGGGCTTCATGGAAGGTGATGAAAATTTGAGGGGGAACGGTTTCAGGAGGTTCTGTCTTCAATGGGACGAGTGGTATTGCAGGATGGTGTCTGGAACGTGGTCTCAGAAAATGGGGACAACTGAAATTTTAGAAAATGTTCAGAACTTTTTTTTTTAGACTTAAATTTGCAGGGCGTAGAGGATAGTTGAAGGGGATGAAATCTGGGGTTGGAATTTAGAGTAACAAAAAGAGAGGGACAAAACTGAGGGAGAGAAAAACAGAGAAGAAAAAGGAAGAAGAAGAAAGAAGAAGCAGTGGCAGGGTGGAACAGTACACAAATAATGAACAGAACAGAACAGAGAAGGAAAGAAAGAAGAAGAGAAGAATCAGAAATAGAGAGAGAATTGATAGAATTAAGGGAGAGAATTAAAAGAAGAGAAGAAGAGAGGGAGAAGAAGAATTAAAGGGGAAGATAGGGGAACTGAAATGGAAGAATGGATATCAATTTTGGGTTCAGATACCAAATGATGCAGGGGCAGCTTCAAGGATCTGCAGCAATGGGAAGAAATTGAAGAGGAAGGAGAAGAGAGGAGATAAAAGGGGAAAATCTCACGATCACTTCAAATTCAAATTCGTCAACAACCGCCTACAACATGGCTTTCACACGCTATTTATAAGAAAGCTTCTAAAACATGAAATTACACACATATTCCTAAAGCAGCAATAATTTACAAACATACCCCTAAAATACACAAATACAACAAACAAGCACCCAAACACACATAATCCTATACTAATTAAACTAAACACGCAATTAACTGCTAACTAAACCCAACAATCCCTTGACCCAATTCTTCTTAATTATTCTCCAACAAGGATCTTCCCAAGGTCTTGGTTCTTGTCCTACATCACATATGGACTCCAATTTCTTTACTACTTTAGTCAGATTGACGGTTAAAGTGACCCTAGTACAGAATAGTAAGGGTTTTCAAAATTTATCCTGTAGGTAATATCTTTCAAAATTTCCCATTTAGAAGCATGAGAAAGGATAATACCACACCAGGTCCAAGGGCTGCAAGCCCTTGAACTGCACCATAATGTTGAGGCAAAGCCTTTGTTGGGTCCAAGAATGCATGGAGCAGAGTCCTCGTCACACGCGGCTGGAGGTTGTGATAAACATGCCCAAATCTGCAATAATTTCACTGATAAGATGTTAAAATATTCTATAGATGAAATGAAAAATAAAAAAAGCTTCAGTATTTTCATTATCTGAAATGAGTCTCAATGTCCCAAATGTGAAGCACTAGTGAAGTTTTTTGGGGTTTAGAGAGCGGCATTGCAACCATTACTATTCAAGTTTGAGCATGTAAAAAAGCTGCAATGGCAATATTACATGTATCATACAATCCATGTTATTACATCAACACTAGGGGGTGGAAAAATCCAAGTCAGGTTCAGTTCCAGTTCAGACAACAAAGTAGAATAATAATAATCTATTTGAGCCAAAACAAACTTCTTGTCCATTTTTTCCCCTTTTGGACCAACTCTTTCCTTATTTATCATTTTTATTTTTATAATACTATTGTTAGATATGCAATCAACTTATGTAACTTGTTTTTGTCCCTGCCATTATTTTTCTCTTAGTTATTATAATTCTTTAGAAGAAGTTGTCATCATTCTAAACTACAAAGAGATATAACATATATTTAATTAATAAACATCTATATATTTTCAGAACCAACACATCCACGCCTACAACACCTAAAAATATTTTAACAAAGACCTCACCCATTTCCACATTTAAGTATAAAAATAATTAAAATTATTATTATGCTTTAAACAAGTAAAACTTTAAATCAGCCCCTCCATTTAAAATAGGGTGTAATGCTGGAATTATCAATGGGTTTTATTTAAACAAAATTTTGTACCTTTTAGGTGTATATATATATATATAGCAAAGAAAAAAAGATGCACTGTCCAAAACTGAATTTTAGAAAGAAATTGCTGTTCAAATTCCCCAACCACTTTTTTCAAAATTAGACATGATCGGTAAAATGAATTGGACAAAAATGTCAATCTAGTCCAAACTCAGATGTCCATGAGAGAATGCACAAGAGCAATAGAAGTAAAGAACATTTTGCAAGTAAGTCTTAGAACATTCAAAAAGCACAAAAAGTAACATATGACTTCAGATTATTGTCACCCATAATTTGATCACTTAACTATAAGTAAATCTCACATACAGGTCCCACATTGGAAAGTTCATTTGAAGCAATAATAATTTATCATCTTATCACTATAGAGTCCCTCACATCTCTCTGTGTACATGTGTATACAAAAAGGTATATGTACGTTGATGTAACAACAACCACCAAGCCTTAAGTCCCACTAGGTGAGATCAGCAACATGAATCTTCTTCCACCTTTCGGCATGATCTATATTATAGAGCAATATCCTTGAGACAATCTTGCATATCCTGTCAAATACTTGCTACCCCAGTCCAAGTTATTCTAGATTGCCCCTTCCCATAATGTCCACACAATGCTCATTATTAGGCCTACAAGTCTTTTATCTTATCTTCAGAAGGCACTAAGCCTAACTACCAATGATACGTTCATTCCTTAATTTATCTTTCAGATTCATCCCACTCATCCACATTTCAAAACTTTTACTTTTAGATATGTTGTTTCTTAGTTGCTCAATATTCATATCCATATGTCATATCTAGTCTTATAGTTGTCCTATATAACTTTCTTTTTACTTTTGACAGTCCAAAGCACTTTTCCATTTTACGCAACATGCTTTAGCTATGTGTATTAAATTGGCGGAAAAGGATTCATGTAGCTGACCACACCTAGTGGGATTTTAAGGCTTGGTTTGTTGTTTGTTGTTGTATTCCTCCTAAATTAACTAAAATTACATTTGTTGTATTCTGTCTTATTTCTACTTATCTTAAAATCTCAAGATTCTAAAGCTTCTCTCAATATCTCCAACTTAGATTCTACTCCACCAAGTCAAACAACATACACCATATAACCTTATTTGGATATCTCAACATGAAAAGGTAAAATATAAAGACAAGTCTCACCTCTTGCATATTGCAGCAATTAGCTTTGCTGTGAAGTTTCTAAGCTCCCAGTGATTGTCAGAAAATCTGTTTCCTAACCTTTTGACAACAAGGCAAGTTAATACAGCTGGCATCAATTGGTGCAGCTGAAGAAAACAAGACATTTCTTCAATTAGTAAACCATTCACAAGAAGCACATTATTATAGCTGTAATAGGTACTACTCAAACACCCAATGCGTTAAGTTGCACTGTCGTTGCCAAGCAAGATCTCAAGCTGTTAGAAATGCAGAATCAAACAAGTATCAGCAACATTACAGTTAACATTAAACCATTCAGATGTCCTAGTCATCCAATCTTTTACTTTGTTCTAATTGTTCAATTACAGAAGGCTTACATTCCATAAAAGTCAACACGAGTTGAACAAATCATCCAACCAAGCCAGCTTTGGACATCGTACCCAAAGTTACCATTGCATGAATGACATGATCAGATAAAAAAATCCTTCCAATAGTCTAAACAATCTTATATTGGTGACTGATTAGTCATTATTGGACTTCTATTTCAATCACAAACTAAATAGTCTATTTTAGTGTTTCTCATTTTTTGCCCCTTTTTCCATCTCCTCTCCTAGGTTATATTTTCCTAAATTTATTTCTTAATACACTTTATTATTATATTATCTAATACCCATACACACAAACACATATATATATTGTTAATGGTTATTTAGTCCTAGCATTATTATTATGTGTTAAGAGTTTGGTTTGTAATAAGTGTGAGTTAGTAAGGGTATTATGGTCATTCCAACTGTACTTGACATATATTATAAATAGAGGGAGAGACCTCTCGTTTGTTTTGGGTCTTCCATTTTACCCAATTATTCAACATGGTATCAGAGCATGATTCTGAAACCTCAACCCTAATTGTTACGACCACCATCACTGGAATTTTCTGGGCGACACTGCCAGTTCAAGAACATCAAAACTACTATAGATTGTGCAAAAACAACACCATAGTCACCCACAGACACTGTCGGTCTGCTCCCCACTGAAATCCCATCTCCAGGCAGTGTCCCACATGCCCTCACGCACCGGTCGAAGGCTGTCAGGGCCAACCCCACACGCCAGTGCGTGAAGCTACTCTTTCAGGCATGGTTTTGACCGGAAATCATCCAGCAGTGATCCAGTCCCTCTATTAACATGTTATTGAAGTTTTTCATGATGTTTTTGCCCAAAGATCCCACCTTTTTTAATTGTTCATGCGCAGCACCCAAGGAATGGATATTTGATGCTTCTTGAAGTTGTTTATCAATGGTTATTGAGTTTATTGGGTCTGAATCAGTGGGATTTGCTGTGTTTTTTAATTCAATGTTCTAATTTCTTCCATATATCAAAATATCAAACTATTGGGTCCAATCTTTGTTGTGACCGTGCACTCGTGGTAATTCATTAGTTGTTGTCTGGTATTAGTAACAGTCATTGATGAGTGCTCATAAGCTGTTTTTTGTGAGGCTGTAGCAGTGTTATATAGGTTTGTTGGTGATTTATCCATGGTAGTTTGGGTGGTTCACCTCTCCAATTGTTCTCGTGCTGTGTGCTGCTTTCTTGCGACTGCGTCTGAGATTCTTGGTGCTGTGGCAACCGCGTAATGATTTATTTATGACTTGTTCATACTGGGTCACCTTGTTCGTGGTTGTTCAGATTGTTCCAGCAATTAATCTTATGATCATTGGTAAAAGTTTGTGAATGTTGGGAAGGAGTTTGCAAATCCCAAATATATGGTTCCTTCGTTAGTCATTTGTTTGAGTGAACCGTGTACTGTGACTATATCAGAGGAGTATTCAAGGTTTCTACAATATCAAACGTCTCAACAAGCATCTTATCACATTGTGTCTTTTGCCCAAAAAGGTAATTCTATAGTCTATATGTCATCTGGTATCCTTCCTACTAGTCCTTGGGTTATTGATTTTGCTGCCAATGACCGTATAACAAGTGCAATCAACTTCTTTTATGATCTCCAGTATACTAAAAATCTACCTCAAGTTACCCTTGCTGATGGGTCCACTATTGCTGTCAAGGGGATAGGAACAGTAAATCCTACTCCTTCTGTCTCTATTTCTTTTGATTTATACATTCCTAAATCTCCTTTCAATCTCATGTCAATTAGCAAGCTTACAAAATAACTAAATTGTTCTGTCACGTTCTTTCCTAATTTTGTGGTTATTCAGGATCCGAAAACAAGAAAGACAATTGGCACAAGATGTGAGGCTCGTGGACTTTACTACTTTTAATTCGCCTTCTCCATCCATTGCCTGTACAGTCGCAGTTACACCACTTCAAATTCATTGTCACCTTGGTCATCCATCCTTGGACAAGTTGAAACAACTAGTTCCTACACTGAGTTTTGTGTCTAATCTTGAGTGTGAGTCTTGTCAATTGGGCAAGCATCATTGTGTTCCCTTTGCTTCCTGGCTCGACAAACGGGTGGTTAGCCCTTTCATGCTAGTCCATTATGATATTTGGGGTCCTAGTCGTGTCACATCAAAGTTGGGGTTTTGGCACTTTGTTACATTTGTTGATGACTACTCTAGGATGATTTGATTATATTTAATGAAAGATCATTCCGAGTTGGTTGATATCTTTTGTGCCTTTTGTTCCCAAATAAAACTCAATTTGATATGCTAGTAAAGATACTTCATAGTGATAATACTAAGGAGTAATTTAGTGCCCAATTCAGTACTTATATGACTAACTCTGGCATGATCCACCAGTCCTCTTGTGCCCACAGCCCACAAAAAAATGGAGTTGCAGAGCTAAAAAAGAGACATATTCTTGGACTCACTCATACCTTATTGTATCAAATGAATGACCCTGAAGTTTTGTGCAGTGATGTTGTGCTTACAGCTTACTCCCTCATCAATAAAATGTCATCCTATGTCCTTGGTGGTAAAATCTCATATTCAGTTACCATCCCGTAGACTCCGTTGTTCCCCCTTCCTCCTCATATATTTGGTTGTGTGTCCTTTGTCCATTAGTTGACTCCAGGAATGGATAAGTTGGACCCTCATGCTATCAAATGTATTTCTATGGGCTATTCCTATACTTAAAAAGGTTATCGATGTCATAGTCCTACTTTACATCGATTCTTTAACTATATTGATGTCACCTTCTTTGAGTCTACACCATATTACTCTAATTCCTTGAGTTTTGTTGACCTTTATGAGTTCCTTCCTCTGCCTTGCCTTCCAGATCCAAACCTAGTATTTGTGCCCACTCCTCCTACATCTACATTCAGGTTTGAGTTCTTCTCGTCGCTTGGATCATCCCAATTTGCAAGTATACACACGGCAACTCAAGGGGGAAGTGCTTACTCCAACTTCTACAACTATGCCTCTAGTTCCCTCATCAGACTTATTTCCCATAATGTTGGTCCTCCTATAGCTGTTCGAAAAGGTAAATGCACTTGTACCCAACATCCAATCTCTAATTTTGTTTGTTATGATTTCTTGTCACCCTCTTATTACTGTTTTGTTAGTACTCTGTCTTCTGTTGCTCTTCCAAAATCCATTTCTGAAGGCTTATCCCATTTTGGGTGGAGGACAGCAATGGTTGAAGAGATGCATGCGCTACATGATAATGATACTTGGGATTTGGCACCTCTTCCTCCTGATAAGTCTGTGGTTGGTTGTCGTTGGGTGTACAGTGTGAAAGTCAATCCTGATGATTCGGTGGCTCATTTGAAGGCCAGCCTTGTTGCTAAGGGGTATACTCAAGTGTATGGTTTGGATTATTCAGACACATTCTCTCCAATCCCTAAACTTTCCTTAGTACGTTTATTCATTTCTTTAGTCACCACTTGTCATTGGCCTACACATCAATTAGGTGATCTTCATGAGGAGGTATACATGGAGCAACCACCTGGGTTTATTGCTCAGGGGAAGTCAGGCTCAGTATGTCGACTTAAGAAATCATTGTATGGATTAAAACAATCTCCAAGAGCATGGTCTGGCCATTTAGTGTTGTAGTACTTGAGTTTGGCCTCCATCAGTGTGCAATAGATCATTATGTAATTTATAGTCATACTCCATCTAGTGATCTAGCAGGATATTGCTTATTGTGTATGTGGATGACATTGTGATCATTGGTAATGATGATCGAGGCATCCAAGACCTAAATTTTTTCTACAAAGTTTCAGCTAAGGACTTGGGACCACTGAAGTACTTCTTAGGTATAGAAGTATCGAGATCTCATATGGGAACTGTCTTGTCATAGAGGAAGTATGTTCTTGATCTTTTAGATGAGATGGGCTATTGGGATCCAAATTCAATAATACACCCATGGATCCCAATATTAAGTTAGTGTCAGATATGGATGATTTGTTGCCTAACTCAGGTTGGTACCAGAGACTTAGAGGAAAGTTGAATTATCTCATAGTCACTCGACCAGAAATATCCTTCACATCAAGTGTTGTGAGTCAGTTTCTCGATTCCCCGAGAACAAGTCATTGGGATGCAGTAATTCGCATTTTGAGATATCTCAAAGGAGCACCAAGGAGAGATCTCTTATATCAGGATTGAGGTCACACTCATATTCCGAGATATACAAATGCAAATTGGGTCGAGTCACCTTCCGACCTAAGATCCACAACCAAGTATTGTAACTTTCTCTATGATATTTGGTGTCTTGGAAAAGTAAGAAACAAACTGTGGTGACCAGGTCAAGTGTTGAGTCAAAGTACAAGCTATGGCATACACTTGTTTGGCTGAAGAACATGTTGAAAGAACTAGGTTTTCCACATTTTTAGCATATGGAGTTGATGTGTGATAATCGAGCTGCTATTCATATTACCTCCGACCCTGTCTTCCATGAGCAAACAAATCACATTGAAGTTGATTGCCATTTTATTCGAGAGAAACTTGTACAGAAGCTCATTACAACCACTCATGTGAAGTCTAAGTTTTAGTTTGTTGATTTGTTCACTAAATCCTTGGGAGATGCTCGTGTGAAATTCATCTATAACAAGCTAGGAGCATATGATAAATATGCTCCAGCTTCAGAGGGAGTGTTAATCGTTCTTGAGTCATTTAGCATTATTATTATGTGTTAGAATTTGGTTAGTAATAAGTGTGTGTTAGTAAGGTATGATCATTCCAATCGTACTTGACACATATTATAAATAAAGGGAGAGACCTATCATTTGTTTTATGTCTTCCATTTTACACAATTATTCAACATATATATATATATATACATATATATATATATATATATATATATATCAATCAACCATTAGCTCAGATACTACTATTAGGATCCAAAAAACTGAATCTAAACTTACATATGGTTCTATGTGTATATGTGGATTCTGAAGAAGGCTCCGAGCAACGCGCATCAAAGCAAACAGGCGAGAGAAATCATTCAAATTTCGTGTAACCTAACATTTTCACAAGAAAAATCATATCTCAATGAGCAATGGAAGGTTATTTCACTATGAAATATGTTATTCGGAACTACCTCATCGGCAATGAAATATGTGAAATACGGCACTAAAGGATGGAGTCCTGAATCTGTAGACAAGCTCACTAGCGCTTCTTTAAAGAGGGCAGTGTCAGACCTACCCACAGTAAGTTCTGTAATTTTATCAAAGTAGAGCTGCAGACAACGAGAAAAACCTTGGTATAAAATATCATATAAAAAACAAGGAAGATTTATGTAAAGTAGATGATATAAATTTACCTGAAGCTCCCTTGATAATATATGCTTAACAGGCAATTTAATGTCAACAGGAAGTCCATCCTCCTTGTATTCAGATTTTTTGCTATCAGAAGACAATGCAAGTGCTACAACATAAATGTGATACCAATGCATTAATCAATAACAGAAAATCAAATCATACACTTCAATAAGTTCAAATCTAGATCAACTACACAAAGCCATGGGCATTTAGAGTATATAGTAAATACAAAGATTAGACCCATTAAAAATACAAGGATTACAAAAACCAAGAAAGAGAGTAATCAATGTGTTCTGTCAATGAGAAACATTTTTGGAAAGAAAAATCTTCACCTTGTGTTTGGGAGAGGCTTGGATTTGGATTTGGATTTGTGTGGATTCAAACCAAGTGTAATACAAAATTGTATTGAATTTTGCCTAGATCAACACAAATCCAAATCCAAGGCTTGAAATCCAAGCTCCCAAACACAATGTCAAGATATTTTAGAAGTGGGAAAAATAGTTTTATTAAATAAAATTTAATTCTAAATAAATTTAACCAAATGAAGAAGCAAAGAGGTAACAGAATATCTCCACACATTTTTACTAATTGACTTCCCAAACCCTGGTCACATAGAAACTAATGCCGTATGGACACAGCCCAACTGGATGAAGTGATTCTATAATTGAATAAATACAAATATATTAGGGACCAAAGCCCTCATAGAAGTTACTAACATTGCAACTGAGTTTAGCAAGATACCTTCAACTGGAGCATTTTCTGGAATTGCAGGCTGTACTCCTTCAATAGCTAGCCAATGAGCAACAACAGCAGTGTCAAGAGGCACTTTTGGCAAAGGTGCTTCAATCAACTGCATATTGAAGACAAATCATAAACCCCAGGATATGATTCAGGCATTATTTAGCTAACATTTTAAAGTATTTTTTATTGCATCAAATTTGGTTCCTGATAGCAAGAAAATTGATTTCAAAATGTTAGCCAAACATTGGGTTGACAAATCTAATAATAGGACAATTATAACATAATTATAACCCCTTACGTCTTTAAGTTCTACGTCCTTGTCATTAATGTAGAACAAATCCTTATTTCCAATAGCTCTTTTGAATCGCAATGGATCTCCAGATGCAAAGCCATAAATTGGCTGAGACAGGAAGAGTGATCACAAGTAAGCCAATTGAAACCCTATGGTGAATAAAATGAACTTTTAGAACTAATGAGATGATTCCATTTTTCCTAAACAAAAACACAACCATGTAGAGACAAAGAACGAGGTGAAATAAGGAGCACAAGAGTTAATTGAGTGCAATTCTAGCATAATGAGCTATGTATTGGCCAGCTAAGATAGGAAAATGGCATAATGCTGAAGATTAACTTAGAACAACATTTAATGTTTTTGCTTCCGAACATAAAAATGGCCATACATAAAGATATTCATGAATGCACATGGAACAAGGTAAGATCCGTGAGTGTGTATATGGACTAACAATCACAATCAAAAGTTACCACTAACAAGTGGGTGGAAAAAAAGCATATGGGTGCAGTAGCTTTTGCATGCACATATATAAAAGCATTGAGAAGGTAGCAATGATCAAAGGAAAACTAAATGTAGCATGGACAAAGATCATCCAATATGCATCATTGCCCAGGGAAAAAATGTAAAACTTTGTAGTTTAAATAAAAAGAAGAAACAATTACATGCAATGTGGAAGCGCTTTGACTGCTAAATGAGGTAGAATAAATCCAATCTTCACTTTAGAAACAACAATGGACTATTAAAATACTAAACGAACAATAGCCGAAACTACTTGAGCAGATGGAGGAAATTTCATATAAAACATACCAGTTATCTTCTCATGTTAAAAAAAAAAATCAAAATTTTCTTCCTCCTCAACCCTCCCACCCCACACCAAAAAAAACAAAAAAACCACAAACAAATTTTGCTTCCAAAAAAGGTAAAAACAGAGAGAGAGAGAGAGAGAGAGAGAGAGAGAGAGAGAGAGAGAGAGAGAGAGAGAGAGAGAACTGAGTATTTTCTGGAAAAAAAATCTCATGTTAATAAGTTATAAATTTAAGCTTCTCATTGTACTTTACAAAGAAACTTTTTTTTAGTAATTATCCAAATAGAAACCCTAATCCCATACTAGTAATGTAAAAAGTATAATTTTTTTTTCTTGGAATACAAATTAAAACTCACTTCTACATTTCTTAAATTAAGTGCACTGTCCACATCATCTGCTGTCAAAGTAGTCCGCTTTGAATGGCGCATACACTTGATTGCCTCCTGCAAATTACAGAACACGAATAATTCATTATAAGTTACTCAAAAATGTCAAAATAAGTTTCTCGCCTTATTTTTCATAATTTTTCACGGTGAACGACCCCTAAAAAAGTTACTCTTAGAAGCAAGAATAAGTAGCTAGAAAATTTTGATGCTGAGTAGAAAGAAACACGAATCGTACCTGCATGATCTCGCGAACCCGGTACTCGACATCGGGGGCGAGAGCGAGGGCAACATCGGGGGAGAGATCAGTGATGCCGATACTCTGCGCAATAACCTCGATTGTTTCCTTCGGCACAATGCTCATCTTCTACTTCCGTTTCTACAAGTTCGTCAATATTTTGGCTTTGCACCAGATCAATTTCATGAATTCCCCTTTTTCTTCTAACGACGCAGACCTTAGGAAGTAGTTCTTGAAAGTTCACTGGAGAATTAACGGAGATGTCGACGACACTAGGCTTCTGCTACCTCGCGCCCTCGCCGAATTTTTTGTTTGTCTATCTTATTTATACTAACCATTACAGCTCTCTATTTTTTATAATTTTTAAAAATTTATTTTTAAAAAATAAATTAAATAAATAAATTGTATATAAACATTTTAAAAAGTTCTACAAATATTTTGAGATCATCATAAATAATTATAAAAAAAATTGATATAATTATAAAAATATTTTGAAATAGATGTGGGTATTTAAATGATAACAACTATAAGTAGTTTTATAAATAAATTTAATATTTTTTAAAATTTGACATCAAAGGGGGAATTTTCTTTATATTTTATTAGTCATGGGCATCCATTGTGAATGAATAAATAAATAAGTAAAGAGTATAAGAGCATTTTAGAATAATTATGAATTAGTTATCATGATATTTTGGAATAATTATAAGTAATTATAGGGATGAATTTGACATAATCATAAGTATATTTTAGGATAGTTGTAGGTAATTAAAGGGGTATTTGGAGATAATTATTAATATTTATAGGAATAAATTCGATATTTTTTAAAGAAGACACTAAAAGAGGAATCCCCTTTATAGTATCGGAAATTATAAATAAATTCGACATTAAAAAAACCCAAATAAGAAATCTCCTTTTAACTATTAAAGATTAGAGACTAGTCATGGGCTCACACTAGGTGCGTGTTTCATGGCTCTCTATTTTTAAAATTTGTTTAAAAATTATAAAAATTACTAAAGAATTTTTAATATATATATATATATATATATATATAAAATAAGATATTTTTAGAATGGTTATGGTAGTTACAAGAATGTTCTGAAATAATTGAGTAATTATAGGATTTTTTATTTTTTATTTTTTTTAAATGATAGTGTCTTAGATCCTTTGGATGCTTAACTAATTCATCGAGATAGTAAGTTACCCTTTTACCCTTTTCCACCTAAATACCAAGTTATTATCTCAAATAGATAGTCGTTGCCCCAAAACTTGAATCATAATATTTTAATTGGGAAGTCTTGTGTTTACCATTATGGTAGTTATAAGGACATTATAGGCTAATTATGAGCAATTGTAATGATATATAGTGTAAGAGAATTTTTTTCATAGTTATGAGTAATTATAGGAGTATTTTAGAATAATTATGAGTAGTTATAGGGATTATTTTGGTACTTTTGGTAAAAGACAACAAACGAGGAATCTCCATTATAATAGTAGAGAAATTGAGTAGTTAAGAGGATATATTTGATACAATTATAACGGCTTGTTTGATTCGGTAGAATATATATTTTTTATTTTTATTTTTTTAATTACATAAGAATTCCAACCACCAATGAGTCCTTCGGACCCCCTAGTTCGGTACCAAACCTACGGATCAATGTCCTCCACTCCCAGGTCTCACTAATCAAGGTAAAGTCCGGATGCGAATATGACTTCCATGCATCAGTTAGACATTTGGCCAACCCAGCGCCTAGGACACATATTCATTACCATCTATGATCTCTGCTAACTCACAGAGAACTCTCACCATCTACGGTCCCCGCTGGCTCACAGAATGAACTCTCACCATCTACAGTTTTGTTGACTCACAAAGTAAACTCTTATCATCCACAAATACCGATGGTTCCGTGAGTGTATTTATTTGGAATTAAACTCTTGATGCTCCTGCTTACATGTTGATGTCTTTCCACCGCGCCATGCCCGTAGGGACAGTAGAATATTTATTCTTATAATAAGATAAGATATAGTTAAAAAAAATGATAATCAAGGGAATAACTATTATTTATATGTTCCTAATCATTTCATTCAAAATATAATATCAAAGGAATAAACATTTCTATGATGAAATTTTGGAGTAGTCATTCCTTATCTATTACTTAATTTATAAAAAAAAGATTCATATTGTTATTTATTTTATAGTAATAACATAATTTTTTGTATAACTAATTATAACGATCCTATTAAAACTAATCTATTATTAGAAATAGGTATTCTACGAATCAAATGTAACTTACGGTTATTTTTAGATGGTTATAAATAGTTATAGTGGTATTTTAGAATAATTGTGAGAAACATATGATGAATGAGTCCTATTATCTTCAAATCAGTATTAAGATGAGAAGTTGCATCAGCTGCAAGTGGCACAGCCGGAGAGATGTTTAGCTAGGGGCAAAGTGGGGCGAGCTGTTCGTGTGGGTATTTCTAGTTTTCTGGTAGCTGTTCCCAACTATTAAAGGCCTACAATTAGGTTAGAGTTTTGAAGTCTACGAAGGTTTTTTGTAAAATTATATCAAAATGATTAAGATGCAATATATTCTTCTTTTTCATTTAATCAGAAATCTAATTTAGAGGAATTGATTTTAGTTTTCCAATAAAGACCTACAATTAGGTTAGAGTTTTGAAGTCTACGAAGGTTTTTTGTAAAATTATATCAAAATGATTAAGATGCAATATATTCTTCTTTTTCATTTAATCAGAAATCTAATTTAGAGGAATTGATTTTAGTTTTCCAATCATCAACCCATTAGGTTATGCAATTCTGGTGAAGACTTATTTGTGTGCCAATGCTCGTTTTTTAAATATTTTCTGGACATAACTTTTTTTTTAATCAATTAATAGTAAATAGTATTGATCAAAATGAATGTATATAATAGACACTAAGCATCCAGGCAAGAGGAAGTCAAGTTTCCAATCAAAAGATCAAATCAAAACCAAACAATGGTTAGAAACAGATCAACCTAGGCATACCCAAGTGCCAAGAGGCCAAATGACACGGAACAACTGAAAGCAAAAACAAGCAAATTCAAAACTCAATCAAAGGAGTACAATCCAAATTTATCATAAACGACTTTGTAACTCTGAATCACCTTAAGCAGTCCCTCTAGTTCAATTGACTTGTCTTCAAACTTCCTTTTGTTCCTAAAATGTCAAAGGAAGTACACAGTAACAATCAAGCAAATTTTCTTTCCAATAGATTTAATTCCTGTGCCCTTTGCCTCCTTATGCAACCACTTCAAAGCAGCTTTTAGGGATGACATAACTTTAAAATACCCCATCCTGTGTTGAACAAGATCCCACACAATTTTAGAAAATTTACATCTAAAAAGGATATGGTCAATAGTCTTAGTATTAGTTCTGCAAAAGACACAATTCTGGTCAACTCCTTCAACAAACAATTTATTCACTCGTAAAAAATTTATCTTTAATTCTCAGTCACAATGTGAACGCATGTTTAGGCAAACTAGGACATACTCTTTTGATATAATATCAAAAGGATAAAAGATATTAACCTCCTCCTAAGATTTGATAAAAAAGACAATCACTTTTTTTATCAAAATTTCAATAACCTTTCATGAAATATACTAAAATAACACAAATCTTTCCTTATATTTTATAAAAAGATAAATTTTTTTTGGAGAAGTTAGTATTTTTTTCACAATCTTAAAAAAAATTTGTGACATTTTAAATTCTCATAAGAGATCATTGTATTTTATTCATATGAAAATGCTCCATATCCCCCCCCCCCCCTCCCCTAACCCTGACTCCTTTTAAGTCCAAATTTATGAGGTGAACGCTGTACATGCCATGAATTTTCCAAGTAAAAAGCATTAAACTAATGTTTGAAAGTATGAATTCCATACTTTAAATTTAAATTGTGCAAATTAAAACAAATATTATTACAATTTTATACTGTGTCATGTCCAAATTCATATAAATCTAAATATAAATCTCAAAATACATGCTCCAAAATGCACGACAAAAAAAATAAAATTCTCTCACATGCACTCAGCCATGAAAGTCTAAAGGCAGTAGAAATCCCGTACCAGTGTTCAAAGAACACCACTAATTACAATTAACTCAAGTAACTTCACCCAAAAAAAAAATTATAACCGGATAAAATTTTCACAAAATCCAACACAACTGATGACGCACAACTAGTATTGCTATCAACAATGAAGATCAGAAAGGCAAAAAGATGAACATTTCAATGTGCCATCGATAAACATATATATTTTACAGATTTGTTTAAGTTAACACCACCAAGCATATCGACTTCGGAAACAAAGCCCAAAACATCCAAAAGGTAGATGAAAAGTGTTTTCAACAATGGCAAGGACAACACAATTATGCAACAAGGCGCGCACAAATTAGGCTCGCACAGATTGAGAAAAAAGATAATTGTGCTTGCTATGGTCAGAATCACAAGTATTTGATGAGCAGCCATATCACCACCACTAGAATCACAAGTATTTGATGAGCATCCATATCACCACCAGTAGAATCACAATCCCTATGATTGATACAAGAAGGCAGACGCATGAGCATCCACCCTTGGTTCTTTTGTTCAAAATTGCCAGCCTCTTCTGCACACGCTGTGTTCTCACAAAAACAGAAAAGAAGATGAATTTAACAGCAGAATTTTTTCAATTCACAAAAACACAAAGATAAAAATGAGATAAAACAAGTACTACTGATCAAATAGCAACTGCACTTGTTAAACTCAAAGGTCATTGCATATTATGGTGGATACTTAATTAAAATCTGTCCCGTAGAAAATTAATGCAAATTCAAGAAGCTAACAGATTTAACCTCATTTGTTCATATTACTTTTTCCCTCTTTCCTTCTTTTCTTCATTTGCTTTTCTTAATGTCAACCAACCATTATAAATGGGGGGTGGCTATGAGCCAAGAAATTCATGAACAGTTCATGAATGGTCATTTGTGATGATGATCCAAGCCCAAAGAATAAAATATTTGGCTGATTAGCTTGCAAAATTATTTAATTTAATGAGATATTTAACTTTTATAAAATATAACTTTGGATGTGGTTTAAAAGAAAATCCAGATAGCAGCCTTCAGCTAGGGACTGTGTCACATAAATATTATGTCCTCACCAAGCAACGAGGTGCATGCTAACTAAATTAAATTAGTGATAAGAGAGTGACCTGTAGCCGTGTGTCTGTAATATCCACATGTTGGTCCAAGTTATCCTACAGCACAAGAGTGCAAAGAAATGTAAATTTATAGTACAGAAGATGAAGGACAAAATGAAGTAAATAAAAAAAAAAATAAACCAATAAACAAATAACATACAATAAGTCTAGTGTGTAGGTCAAGTTCCTCATTGACTGCCAATGCAATGTGCTTTGTACTTATAACTGTATCTTCCAACTTCTCAAGGCCTTCATCTTGCTCTGTTTACAAAGTAACAGAAAAAGGATGTATAATCTCCTTGCATAAACAAAACAAATAAATGAGTCTCATTTTGAAGAAATTACAGCAACCAACCTTTCATAATTTGTCGCTGAAGACCAACAAGTCCATAGTTGTCCAATCCAGTCGTTTTGTTCATGGCATCAGCCGGCTTTATTTCTGGTCCGAGCAAGCTGTCTCTGTTAGCAAAATTTGACATGTTCAATGTGGAAGCCATCTGGTTTACTTTTGATCTCAAATTTGAAAGCATGTCCTTTCGGCGATTTGTCTCTTTCTCCGTTCTGTGTACAATAGAACAAAAACATGTGTAAATATTTTATATAGAACATTACTCAGAACAATCATTAATTCCCATTATGAAGGAGCACGAGGTTTTTCCCCCAAGAAAAAGATAAGAGAGAATACATTAGCTCAGAAAGGGATTCAAGAAAGATGATAGAGGCCACCAGAAATCAAACAAGAAGAAAACTACACCTAGACAATCTCCTACTACCAGCAATTCTGCATCTTACATCAGATGAGATTCCTTTCAGAACCATATTGGGACAAAAAGCGGAAATATCATGAATTATAGAATTTCTAATTCTCAGAAGTATGGTATACACTCACAAACCAAGTGAGTTTGCTAATAACTGTCATATTGGACAGCCAATACATTTCCTCAACCCAAGAGGTCAATCTGGTAGGAATCACTAAAAAGTAGTTGCTCTCAGATATAATTCCTTTGTGCATGGACAAACAAAGAAAGATCTCTGATTTCTATATTCTGCTGACAGTTGAGCTGGAACTCATCCATCTTGAGGTTCTGTCCTGTGTACTCAACCTATTCCAGGCAGCAAGCAAAGAGAAGAATGAATGCCTTGGGAATGCACTACTTGAACCAACAAACATCGGAGCAAGAAATAATTGGATGCCTTTCTTTTATGATTTTCCCAGCGGACTCAATAAAGGAAAAGCCAGAAGGGGAGACAGACCATAAAACACTATCTCCTTTTCCGGGACAGGAGGGAAATGTATAGTCTCTTATGTCAGCTACTGATCTTGAAGCCCTTCTTGGCCAGGACCAATCTACCCCTTTTATTTAATCAGGAACTTTAGCACTCAAACGTAGAGCATAAGGGTGCAGTAGCAGAAAATATACACAGCAAACCACATGTTACTAGTTTATAAATTTCTCAAGATATTTTCTTCGAAACGAAACATTTTGAAGGGGAAAAAAAAAAAAAAACCTTCTCCCCAACAAATAAGAACACATACAGAAAAGAACACATTAGATAATCTTTGTTGGCAAGCTCTAGGGAGAACTTGCACAAGTCAACTCAACAAAAACCACGAATAGTTATGCAATATAACAAAAGAGCATAATTAGAAACCATAAGACTGAACATTTCCAAACAAAAAATAAAAATAAAAAGGCAAAATTTACTTCCCATTTCTTGTTTGGGGGGGGGGGGGGGGAGACACTTTTTTTGTTAAATAAAATCACCGTTGCATCTGAAAAATATAAATGGTCAAATTAGGGCTGCTGATGGAATTAGATAAAGTAACCAGTCAGCACCAAACAAAGAACAACTCCTCGCTTATAAAAACAAATCATTTGCACTTTGTCAAAAATCAGAGCCCAAGTGAAAGCCTCAGTTTTCAATGAAATAAATTGCTTTCCAAATGACCTTGTCCAAAGGAAACAAAGGAGAAGAATCTTTCAACGTGGCAAAAAAGATTTATAGAAGAAATAACAAAAGCCATCCCAACCCAATTTCTAACAAAAGACCCAAGATGAGGTCCAAAAATAAATCCTCCCTCCAACAAACATAAAGAAGAAATAGAAGAAGCATTATATAGATAAACTTCTCTATAGTCAACGAAGAGAGAATGTCAAATTTCCTGGAGCAAATAAAATAAAGGGGCAAAATACATTGGAATCTTTTCTGGGTTGGCAAAAAGACACGAGTGTCTCTTAAGGTTTCAAAAATCTCTCGAACCTTTCCTGAGGCTTGGTAAAAAGACGCAGGTGTCTCCTTCCCTATGAGATTTCAAAATTCCCCAAAAACCCTCCCTAAGATTTTATTTTTGGGACATTTATACCCCTCCATGGAGTTGTCTTTTTGCCAAATATAAAGAGACAAAGAGACGTTTGCTTCTTTTTAACAAACCTCAGGGGAGGTCCATCTGTTCTTCCCAAATCTTAGGGTAGGTCCCAATTTTTAAAACCTCAGGGAGATGCATGTCTTTTCGTCAAACAAGCAGAGCACGCACTCCACCACCCCCCCCCCCCCTCCACTACCACCACCAATCCACTCCAAATTTTTCCAGGAGCTGATAAAATAAAGGGGCAAAATACACTGGCATCTCCTCAAGTACGGCAAAAAGACACGGGCCTCTCCCAAGGTTTCAAAAATCCCTTAGACCCTTCCTGAGGCTTGGTAGAAAGATATAGGTCTCCCTGCCCTCTAAGGTTTCAAAAATCCCCAAAAACTTCCCGTAAGATCTGATTTTTGGGACACTTATACCCATCCATGGACTTATCTTTTTGCAAAATATAAAGGGACATTTGGGTCTTTTTGACAAACCTCGGAGGAGGTCCACGTCTCCTTCCCAAATCTTAAAACCTCAAGGAGGTGCACATCTTTTCATCAAACCTTAGGAGAGGTAGGTGTCTTTTGCCTTAAAAGAAATAGTAAGCACTAAACTACTATGAAGAAAAATTTTAAGAGATTAGCCTTTGACTAACATGGCAACATTTCTTCTCATCTCAAAAGAAGGGTGCAAATAGAACAACAACACATCCCGTTTCAAATATGTCCACAAAGCCTTATGTATGGCAATGTAGATAAATTTTAGAGCTAAATTACATTCAACAAATGTCATAAAACATTAAGGGCATATCTAGTCAAAGAGGCCTGTTTTAAATGCAAAATTGAGAAATCAGATGGCACTTTTTTTTAATTATATTGAAAATGGAAAATTTCTTTCCACAACTTACTTTGTCGTTAAACATTTCAATACTAAGAAAGAAAGTCCATGACTAAACTAAGATTAACAACAGTATGTACTCGTCCAATCAAGTAAGGCTCACCTTACCACCATTACAAGTATATACCTCATTTGAGGAGCTTTTGGCTACTTCTCACCCCAAATCTTCTGTATCTAGATTCTCTCACTTAAAAGGAGTTGCCAACTTCAATATCATACCTTACTCCCCAACTCGACCTTTTACACCCAATCTTGCTTCATCCTACCATTAATTCTGCATGCTCCTTTGTCATTCACACCCCAACCGCTTTATATCCCCCTTTACCTGTCATGCAATACTGAAGCCCCTAAGGAATGTGGATCGCCCAACCTTCCTCTCAGTCCTCTCTACTTCTCTCTAGCACTCACATACAACACTACCTTACCCACTCTTTCAAAGAACCCTCCACTAAACACTTGCAAAGTCAATTTCAATCATGTGGCAGAGCATCCATAAGTAAACTAGGGTAGATAACGCAAAGTCCTTGACCTAATTTCATAACTTACAGGGGCTGCTTGCCAGGAAGCCTCATCAAGAGGGATTGTAAGCTGTCCAATCTAGTTCCCAATATTGTAATCTTTCTCCGTATGGCAGATGAATAACGCTGTGTCTCTGGTCCAGAAGCAGGCAATGAACTTTCAGAAATCATGCCATTGATATCATCAGCAAGTTTTAATGCTTCATTATACTCCCTCATCCATGAATCCCCAGATGAAGCCATTTTATCTGAAAGAAGCAAGAGATGTTATTTAATATCTAATGTAAAGAAAAATACTTCCATACATTTTAGTCTCAAAATGAGTGACTCAAAATAAAATTGCAAGTCACGAGACTAAATAAAGATACAAAATTTAGAAGAATATATAAGCTTTACATATAAATTGCATTTAAATGGTTATAGTGAAAGCAATACTTCTCAGGAATTGCAATTTACAACATTAGCTATTGTAACTATTACCTCATTAGTTTAATAGATATCAAAAAACAAGCCCAAAAGTATGTAATGAACATTATTGTTCACGAAGTAACTTTAGTCTTGTTCAGATCACTACTGTGTACATAAACACATGCATGTGTGTGTATGTACACAAATCTTTTATTCTTCAATACACTTGGCTCCTCTCTCTCTCTCTCTCTCTCTCTCTCTCTCTCTATATATATATATATATATATATTGTGGATCCATATGTGTACATATACGAGAAGACATTTGTCCCAACACAAATATTTTTTTTAAATAAACAAAGAATTATCCTAAAAGAGAGGGAGAATGAATACATAAATAGGAGGACAAAGTGTCCTACACTAAAGGGGACAAACAACATGAGAAAAAACAGTGAAAAAATTTAACAAAAAATCTCTTCAGCCCCAATGAAGATTGGTCAATGAAACACCTCTGAAATCCCAAGAAAAAAACTAAAGAGATTCCAAAATCACAACACTACACCATATTTGGTCAACAAAAGTAACAAAACCCTCAAAAGATTTTTGCATTGTACTCCAACCACACCAATTCACAGCAAAGTAGTGTTTCTCTACTTGCTTTCCTCTCCTTGGATATTCTGAAGCCCTTGAAAGAAGAAAGAGAACAAATACACTCCAAAGAAAAAAGAGACACCAAATGCTCCTTGAATACTAAGGCCCCGTTTGGAACCTAAAAAACATAGGAGAAAGGAAAGGAAATGCAAAGAAAATGATTTTCTTCTCATTTTCTTTCCTTTCCCTTTCTCAAATAAAATTCTTGATACAAATGGAGCCTAAACAAATTGTTCTTCCTATGAAAAGGGCCTTCCCATGGCTAATTGATGGGAATCAGCACGTCTTACCTATCTCCTTTTCAGATGTTGTGACACGTAAACAGCCTCCCGACGTCCACATTTCCTTTGCTGATATGCTAACACATGGACGACCTCCAGATGTCCACATTAGCTCAGGATTATTTTGATAATGTTTGAAGACTTCTCAGTGTGAGAAAGACCCCAGTAGAGATGCCAAAGCAAGTCTGAGTTCAAGATCCATGTGGGCCCTACACGGTCTTGTGGGCCCCACACGAATTGGGCCTCGCTTTGACTTTTGTTTGTATTTAATTTGTAAACATGCAAGACAACTTGCTTGCATGTGTATATTAGGAAATGTGTGAGTATGTCTAGTGAGTTGGAGTGTTAGTAAGTTGTGTTTAGTATTTATCGTGTCTAGAAAGTTGGAGCATTTATTTTGTTAGTATCTTGTAAGAGAAATTAATGTGTCTAGTAAGTGGGTGCCTTTATTATTTGTGTTTCTCATGCTTGTATGGGAATTGTTAGTTGTTTAATGTCTTTGTCCCTCCATGCTAGCTAAGCTTGTTAATGCTTTGTCCCCCCATGCTAGCTATATATATCCCTTCATTGTAAGAACAAAAGCTAAGTTTGAATATTGAAATATTGAAAGGAAATTCCTTTGTTGAAGCTTGTTAAGCTTTGTCCAATCCTTATTGTGTAGTGAGAGGCTACGTCGTTCTCCTCGGAGACCAGGTGGTGAGAGATCACTATTCTATCCAGCGACTCCATCCCTATCCCACCTTCACGACTTCCCTGCATCACCCACACAGCCATCACCAAGTTACACCCCAAGGCCACCAATCCATCATTTCATTTGCTGCATACATATCCATATTTCAAAGTGTGCACGAAGAACTTCAGACAAATTCTAACTATCCTCCAATCCACACGGCCACACCAAAATACCCCCCACACGGCCACTTCCCCTCCATTACATTGCTGCGTTCGTCTCAGTGTTTTAAAGCTTGTTCCAAGGAATTTTCTGGCGTGGTCTAAGACTTGTGTTGAACAACGTCAAGTCATCGAAACAATTCTCTTAGTAATCTCAGCACCTATTTGAACCCTTATTTTATATTGTAAGCCTTTTCTGAAATTCCTTATTTAATGAGCACATTTGATCCATAAGATTACAATATTGATACTTGCTAGCTTTAAATCAATTATGGGAATATTGTTGTGCTAAACATAGAACTTTCATTCTTGAAATATTGAAACAGCATCTTTTCCGTGTTAAACTTGATTCCTTTATGAAATAACTCTTGGGATTTATTTTTGAACAGCATCATACACCTTTTCTAAAAATTCTTGAACATGTGAAATATAACATGGTTTATTGTGTTTATGTTTGAGTAATTAAATTCTTAATTTAAAGTGTTTCGAATGTATGTGCTTATGAGGGTTGAACCGTAGGACTAGGTCACCCTTCCCTATCCTAGATCACTAATGTTAGCACCAGCTCTAGTATCCCATCCACTATGTTCAAGCCTACATTTTCTGCAAATTACCTCGTACGAGAATTAGGCTCTAGAGGCCAAAATGACTTCCCCACCAGGGAAATATTTTTAGATACCAATTACCCACCGACAACACCCCCAAATTCACTTTTAAGCTTCCAAACAACCTACCAACTAGCATAGTGGTCTCTCTTACTATACTTAGCCCCCAATCATAAAAATCAATTATCAACTTTTCTAACTTCGATAAATAGAGACGGGAGTCCTAGACAAAGAGAACTCAATGAGATAGAATAAAAACAAGCATGAATTAAAGATATATGATCACTTAACATAAAGTATGCACCCCTCCAACCTCCAAACGACCTTAACAACTACAACATCCTATAAGGAAACAATGGGAGGATTACCACCTAAAGGAACATCTAAATAAGTAAGAGAACAGTCTAGAATGGCAGCCCCGCCACTCTATATTTGCTACAAACTACTTTACGTAGGAATTAGGCTCTAAAGGAACCACCATAACCACTTCCCCACTAAAGAAATGTTTTTAGATACCAAATTTACCTCCCCCACCCCTCCCGCTTACAAACAACCTACCAAGTAATAGAATGGTCCCTTATACTATCTCCAATCCCCAACCATAAAAAAAATAAAAAATAAAAAAAATCATTATTAACTTTTCTAACTTCTAGGTGAAAGAGATCAGAAACCTAAACAAAGACAATAAAAAGAGATGGAATAAAGATAAGCTTTAATTAAGGTAATCTGAGGTCCTATTGTGAAATGCACATCACTCCAACCATCCAATCTACTAGGGAACTTTTGAACTACAATCATCCCAAAAGCAAAGAATTGGAGGATTGCCACATAAAGGTAAGGAACAGTTAAATAAGTAAAAGGCCAGTCTATAATACGACACCCCACCACCATGTCACTAACGTGTAATGGGAAACAACACAAGAGTCCACATTAATACCTAAAAAAAACACAATGTTGGAGAAATTAATCCTCAACATATTTTTTTTACATAAAAAAGCTTTCCAAGATAGTCAATAAATTAAAGAAACTATCCATCCTCAAAAAAAAAAAAAAAAAAATGGTGCTGTCAACAAACTGTAAAAAACAGATGCACACATCATCTGAACTTGCCCTGATTCTCCTTAGAAGACTTCCATCAACCCCTCCACCAATCATCCAAACCCTCATAATCACAACCAAGGTAAAACAAAAAGGAGAAAATGATTTTCTTTGCCTAATGTCCTTAAATTTTCAAAACCAAGATATGGACTCACCATTGGATATGATAGAAAAATTGGCAAATGAAATAAAACCACTAATGCATTTCCTCACTTGCTAAAATCCTCTCTCTCCAACACTATATCATGAACCTTCCAACCAAAAACAATCATTGGGTTTATCCAAATCTAGCCTCAAAACCACACCTACATTTACTCACTTTATAGCATTCATTGGTTACCAAGCAAAATTGGTCACTATCCAACATGGTTTTAAATCAGCTATCTACAGTTCGGTAATATGGCAATGTCATTGCAAGCACTCTCCAAGTCGTGGTTTTACAAATCGGCCATTGCTGCTATGTAACACCTAACATAACTAGGTGTAGCAGGGAGAGGGAAAGTAGCAAATGTTACACAATGGGAAGTGTGTGTAAAAGCCATGAATTTTTTCAATCACACACAAGCTTATCTATACTAGTATATTTGCATGTTTTAAGCCCTTGACCCTTTTTTCAAAAGATTTGGCAAAAATACCACTTTTTTATTGTACTATTAATATACTTTATTGACTTCAATATTAACTACAAAGAAAAAGAATCCTTTGCTTTATTTGCATTTTTAATCTGTTTGAATATTTGATTATTTTAAATATCCAATAATCTTATAATGACTACAACGAACATGTTCTTATTTCAATTATAAAAATTGATATTATGATACCATTATATTGTTATGATAGAAATGTAATTATTCAAAATTACTCAAAAGAACTCTTCATTACATGTGTGATTTGCATGATGGAATAAGGTGGGGATAGAATAGTCATTTTATAAGGATATAATAGTTTAGAAATGAAAGATTTGAATAACACCAACTCTTGCAATATCATTTTCTTTTATTTTTGTAAACTACTATATCACTGTCATAGTTATTCCTTCCCACCTCATTTCATTTTAAGATACAAATGTAACCTTAAGATACAATTGTTTGCCTCCCACCAAATAAAAGTTGTAGATTTTCCATTGCCTGCATTATTATTAATTGAAAGTATTCTCACATGTGGAAGTTGGAACAATGCAGTTAGAAAAGAGACATGTAAGACTCCATGGACGAGCTAAAATAATAATATTTCTAATTAATGTCAAAAATACCTTTACAAATTTGTAATTCTTTATATCAAAGCAATTTCTATGGAATAACAAACTTCTAGGAAAATATCACTTTGTTGTTGTTATAGCCTATAGGCCAGTATTTTTCTCTACCTTATACCATTAGAAGCATTCTTTGTTAATTTGTTTCATATCTTGATAGTAAATTAGTGCATTTCGTATTCAAAATTGAATGCCATGTGATAATTGTAGGCCTTTCAGTCATTAGAAGTCAATTATTTCTCCACCTTAAACCATTAGAAGCATTCTTTGTTAATTTGTTTCATATCTTGATGGTAAATTAATAACCCATTAGCATTTCATATTCAACAATTAGATGCAATGCTAAAAGTGTAAGCCTTTCAATCTATTTTCCTTTGGAAAGAAAGCTGCAAGCTATCTTCCTTCCTATTGGCGTTTGCACTTTGCAGCCAGTGATACAAAACTATACATGTCCAAAGAACAGCATTTAACTTTGTTTTTTATTACTTATGCATGATTTAAATTATAATCTAGCTGTATTCATCTATCATCATGCTCTAATGATCTGATACATGCGCACTTCTATGTTACTACTAACCGATTCAACATATTTCATAATACCCCTAGTCCCTGAAAAATAATGAACAAAGGACAGTTCCCTAGACAAACAAGATGTTCTACTATGAGGATGCAGTTATGTACAAATGGCAAAACAACAGATTTAGTGCCATTGCCATCCAACACAAAATATTTCAAATTACATACTGTAAATAAATATATTAAGATAAGTTCTAACCTCCCAAAAAGGCATGTCTAAACAGAAACAAATACAGCATCTAATTTTCACTTCCTTTCTTCTATGGAACAAATACACAACTTGATCATTATCAATTTCCCCTTAACTATAGAAAACCAAAATCCAAACAAAAACTTTTGACAATCTGACTATGCATTCTCACAACAACTTAGGTCTTAGGCTTAATCCACATTTGACGTGTGTTTTTCTGCTTTGAAGACTCGAGAGTTGAAATCAATGCATTTTATGCTGTCGAAAGCAGGGAGGAAAACACAAAGTTTCATGAATCAACGCGTTATATCAAGTTGCAGACCTATTGACACAAGCAAATCCAACCCAAAACCCTTAAAATCCACCTCAATCTACAATTCGCGTTTTCGAAGAGCTTTTCTGCTTGAACATCACTGCTCAAAAACAGATAAAGAAAAACAAACCAAATTCATAAATCGACACGCAATATCATTTTTGAGACCTAGCCCAAGACCCTTAAAATTCACCCCAACGTAAAACAACACACGGCACGAAAAGCAATCTTCGATATGCAGCAAACGCCAAGTCACAATTTTCAGTAATGATATCACGTAGATGCACGAATCGGGATGAAACGTGAAAGTAAAGAGGGCAATTAAAGAAACAACTAACCTGTCTCGTTGGACGGAATCGATGATCGAAGAGGCTATTGGATCGTTGGGGTTTGATCGGGGCGTGAACTGTAACAATAAATGAATATGGTGGGAGGCGACGCACCGCGCGGCAGGGCGGCACCACTAACCGGCAGACTGTCCCGCCGCGTCGTCGTCAGGTCAGCATCAGACGGCATATCATGTAGTTAAGAAAATTTTCCTAAAATAACGACGCGACCAGCTGCTTAAAACGATGTCGTATAAGCGAAGGTGTCCTACTACGGACCAGAGTCGTGATCCAGCTCATTGCAGGAGAGCCTGCCCCATGACGCGGGTCCCTCTTTTTTACTTTTCCTTTTTGTTTTTTTTTTTTGAATAACGAAATAGCAAATCAAATTTTCTCCTAACAAAATCCAACTCAAATTTATAATTTGATTTATGTTGTGAAATGAATATTGCCTGCCCCATCTTTCTCATGTTTTCTGAATCTATTATTATTATCAGACAAATACACTTGCTTCTCTCATGGCTATATAAAGGGGACCACCTGATTGAGATGAGGAGATGAAAAATGAAAAGTGTAGAGTGCAAAATACAGAGTGTAGTATATTGAGCGTGCAAAAAAATAGAGAAGAAAGAAGTAGGAGAGAAAAGAGAAAGTGAGATATTTTGTAAGATAAGAATGTGAGATATTTGTACAAAAGTCATGTATATTTTGTAATTCCTCTTAAAATAGTGGATTTCAGATCTTATCCGTCCGTGAAATAGGTATAAACTGAATCACGTAAATCCAATCTCACTTTTATTTATTATTTATTTTTATTTTATTTTGCTTGTGTTCATTACTTTCTGATTATCCACGTTTATTTATTCTTGTATTATTTTATAACACGTTATCAGCACGATACTCTACACAGCTGATATATTTATATATATACCGCCTTAATTAATGATTTTATTTTTGTTTATTAATATCGCCTCAATGGCTGGTTTTATTTCTTTACTGTCTATATATATATATTATCAATCTTCATAAGAGATGGTAAAATAGTCATCCTGAATAGGCTATATATTTAATCTCCCGAAGATATAAGTCTCCTAAAGAGACAATATATTTAATCTCCTTAAGAAATAGTAATTGTTTACCTCTTAAAGAGGGTATATTTTTAATCTCCTAAAAAAAATATTATATTACTATTTCTGTATTATTTCAGTTAGTAAGTTTCGCTTTTCTAAATCACTTTATTATTGTTAATTTACTCAAATGTCAAGCCTAAGCAAAGTTGAGTTTGTTCCCCTTAACATCAAAGGCAACAACTATCTCTCATGGATTCTTGATGTAGAAATCCATTTGAATGCAATGAACTTAGGAAATACAATATTAGATGGAAATACCGCATCCCAGCAAGATCGCGCTAAAGCCATGATCTTCATCCGACATCATTTAGAAGAATAATTAAAAACAGAATACCTCACTGTTAAAGACTCACTCGTCCTATGGAGAAATTTAAAGGATGGTTTTGACCATAAAAAAACAGTGATTTTACCAAAAGCTCAATATAAATGGTTGCATATAAGGTTGTAAGATTTTAAAACTGTCAGCGAATATAACTCTGTTCTACATAAAATTAGCTCGAAGCTAAAGTTATGCGGAGAAAATATTACTGATGAAGACATATTAGAAAAAACTTTTACTACTTTCCGTCCCACTAATATGCTCCTGCAGTAACAATATTGGAAAAGGAAATTTACTAAATTTTCCGAACTTATATCATATCTTCTTGTTGTTAAACAAAATAACGAGCTTTTAATGAGAAATCACTAAACCGTCCAACTGGTTCGTCCCCATTCCCTGTAGTAAATGTAAACACGTCTCGTGGTCGAGGGCGAGGCTGCAAGAATGGTCGTGGGTATGGTCGCGACCGTGGTAAAAATAATTACTGGCATCTACGTGAGGTAACAAACCCCTAGAAAAGGGATGACCCCCATAAAAAGGCAAATGATCAGAATCAGCGACCCAAACACAATGAAACTAAATGTTATAGATGCGAAGGAAAATGTCATTGGTCACGTACCTGTCGTACACTCAGACACTTGGTAGATTTATAAGCATCCATAAAAGAAAAAGAAAAGAGTAAAGAAATTGAAACAAATTTTGCCGATAATATTGTTCCAATGGACCTTGATACTAAATAGTCAAACTCTGTGTATCATGATGTTGCTGATTTCCTTGTAAATCCATATGAAAATAATATTGTAATATTTTAGGACATATATATAGTAAGTAATATTGTATTTTGATAAATTATTGATATTATTAGAGAAATGAGTTTTTAAAATATTTGTTGTAGTAAAAATTATCTTATAGCTTTGAACGAGCCTAAGATATCTATGGAAGAAATTTGTTTAGCTGGCAGTGCTACAACACACACAATTCTCCGAGAAAATATTTCCATTATTTGAAAATATCATCAACAAATGTTAATACAATATCTAGGTCTACAAATTTAATTGAAGGCTCCAGAAGAGTTAATATAAAGTTACGCAATGGTACTTTATTACAAATCGATGAAGTTTTATACTCTAGCAGTTCCAGAATAAATTTGTTAAGTTTTAAAGATTTAAGACACAATGGGTATCATATTGAAACCACAAATGAAGGTAGTAAAGAATTTCTTTACATTACTTCAATTATTTTTGGGAAAAAACAAATTTTTGAAAAGTTGCCAACCTTATCTTCTCGATTATATTATATAATGATTAAAGCAGTTGAATCATATAATGTCTTGCACCAAAAGTGCAATGACTCAAAATTATTTACACTTTGGCATGATCATCTTGGACATCCTGGAGATGTAATGATGCAAAGAATCATTGAAAACTCATATGGTCATCCACTAAAGAACTAGAAGATTCTTTTGTCTAGAGATTTCATGTATAATGTCTGCTCTCAGGGGAAATTAATTGTCAAACCATCTGTTTCGAAAGTAAATTTTGAGTCACCCAGTTTCTTATAAAGAATTCATGGTGATATGTGTGGACCAATACATCCATCATCTGGACCATTTAGATACTTTATGATTTTAATTGATGCATCCACTAGATGGTCACATGTTTCTCTACTTTCTACTCAAAATGTTGCTTTTGCTAGACTTATTTCTCAATTGATTAGATTACGAGCTCATTTTCCCGATTATAACATTAAATAATGTAATGTGTCCATGCATCCCACAAACAATATATATTAGATATAGTTCTATGAAAAAATAGAATGTGATATGGTTTACATGACTTCCTTAAAACTCAAAGACAACTATAGTAATCAAATAATGCAAATGAGTCAATGATTGATAGAATTTTTACTTAGCATATGCAAAAGTAAATTTAGAGATGATGTGATGACCCAAAAATATATATACAATTAAAGCATCATAATAATAATAAAATAATAAAAATGGTCATTAAATTAATATCAATACAGAAGTGTTTTTCTATAAGATCATCGATTCCATGTTTGATGTCTAAGAAAGAGCTTATCTTAGCGAGTGCTTAGAGACCATTGCGACTCAGTCACTCCCAGGAGGTCGCCTTGGTCAAAATGGAATTTCATCGGATAAACAGGATAGACACTGTTTGTACACGTAAATAACTACATATATATATATATATATATATATATATAAAATAGTGTTTTGAGAGACATAATTTGTAAAAATACATGGTAAAATAATAATGATGATATAGGTATCTTATGTGGGGCCCACAAGACTATGTGGGGTCCATATGAGTCCCGAAGTCGTGTGGGGTCCACATGAGTTCCGAAACTAGGTAGGACTCATAAAATCGTGTGAGAACTATTGGAGTTACGTAAGACCCACTTGGGTCTCGAAGTTGTGTGGGGCACATGAGTTTTCGAAATTCGAACTTAATTTAAAAAAAATACTAAAATATAACTTAAAAATAACAATGATAATAATAATAATAATAATAATTTTAAAAAAATAAAAAAAAATTAATTAATAATTAATAATTATTTAAATGGGAGTGTCGGCAAGCACTCTCATTTCTCTCACATGACCTCCATCCTCATCACATACCTAATCATCCATGCCCAGTCATTAATTTTAAAAAATTATAATTTCACCCCTCTCCCCACACTTTCATAAATTTAATTTTCTTCCCCAAAATTTTCTTATAAATAGGAAGCTCTCAACATTCATTTTTCACAAAAAAAAATTTCAAAAAAAAAGAAAGATTAGTGAGTGAAATAATTAGCGGTGGAAGGAGAATTTTTTATATAATTAAAATTTTCACTCACCCACTCTCTCCAATCTCATTTTTTTTAAAGATATTCGTTATAATTGTAGCACAAGATTAAGTAAGAGGTAAGTAAATTTAATTATGTTATATTTTTATTTAAAATCCATACCCGAATTTATTTGTAAGTAAATTTTCGATTATGTTAGTTAGTTTTATAAAATTCTTTTGAGTTTATTTGTGACGACCTGCTTAATTTTCACATTTTTTTTTTATATATTCAATATTACAAATCCCAGATTAGCATATCATAATCTACCTGAACCTGTGGGTACCAAGGATACATCAGAACACATAACGGAAGCTTAAGTAGCAAGAAACATACAATTATATATATATCACATTATTCCATACATCACAAATACCAAAGTAACCACAATCACTGTACACATATATACACAACACTCATCCCAAAAAGAAGTCTTGGGGTCATTCCCACAAAATACATCAGACCCTATCAAAATACTTACCCTTCTGGAAGGGCTAGGCCTGGCAAAACGGGCGGGCGGGCCGGGTTTGGGCGGGTCACTAATGGGCCGGGTCATAAATGGGTCGGTATTAAACGGATCACACACATGCTAACCCTAACCCGCCCGTTTAATAAACGGGCGGGTAACGGGTCACCCGTTTAAAAAAATATAATTTTTTTATTTTAAAAATTTTCAAAATTTCATATAAAATGATATTTAAAAAAAAAAAAACTACATTATATTTATTAATTTATAAATAAAAATAACTAAAAAATAATACATCCCATGAATACATTTTTAAAAAAGTATAAAATTAAAAAAAACACAAGTGTGAGTGGTCCGAAGCAATTGGGCGCTTGTGTGGAGAACTGGTCTACGGAGTTGGGGGAGGCCGGAGGGGGGATTGACGCTTGTGGGCCTTGTGGCAGTGGTCCGTGGCGCCTGGAGGAGTCAACGACTCGATCTGCTCAACGTGTGGAGTGATCCGAGTGGATCGTTCGCAGGAGACAACGACTGGCATGTCCGGTACGTAGCAGTGCACCGTTCACCAGAGGAGAGGAAAGGAGACTTAGGATTGCCGGACTGGAGACTGGAGACTGGAGAGGAGAGCTGGAGAGGATTGACAATCTGAGAGATAGACAGAGTGAGAGCTGAGAGCCGAGAGGTCAGTGACGACCCAGACGAGGAGACTGGAGAGGCGCGGTGCAGGTTAGGGACCTAGGGTCAGGGAGTCGGGAACTCTTAGCCTCAGGGTTTTTTTTTTTTTTGAAGTGTGACTGTGTGATTGTAATTCTGTGAACCGTGAGGTGTGGCCGCGTGAAGTAAAGTGAAGGGGGGCCGGGGGCTGAACAGAGAACTGGAGAAGGGGTAATTGAAACAGCGAATTAACGGGTCACTCGCCGGGTGACCCGCCCAAACCCACTTAACCCGTTTATAAACGGGTTGATCCGTGACCCGCCCAATTATTAATTGGGTTAACTTTCTCAAACCCAGACCCGTTTTAAATGGACGGGTCCGGGTGACCCGACGGGTTATAACCCGTTTTGCCAGGCCTAGGAAGGGCAAATCTACCGTACTAGATCAGCGGGCTTTACCCGCTCTCCTATCAGGGGTTCCTGAAAGTGTATAAAATTTTGGGGTGAGACACCTTTCAGAAAGGGAAATAAACTAATACAAGTATATGTCAATATGAGTATTCCGTGTTATACATATATCATCTAGAAACATAATTAACAAATGTTATATCATATCTGGGAAAACATATATATCATCATAACATGGTAGAACATATTACATTTTCATAAACATATTTCGTCTCATATAGTAATAATACAAAAACATTCCTGGTAGGTTAGTTGGCTATTGTCATGTATTACCCCCACATGACTGGGTTGTGTGGCCTGAAGGCGGGACCTGACAATGGTTGGCCGACCACTGTCAAGTCAAAAGTACAGTCTGTAAGTTTGATGGGTCTACCAGACCTAGTCCGTACACCAGGGGCGCTCACACACTTCTTATAAACCACATCGACCATCCAATCTCACACCACTCCGTACAGCGGCGTTAACACAAATATCATGATCATGATGACCATGGACACATAGCAACGGTACCGTGCAAGTGCTAACCTAGACCAAGCCAACTAGGTTCTGATATCATATAACATATACTGAAACTGTGATACATGGATATCTCATATCATTAATTATCATATCAATCATATCATTTTGCATATATACGTATATCATGAAAAATCATCGACCTATACGCCGGTATTTCAAATTTTACCATAAGTCGGCCCGTACATCGGCAAATCATAGCATAACCCGTACACTGGCAAATCACATCCATAGCTCGGCTCGTACGCCGGCAAATCATATCATAGCACAGCTCGTACGCTGGCAAATCACATCCATAACACGGCCCGTACGCAAAATATATCCATAGCTCAGCCCGTACGCTGGCAAATCATACACATAGCACGGCCCGTACGCCAGCAAAACATACAAAAATCTCGGCCCATATGCCAATTTTTCATTATAAAAATCCGTATAATAATCACATTTCCAGAAAACAGTGTTTCAAAACAATTCCTACTCACGCCACACTGAACCGATTTTTCATATATTTAACATACCATCATTTCAACAGTGTTTTCTCAATATAAACCATATATATATACATATTTACTTTCCTAAAGTTAAATGCTATATATACATACATTTTCTTAAAAGAACTAGCTTAGTTTATCCCTGTGATACCCTATGGATGAAAGACTTAAAAGGCTAGATATTACTACTTATATCAATAAGGTGCACCTTTCTTTTGGGGAGCTTTCCCATAAGAACTTCATAGTTAAGCGTGCTTGGTTTGGAGCAATATTGGGATGGGTGACCACCTGGGAAGTTTTCTCAGGAAGTGTGTGAGTGGGGACAAACACACTGAAAAGGACACGTGTTGGTTTGTGGGGCCAGTCATTAGTTTGATAAGGCTCGCCCCCTGTTGTTTGGTCCAGGTAGAGAAGGAGAGACGTAGTGCTCCCTGACAGACCCAAGTTGGGGCGTTACAAATGGTATCAGAGCCAACACCCAGTCGAAAGTGTGATGAGATTCACATCGCCTGGGTTTGGAAATGTGGGTTCGCAATGAGGACGTTGCGTTCTATAAGTGGGGGAGAATGTGATACCCCATGGATGAAAGACTTAAAAGGCTAGATGTTACTACTCATATCAATAAGGTGCACCTTTCTTTTGGGGAGCTTTCCCATAAGAACTCCATAGTTAAGCGTGCTTGGTTTGGAGCAATATTGGGATGGGTGACCACCTGGGAAGTTTTCTCAGGAAGTGTGTGAGTGAGGACAAAACACACTGAAAATGACACGTGTTGGTTTGTGGGGCCAGTTATTAGTCTGATAAGGCTCGCCCCCTGTTGTCTGGTCCAGGTGGAGGAGGAGAGATGCAGTGCTCCCTAGCAGACCCAAGTTGGGGCGTTACAATCCCCTTACCTGGCTACTGAGAAAACCCCTAAAATATTCTAGTTTAACACCCATAGGATTTCCTGACCAATACTCAGAAAATGAAAACTCTCAGTATTAAACTTCAGAATTTTCACGTGTATATCATTTCCTATAATTATCGCAAGACCAAATTTGGCTTAAAAAGTCTTACCTCAACTCAAGGATGATTTCCAACTTGCTTTCATCAACGATCCGCTCCGGCAGATTTAGAAAGAACTTCCTTAGGAGTGTCGTGGTGACTTCGGATTGTCGATCCGGTGTAAATTTGGCCCAAAATTGATGAGAGAGAGAGAAAGAGAGAGATAACTGAAGGGAAGAGAGAGAGGAGAGAGGTTGCTTAATAATGAAGTTAAAAATCCGGATTTTGATATTTATAAAACTGGATTCGTCGATGAGCCACGTCATTCGTCGATGAGTCCTTCAATAATTTCGTCGACGAAATCCATTCCTCGTCAATGAAATTCAGTCGGCTCAAAAACCTCTCTCGGTATCTTCTCGTTGACGAATCCTCTTATACCCTCGTCGACGAATCCCCTATATTCGTCAATGAGGCCTCTGATGATTCTCCTTTCTCTTTATTATTTAAATCCCATTATTATTCAGGTTGTCAAATTATATTTACGCGTATTTAATTATACTAGTTTTATTTTTAATATGCTTGCATTTATTTTTGAGTTAAGAAATGTTCTAAACCCCTCTGATATTTTACAATATTTATTTTTATTCAAGAAAATATTTTTAACAGGAAAATTGTGTGGCATGAGATTACTTTTACGTTGCATATTTCATGAAAATAGGAGTAAAAATGACATGAGTTGATTTTTACGTTGCGTATTTCACAAAAATATGAGTAAAAATAAGATTTTCATGATATTAGTGTAATTTTATAATAAAAATGAGATTCTATAATAAGATATTTTTAAAACCCCTTATGGCACAGACGATGCAGAAAATTTCGAATGCTCGGTACCGTAACTTAAAGTTTAAACGGATCAAAGTGCACCCACGCTGTTTGTAGAGTGGTTTTATATGATAGTGGATTTCTCCTGAGTGCATGTTTGGGTCGGACTAGGGTTTAATAGGAAAAATCTCACTTAATGATGATGTATGTTGATTTAGTTTGACCGACCAGTCAGTTAAGTCCATTCTTCAAACCACACAACCCAGTCGTGGGGGTAAACATGACTTACGATTAACAGGCCTAAGGGTGGTTATTTTTTATAGTACGTGTATATACATATTTAATTACGTATACAGAACTATTGATGAATTGAAGGAAAAGTATATGTTTATGTGAATAGAAGTATTTTTGTGCCTAGATAATGATTTAATAAGGAAAAGTATATATACATGATTGAGTATTATAGTTATAGTTTTAAAAGTTAAAAAGTTCAGTTTAACAATATATGATTATAAAATTTTACTGCTATAGATGATAGTAAAAGTTTTATACATAAATTTTTAAATTTATTTTTATTTTTAAAATAGTTTTGAAGTTATAGTATTAAATAATTTTTTTACGAAATTTTAAAAGCCCATTTTGGCCACATACTAATAATAATCTTATTTACTTGCTAAGCATCGCCTCACCCCAATCATTATTTTATATTTCAGATCATTTTGAAGAGTGTACCAGAAATCTAGCATAACAAGTGCATGAGCAGGAATAGAAAGAGCATAGTAGAATAAAAAAATTAGCATAATACAATTTAGAATATGTTTGTGTATTTTAGAATTTTAGAAATTTGCATTTTAATAGTTGAGACATATATTTGTAATAAAACTAATTAAAGCTCTGGTAATAAAAATAATTTAGATTTATTTGCGTCTGCTGAAAAATTTATATGTAAGAACCCACTCGGGTTCGGGTCTTTACAGACGAAGTTCAAAATTCATTTGAACTTCACTCATCATTTCAAAAATGTATAACATTCAGCACACTATAATCATTCTCATAGATCAAATGGTTTCAACCTAAGCCTTTTTTCAGAGTTGTTGAGAGGTCATTAAGTGTGATTTGATGAAGTTGTTTCATGAGTTTCAGGCTAATGGGGTGATTCCCAAAAGTATCTCAACTTTAATCACTTTGGTTTCAAAGAAAGACCACTCTGCTAATGTTAGTCATGTCCATCCTATTAGTTTGATTATGAGCATTTATAATATCATTGCAAAGGTCCTCACCAAGAGGATTAAGATGGTGATAGGGGATACTATTTCTAGTTCCTAGGCAACTTTTTGTGGGGTTAGATGTATTTTGGATGTTGTTCTTGGCTAATGAGGTTGTGGACGATGTTAGGAATAAGAAGGGTAGTTTTTTAGTTGGACTTTGAGAAAGCCTATAACAAGGTTTGTTTTTTTTTTGGATTGGGTCTTTGATAGGAAGGGATTTGGAACTAATTAGCATTATTGGATGAGGGGGTTGTCTTTCTCTTGCATTCTTTTTTTTTTTTTTTTTTTTGTGTTTTTTTGTAATTATTAAGGGTTATCCTAAGGTTTGGCTTCTGCTTCTATGGTTTAAGGCAAGTTTCTTTAATCTCAGTAGCTGATGTGTTGTTTAGGATGCTTAACAGGGTCATTTAAAGGGGTTTTGGCCATGGTGTTGCTGTTGGTAGGGATGATGTAGTTGTTTCTTATTTGAAGTTTGTTGATGACGCTAGTTTGTTCTTGTAGTTTGTTAATTACTGTGAAAGGTTAAGAAATCGTTGGAATTTAACAAATTTTCGGTAGCATGCCGTTTGTAAATAGAACATTTCCAAACCTGCAAGTTACAAAAGGTCACAATTCACAAGATTTTTTGCATCATACATGTAACGACCTGCTTAATTTCCACACTATTTTTTTATAATAAAATCAATATCACAGAACTCAGCAGATCATAATCCACCTAGACCCGTGGGTACCAAGGGTCCATCAAAACATATAACGGAAGCCTAAGCAACAGGAAACATACAATCATATACATCTCATTATACTATACATCACAATACCAGAGTTACCACAACCACTGTTTTTATATACACACAGTACACAACCCAAAAGATATCTTAGGACCATCCCACAAAATACATCCGACCCTATCAAAACACTTACCCTTCTAGAAGGACAGATCAACAAGTACTAGATTAGCAGAGCTTTACTCGCTCTTCTATCAGGGCTCTTGAAATGTTTATGAAATTTGAGGTGAGACACCTCTTAGTAAGGGAAATAAACTAACACTAGTGTGTGGCAACATGAGCATTTCTATGATATATATATAATCATAAACATAACCAATAAACTGTATACATATCATTTCTGGGAAAAACATATATAATCAAAACATGACAGAACATAATGATTTCCATAGCATAATTCATCTCATATAAATATAATACAAAACAAACATTCCTGGAAGATTAGCTGGCTATTGTCATGTATTACCCCCACATGACTGGGTTGTGTGGCCCGAAGGCGGGACCTGACAATGGTTAGACGACCACTACCTAATCAAGAGTACAGTCTGTAAGTCCGATGGGTCTGCCAGACCTGGTCCATACACCAGGGGCGCTCACATACTTCTTAAAACCACATCGACCATCCAATCTCACACCACTCTGTATAGCCGCGTTAACACAGATATCATGATCATAATGACCATGGACACATAGCAGCGGTACCGTGCAAGTGCTAGCCTAGACCAAGCCAACCAGGTTCTGATAACGTATAGCATATACTGAAACTGTGATACATGGATATTTCATACCATTAATTATAAAATCAATCATATCATTTTACATGTATTTGTATATCATGAAAATCATCGGCCCGTACGCCGGTATTTAGCATTTTACCATAGCTCAGCCCGTACGTCAGTAAATCATATCCATAGCATAGCTCATACGTTGGAAAATCATTTTCATAGCTTGGCTCATACGCTGAAAAATCATATCCATAGCACAACCCGTGCGCTCGAAAATCATTTCCATAGCTCGGCCCGTATGCCGGCAAATCATATTCAAAGTATAGCCCGTACGCTGGCAAATCATTTCTATAGTTCAGCCCGTATGCTGGCAAATCATAAACACAGCTCGGCCCATATGCCGGCAAACATATATAAAAATGTCGGCCCGTACGCTGGTTTTTCATTATAAAAATCCGTATCATTAACACATACCTAGAAAACAATATTTCATAACAATTTCTACTCATGCAACACTAAACAAGTTTTTCGTATATTTAACATACCATCATTTTCAATAGTATTTTTCCAAATATAAATCATATATAAATATATTTATTTCCCTAAAATCAAATGCTATAATATTATACATACTTTTCATAAAATACTAACTTAATTTATCCCCTTACCTGAGTCCTGAGAAGCCCTTAAAACAAACAGCCCCGCACTCGCAGGGTTCCCCATTCAACACCCTAAAAATAACATTTCTCAGAACTAAAGTTTAGTATTTCTACACGTACTACACTTTCTACAACTGTCAAATAGGCAAATACTAAGTATAAAGTCTTACCCTAGATTTGGGATGATTTCCAACTCAGCCCCACCGACGATCCACTCCAGCAGATATGCAGAGAATTTTCCCAAGAGTATTGTGGTGGCTTTGGATCGTTAATCCGGTGGCAAACGAACTTGGAAATTGAGAAAAAAAGAAATAGAAACCGAAGGGAGGGAGAGAGAGGAAATTCTACGGCCAAATTAAGTTGAAAAATTGTGTTTAATCTCTATTTATACTGTGGGATTCATCGATGAGCCACGTCGCCTCGTTGACGAGTCCTGTAGAAAGTTCGTCGATGAACCTGAACCCTCGTCGATGAATTTTAGACTTCCAAAAATCCTTTTTTGGTATCTTCTCGTCGACGAATTACACCCTCGTCGATGAAGACCTGCTGTGTGTCCCTTTTTAATTTCTTTTCCTCCCTTCCTTTTATCATTTAAATATTATAAATTCTCTAGGTCACTACAATACAAATGTCATTTAGATTAAGACATGCAACAATCTAAAAGTATTTACCAGCAGGCAATACACATCACTGCATCAGTCATGCAAGTGGCGTTCCAATCAAGCATGCAGTCCTAATGTCCACTACCAGCATGCAGTTCATAATATATATAAATCCAGGCATGCAGTTCAAAAATTAAATCATCCATTAAACTGAAGTAATAAGCAAAAATGGATGGTAGATGTTTATGCAGTGTAGTGTAGTGCAATGTAGTCAAACACCAACAATCCTATGCCCCCCAAGACAATCTACCTTTGACATACCTTCTCAAGATTTTTTTTTTCTAATTGGTGTTTGGCTTCTCAAAAAGCATGCTTGCATGCTTGGTCTCCCACTTAATTCTCCATTTTTTGAGCTTCTCCCATGTTGTGCATTGAGTGCACAAAACATCAGTGGAACAGCCCCTGCATTCATATATTCCACTTATAGCAGAAAGCCACTCACTTAGTCCATCCATTATAGATTTTCCACTCACATGGTATCTCACCAGTTCCTCTCACGCCCGCGTTGATTCTTCTCTACAGCAACAGTAGGTTGCTGCTGCTCCTCACTTCGGCAACTCTAGTTGTGTTATATTATCAGCATTTTGGGAGCTTCTGGTTGTGCTCGTTTGGTTGGTTCTTTTTTGGAACTTTTGTCGACGAAGGAGTCACGTTCATCGACGAAGTCCTTCAGAGCCTCATCGACGAAATTCAGAGCCTCGTCGACGTGCTAATACCGAGCGGGTTAGAGAAATATCAGGAACTTGGACTCGGCGACGAAGGTATGGCTTCGTCGACGAGCTGTGTAGCGGATTCGTCGACGAAGATGCCGCCTCGTCGACGAGTTTGACTTGGTAAAAAGCCCTATAAATATCCATTTTAGTTGCTTAGAAGCTAAGTTTCTCTCCAAACTCTCTCCCTCTCTCTCTACCAACGAAATTTCTCTCTCTCTCTAAGATTCTTCGTCGTTTGACGTCCATTTCTAAAAATGGAAGTTCTTGCGGGGATCAGAGGAGGAAATTCTACAACTTTAGCGGATCAAATCGTTATTTTGAGGATTTTCGGGTTTTCCTAAAAGTCGGGGTAAGGATCCGATTTTAATTTCAATTGAATATTTGGATAGTAGTCGAAATTATAGTAAGATTATATTATATGGTTTTTAGGTTTTGAGGGTCCCGGGTTGTCGGTTTGGATCGTTTTTGTACGAAGTTTTGTTTTGAATTTAAGGTAAAGAGAAATTGATTACAACAGCATTTTTGGAAAAACTAAACTGCTAAAAAGTTAGTTTATACTTATATGTATGATTTAACTACTTATCTGCTATATTCTACTGAGTAGAAATACCGGTTTTACGATTTTTTGGTTTTTGGTAAAAATGAAGATTTCGGCGTATGATCTCCAAACTTTCCAAAAATCACTTATTTGCATTTAAACTGTAGTATGAGACACTTTAATCTTTTGCTTTTCCATTTGAAGGGTGGTTACTGAACTTTTTATCATTTAGCGGGCTTTGGATTAAACTTGTGTGATATATATTGAAATGGAAATGTATGAACATTCTATACTTCATATATATGAGATATGGGAACGGAGTTCCAATTTGTTATACTGAGAATGTGGAAAACAAAGCTGGTGATACACCGAGTTGTATCAGTAAACAAAAAGGGGTAAACTGAGTGGATAGGCACCGGTTTGAACCCGATATGATTATCTAAATTTGCGAAAATATTGGAATTACACAGGTTACTATATTTTGCTTCAAATTGTATATATGATACTGGAACCACAACTTATGACCAAAAGAAGTTGAAAGAAACTTCAGTAAAAAGGGGATGAAAGATACTCTAGTTCGGGGGTTGAAATAAACTCCTAGGGCTAGGTACCGATGCTAGCAATACAGTGCAATCATACATGAGAAATCAGTATGGGTACGTTAGATGGTCGACCTACGAGGAGTTAGTAAACTACTGGTAAAAATAAACCAGGGGGCGGTCGGACTATAAAAGATGCTCGGCTTTGTCTGCACGAACATGACACTATCAGAGGCAATCAGTGCACAACCCGTGCCACGGGGTAAATAGCCAAATTGTCATATCAAGTTGGAGGTGTTCTAATAATCATATGCATGATTTAAATACTTGATGTGCAGATAAATGTTATATGTTACAGTATTATAAACAAATGTTTCAAACGTATGAGTTTGTATGAAAATGTACATATATGCAGTCACACACTGTTGTAACACTTTCTTCCTTACTAAGAGGTGTCTCACCTTATTATACAATCTTTGTTTTCAGGTCCATCAGTACGTCGGTCCTAGTTGCTAAAGGGACTGGGGAGGTTGTATTTAGGTTTAGCTTACGTAAGCATTCGAATCATGTATTAAACTTAGATGAAGGTCCTTTTTGGAGGATTGTAATAACAGGATTTATTCAATGTCTGGATTTATGTACTTGTGGATGTATTAGTAAACTCTGGTATAAGTCTAGCAGAAATCCCAATGAATTTTTATGTTTTTCTGCAACATTTACATTGTAATTATGTATGGTTTACACCTGTAGGTCCCTATTAGGGCATGTTGTCTATGTATCTTGAACAGGTACAGGCATTTTGTATTTGGGTTAACGGTGCTATTTCGTTTAAAGGGTCGGGTCACTACAACTTTGTTCACAATATTTGGTGAGGCATTGCTATATTTTGTTATATACCTTTGTGTATTTGTAACGCTTGTGCCTTTTGTATCCATTTTGTACGAATTTGGTGATAGTGAATTTGGATCGCTGTGCCCCGTGGACGTACCTCAACATTTGAGGGAACGACGTTAAATTTTGTGTGTCTCATTTTTTATTTATTATTTGCATTATGTCATTGATTTACTTGTGAGAATTGTTCGCATATATATAATTTTTCCCCAACACGTTTGTGCCTCTAGGTTATCAAGGCTGCAAACGAAAAGTACACAAAATTCAATATTTAACAAGAATACAAGGAAAAAAAATCCAAAGTGAGAGAAAGCCACCACACAGGAGCACCCATCAAGTACATAGTATGACCTCCAACAATAGATGTAGATAGTTGTGGAAAAAAATATTATTTAACCACAATAGGAAAAAAGTTGGCATGATATATAAAACTTACTTACAAAGAGACAGTAAGAAGTCCCTATAACCAAGCTGCAACAAGAGACTGAGAAGGTCAAAAAATAGAGTAAAGGGAAAACTACCCATTCGGTATTATCTAAAGAGGGAGAGAGCACTACAAGGTACCTCAAAGCACTCCTGCTCAGGAAGAGGATCCATTCTCTGATAAAGATAAGCAATATAGTCCAAATATGGCCGCAAGGGGTGTCTCTGCATGCCTGGATGAGAAATATTTAGGAAATTTAAACAAAGAAAGACAAAAAAAAAAAAAAAAAAACTTTGGAACTTAAAACACAGTATCGCACAAAGACAAAGTACAGTACAAAACAGCAGCAATGAAGAAACATAGAATATATAACAATATATATAACAAATTTTAGGCTCATTAAGAAAAATAATGCATATGCAATTAAAACATTTACCAATTGTGAGCACCCCAAAAGAAAATAAAAGTAAACATGAACGTTGAAACTTCTTCTAGTCAACCATTTCATTTGCTAGGGATGAATGTCTTTCACAAAAGAATAGCATAGGAATTTACCCTCAACGTGATTATCAGTGTGATATGAATCTAAATCGAAACTTCCCTCAGGAAGACGGTGTACCAGTTTTCCAGAGATCACGATCTGCAAAAAATATTACCAAAGATCAATAATTAGTGAATATTCCTAAACAAAGAATCATAAATCATCCAAGAATTTTACCATAACTAAACTAATAATTTAGCATGCATTGATTAGTGTGTCCATCCATATTGCTATCAAACTGTTGGCGAGGAAAAGCAAAAGTCATCGGTCATACTAGAAGACTGAAATTAACTTAGACACAATAACTAAAGAGCAGTAAAAAAGTTAATTGTGCACCCTTCAATTGTCATTTCTATCTCACAACATCAAAATTAATTAACAAACAGAAACCAAAAATTGAAATCATGCTTGAAGAACAAAATGATGTTAAAAATAACAAATGAGGGACATGTAAAGTAATAGGTTGTAACGACTTGATTTTTCATGCCATTTTTTTATTTAATAATAATAATAATAAACCTAATACTGACTGGTATATATATCTTGTTCCCTGATACCCAAAAACATATTCATACTTAGGCAGCGGAAAACATAAAGTGTACAGCCAGAAATACAATACCAGAATTTCCACTACTTATGTACATTACTCTAGTTTAAAAGTTCAGATCCCCTAAGATCTATATAAAAATACATCTCTCCCAAAAACTACTTACCCTATAAACAGGGCAGAACTGATATCTCCTCTATCTACGAGCCTGGTCCGCCCGTCTAGTTGGATCACCTGAAAATATTAAATTACTGGGATGAGACAACGCTCAATAAGACGAAATATGCTATTACCAGTATGTGGCATATGAGTTTCTGTAAACTATAGACATATACTATAATTAACTGAATCTAAAATAACATGTAATAATAATATATAGTGTAATTCACACCTGTGTTTCTTAAAATACGTCTATTACTGAACTTTCTATTTGAATATACTTTTAATAACTATAAGTAATGTTGTTGTTTCCTGTACATATATAATAGCTGTGAAAACTTTCCTGGATGGATAACTGTATGTCATGATTCAAATCCCCTCATGACAGGATTGTGTGGCCTGAAGGCGGGACTTAATCCTGGTCGGCCCTCCAGGATAAGTCAACTATAACTCCACTAAGGTACGATTGGCCCCTCAACCAAGGTCTGTCCAGGGAGCACTGCAATCGCTCCCCTCTACCTAGATCAGATTACCAAGGAGTCTGCAATCTCTCCAATAGCACAAGCGACCATAAAATGCCACACTTTATTTGAGATGTGTGGTACACTCTCTCCACTATATAGCTATGGTACCGTACTCTGTAATCTGATCTGTAATGGTCCATCAGGGTCTAATATTATATATGTAATACTCTAATATATATATACAAATGTTTTACTATTTACCATGGTTCTATTTTTGCTGTAATAGCCATAATACTGGAATAATTATTCTGTATAAGTTGTACTGTCTATTCTAAATATATGTTGTAATAACTTATCTGTATAACTGTATATCTGTTTATTATGGCTCTGAGATCTGTATATCATGGTATTCTGAAAGCTATATAACTGATTTTTGTAAACTGTATATAACATGCTCACTGTAAAACTGTATACTATACTTTTTATTAAACCGTGTTAAATACATAATTCTGTAATATACTGGATAGTCATAACTTTGAAATAAATATTGTATAATCTACTCTGTAAATAATTATATATCTTGTATATCTTAATTATATAAAATTGTATACCCATTCATGGTTCTGTAACATTTGTGTAAATTCAGTACTATACTCATATTACTTATGCCACACAACAATTAATAACTCATTAAATATAATTTGCATAACTGTATAATATATATTCTAAAAATATCCATAATCTCATATTATCTTTACTGGTAAAAATTCTAATTTATCTGGCATAGTATACTTCCCTTACCTAACTGGCTGGGAGGCTCACCTCCAACTCTATTCTCACATTCACAACGTACTATCCCCAAAATCCTACAATAATACATATATACATATTTCCAATAAATCAACTATATTGCCCCGAACCTACATACTCGTAATTTTCTGAATTATAATTTACCTAAGCTCCTGAAAATATTCATTGGGGTTCTCAACCCATGCCTGTAGGGTCCCAAAAACACCCTAATCCTGAAATCATAACATCTTAATTTATTCCACAAAACATGAGTATATTTCCATACAACACAAAATCTAAACTCAGGTAAGCCTGGTAATACTGAAAATACCCCAATAATCTTACTTACCCTGATTTTGAGATGGTACCCAAGTTGGCCAAACCAACAATCTACTCCAGCAGACTTGTAAAGAATCTCCCGAGGATCAACGTGGTGGCTTCTAATCGTTAAAACGGGGAGAAATGGGGTGAGAAATCTAGAGAGAAGGGGAGAGAAACCGAGCAGGAGAGAGAAAAATAGAGAAAAAATAAATTTCTCTCGCTGAATCCTAATTTTCTGCTATTTATAGACCATTGGCCACGTGACCTCGTCGACGAGACCTGCTGCATCCTTTTGAAATTTTATTTTTCCCTACTTCCTTTTTATTTAATTTCTATAATTATTCGAGTTACTACATAGGTGTTTCTACCAAGACTGCAACTCAATGATACATAAACTAAGTCTCCAAAATATGAGATTGCTGCACCAGTGACAGCCACAGCGAGAGCCATTATGACATTCTCATGAATAAAATTATAAATACTGAAACAGTAATAGAGTTCAATATGAATTTGGAGACGTTGGAAGAACTTTTGAAATATGAATACAAATGCTAATGTTGTTAAATAAGTGAAATAAACTCCTACATTCAGAGATATTAATGAAGCCAACCATTTAAGGTAAATATTTAATATCATGAGCATGAATTGAAGGGGGTGGGGAAAAGGAACAAAATCAGAAAAGAAAGCTGCCAATTGTTTCCTTTAGAGCCAACAAGGGTTCAATAAAAGATAATTTTTTATATCCAACTGGCACCATTCAAGAATTATCCGAAGGCATAATTGTCATCGGCTAAAACATTCTTCCAGCTCAAGGGGATCTAAGGGTACATAAATTATAGTTTATTCATAAAGAGAAATAGAGAGAGAACAAAACGCACACAACACCAAACAAAAACCAACCAGTACTGAATGGTCCAAAAAAGAAGTTACTAGCTTCTGATGGCGCTTTAATAGACATGGATATCCCCGGGCATTTGTTAGAAAGGACTAGCAGATGAACAAAAAAAAAATCAAGTCTAAGAAAATGCAATTTGAAAAAGCACAGTAACATATATAACCGTTAAAAGCTACCACCATAAAAAATTACATCGGTATGAATTATAGCTGCTTTGACAGGCTCTCCAAACCAGTGCCCAAGTGAGTTTGCTGAAGGTAATGAACTACTGAAGAACAAGGAATTATAAATGAATATGTACTCTAATAATTTTTGTGCAGCTAAAAACAAAGTTGAAACGAGAACAGCCTCAGAATATTAATTCGGTCGATCACAAATCCATGCAACTCACAAAATATCAAGGGCAACAGAAAGGTGACTGTGATGTTCACATAGAAGACGAAATGAATTCCACTGCTCCCAAGAATCACTTTGTCCATTATGAAGGAGAAAACAAAAGGATTTATGAAGAGAGAGAAAACACAATAAAGAGCAACATATATGTGAATGCCAATCTGCTAGAATCCATACAATATCCCTTTTATCATTTGAAAAAATTTAATATGATCATTGTTAAAATTAAATAAATCCATCCTTTGCCATTCCATAGCGATAAAGTCTCAAAATTATTCATTCTGCAAGGACAATTTGGTCAAATCTTTTGACAAAAGTTTGATTTTTTTACACTTTAAAGGAAATATCTCTTGACCAGATGTACTTTAAAAAAATAGCTATTGGCTAATAATATAATGATACACACACTTGTATACATGTGTTGTAACGACCCGAAAAATAATGGTATTTAAATAATGAAAAGAGAGAGAAATGGAATTAGTAACAGAAGGAGGCAGTAGACGGAGCGTTCGTCGACGACATTACATTTTGGAGAATATAATTTCAAGAATTTTCAGGATTCATCGACGAATGTCTTTAGGATCTCATCGACAAGGTCCCATTTCATCAACGATAAAATACCGAGTGAGGATTTTGGGCTACTCTGAATTTCGTCGACGAATGGTAAGGTTCGTCGATGAATTTACTGAAGGACTCGTCGACGAGGTGATGTGTCTCGTCGATGAATCTGGTCCTATAAATAGTGCAAACTCAGATTTTTATTCAAATTTCAGTACTCTCTCTCTCTCTCCCTTTTCTCTTTGATTTCGGCTCCATCAGTCACCGGATCGACGATCTAAGGCCACCACGACGTTTCTGACAGAGTTCTCTTCAAGTCTGTCGGAACGGATCGTTAGTGAAATGAAGTTGGAATTCATTCCAAATCCAAGGTAAGGTCTTTTATTCAGTTTTTGGCTTCCTGGAAGTTGTAGGAAATGATGTAGGCCAAGAAATATTGATATTTTGTTCTGAGATTTATGGTTTTTAAGGTGTCGAGTGGAGAACCCTGCGGGTGTTGGACCCGTATTTACTCATGTTATTCGGCGCGAGGCCTTATTTATTCATGTTTTCGACGCGAGGCCGTAATTATTATGTTAATGTAAGATTCAGAAAATGCTATTGGTTGATTTATGATAAACAATATATGTTTATGTATTATATGTTATTAGAACTCAGATGTTAGTTTAGTTTAGTTTTAGGAGCACAGTACCGTAACTTATAGATCAGATATCTATGATCAGATTGATGCTAACCACCCCACGAGGGCGTGTGTAACAACTTGGTCCTTTATACGGACCCAGGTGTCACTCACTTATACTAAATACATGTACCTGTTCAAGATATGTAAACTATAGTGACCCGAAGAATAATAACATTTTAATAATAAGAGGGAGAGAAAATAGATACAGAAACAGAAGGAGGTCGTAGACTTCATTGACGAACACAGGGTTTCGTCGATGAAGGCTTTAAGGATTTCGCCGACGAATACAGGACTTTGTCGACGAAATTAATGAAGGACTCGTCGATGAGGTAACGTGTCTCGTCGACGAATCCGGCAGTATAAAGATGTGAAAACCGGGATTTTTATCATTTTTCTCGCCACTCTCTCTCTCTCCTCTCTCTCTCTCCTACGACTCCCTCTCCCTTCTCTCTTCGTTTCCAGCCCCACCAGTCGCCAGATCGACGATCCGAAGCTACCACAATGCGCCTGATGGAATTCTCTACAAGTTTGCCGAGGCGGGTCGTCGAGAAAACGAAGTTGGATTTCATCCCAAATTCAGGGTAAGGTCTTTTATTGAGTTTTTAACTTTCTAACAGTTATAGGAAATGATGTAGACTAAGAAATACTGATGTTTTGTTCTGGGATATTGTGTTTTCAGGATGTTGAGTTAGGAATCCTGCGGGTATAGAGCCAGATTTTTATAGGGGTTTTTCAAAATTGAGGTAAGGGAAATATGCTATGCTAGGAGTTTTTGTAATGATATTAGAGATTTTATAGATGCATAATTACACCATTTTACTATACATAATTTTCAGAATATGAGTTTGAAACAGTATTTGTTTTAGAATATGAGTTTAAATGCTTGTGTGGCCTGAGTAGATTTTTATGAGATGAAGGAATTTATACAGTTATTATAATATATCATACTATACTGAATTGAGGGACTGCAATATGTAACGCCTCAATCTCAGTGAGAGATTATACATATTATACAGATAAGGATATACATACACAGGGAAATCTACATGCATATATAGTTTTTATACGAGTAGTTTCATGAACAGATATTTATATATATATATACATGTATGCATATTTATTCAGATTAGTATGTGTATCACAGTCTTATACAAAATGTTATATATATACAGAGATTACAGCATTTGCAGTACAGAAAGAAGGAGTTACGGTAATTTTGGAAACATGATGAAAATAGTAAAAAAGTATATATGTATATATGTATATAGTATCAGATCCCTGAGGAAAGGTACACAGATAGATACAGATTACAGAGCACGATACCGTTGCTAGATACAGATAGAGTGCAACCACATATCTCAAATAGTATGTGGGTACCGTCAGCCGTGCTCGGAGAGTATGCAACTCCCCAGTACACTGGATTGAGGGGGCCGGTTTGACGAGGTAGTAGCCAGTCCCGAGCTTAGGAGAGGATGCAGTTTGGCCGAGCTGAAGTAGTGTAGAGTATGATGACTTATCTGGAGGGCCGACCAGATAGAGTCCCGCTTATGGGCCGCACAACCCTGTCATGAGGGGTCAAATCATGACGTATAGAGTTCTAGGGATACATAATAGTTACATGTATGAAAACAGTTTTACAGTATATGATGAGAATAGTATGATATCTTATTAGTATGAAGAGTAGGAAACATATGATACAGTATATTTTAATTGAGAAAGAAAGAAATGTTTGAAAGAAATGTTTTACAAATTATTTATTGCATTACAGTTCAGTTGTTATTTTTAAGTATTCTTAACTTAGTTGCCACACACTAGCAATAGCATATTTTCACTTACTGAGCGTCGACTCACCTCATTATTTTACCATTTTTTAGATGAGCCAGTTAGGCGAGCAGATCAGGCTCGCGGATAGAAAGTAGTTAGATCACCCTGGTTATAGGGAGAGTTTTTGTCAAAGCTGTATGTCTACTTTTTAAGTAGATGACACTGGAGGGATATTTTTGTATGGTCTGTATATTCCGGATTCTGGTATTGTACAGTTTATGTATAAATGGTTTTATGATTTGTGTTTCCGCTACGTAGGAATGTTTATTGTATATATAAAAAAAAATGATAAGAATTTTGAGGTCGTTACATAAATAACCCGCCCTAACCAAGGACACACAGGTATAAATCATACATAATTTCGATGTAAATGTCGCAGAAAAACATAAACATCCACTGGGATTTTTATTAGTCTTATACCAGAGCTTACTAATACATCCATAGTTACATTAATCCAGATATATAATAAATCCTGTTATTACAATCCTCCAGAAAAGAACTTTATCTAAGTTTAATACAGGATTCAAATGCTTACGTAAGCTAAACCAAAAATAGTCTCCTCATGCCCTTTAGCTACCAAGACCGACGTACTGATGGACCTGAAAACAAAGGTTGTATAATAGGGTAAGATACCTCTCAATAAGGAAGAAAGTGTTACAACAATGTGTGACTGCATAGATGCACATTTTCATTCAAACGCATACGTTTGAAACATTTGTTTATAATACTATATCATATAACATATATCTGCACATCAAGTATTTAAATCATGCATATGATTATTAGAACAACGACTAGTTTGTCATACATGTATTGTCTATTTACCCCGTGGCACGGGTTGTGCACTGAAATCTCCAACAATGCCCTGTTCGTGCAGGCATATGTCAAGTTTCTATATATAGTTAGATTGCCCCCATCTGGTTTATTATTTCACCAGTGGTTTCATTACACCTGCTAGCCAAGGATCTTTGTACCCACACTGATTTTAAACATGAGTGGTTGCACTGTACCCTTCCAGTTGAAGAATATTCCTTGCCATTGGGAGTATCTTTCAACTCCATTAATGAAGCTTTTTCAACTTCTTACATTGGAGTATCTTTCAACCCCTATTACTAGAGTATCTTTCAACTCTTTTGGTAGCAAGTTGGGGCTCCATTTATCATATATACAATTTATAGCAAAATATAGTAACCTGTGCAATTCCAGTATTTTCACAAATTTAGATAATCACATCGGGTTCAAACCAGCACCTATCCACTTGGTTTACCCTTTTTACATATATACAGCTCGGTGTATAACCGGCCTTTGTTTTCCACATTTTTTGTATAACAAATTGGAACTCTGTTCCCATAATCTATATCAATAGTATAAAAAATTTATACATTTCCAATTTAACATATATCACACGAGTTTAGTCCAAAAATCTGCTAAGTGATATAAATCCAGTAATCATCACTTAAAAGAAAAGTAAAGGATTCAAGCATCTCTCATTACAATAAAAGTGCAAATAAGTAATTTTCATAAGATTTGAAGATCATATGCCAAAATCCTCGTTTTTATCAAAAACCATAAAATCGTAAAATTGGCATTTCTACTTGCCAGAATTTAGCAAATAAGCAGTTAAATCATACATATAAATATAAACTAGCTTTTCCGCGATTTAGTTTTTCAAAAATGTTGTTGTAATCAATTTCCCCTTACCTTAAACTTGAAACAAAATTTCGTATGAAAACGATCCAAACCGACAACCCGGGATCCTCAAAACCTAAAAACCACAGAATATAATCTTACTATATTTTCTACTACTATCCAAATATCCAATCAAAATTAAGATCAGATCCTTACCTTTATTTTTGGGAAAACCCAAAAAATCCTCAAAATAACGATCTAATCCGCTAAAATTGTAAAACTTCATCTTCTGATCCCCACAGGAACTTCCGTTTTTAGAAACCGACGCCGAATGACGAAGATCCTTAGAGAGAGAGAGAGAGAGAGAGAGAGAGAGAAATTTTGTGGGTAGAGAGAAAGAGAGAGCTTTTGGGGCAAACTTAGCCCTTAAGCAACAAACATGGATATTTATAGGGCCTTTGACCAAGTCCAACTCGTCAACAAGGCGGCGTCTTTATTGACGAATCCGCCACACAGCTCGTCGACGAGGCCATCCCTTCGTCGCCAAGTTTAAGTTCCGGATATTTCTCTAATTCGCTCGGTATTTGCTCGTCATCGAGGCTCTAAATTTCGTTGACGAGGATCTGAAGGACTTCATCGATGAACGTGACCCTTTGTCGATGAACTCAGCTTATACATGTTTGGGTCTTTACAGGGTTGGAGATGGATAGTCAATGTGGCTTTCAATGTAGAGTGTAGACGTCCACTTGACAGTCCGGACCAGGGTATGGCGTATTTACATACATTTTTTACTCGACAGTGGTCGACCAGCCATTGTCGGGTCCCGCCCTCGGGCTGCACAACCCATCATGGGAGTTAATACATGACATCAGCTAGCTATACATCCTGGGTAGTTTTCAGTATTATAGATTATATCAGAAAACACATGATTAGTATTATTACTTGGAAGTATGAAATTATATGTTTATCTAACCATATTACGATTTATGTTTATGGTATGTGAAATGTACGATATAAGTATTACAACATTAAATATTCATGTTGCTACACAGCTGATTTTAATTTATCTACCCTTATTGAGAGGTGTCTCACCCTGAATATTAAATGATTTTTAGGAAACCTGGAGAGACCAACGGGTCAGAGCCGCCGTTGAGTGAGTTGAGCTTCCCTGCTAGGAGGGTAAGTTCTGATCTAGGATCAGAAGATTTTTATTGTAAGATCCTAGGTTTATTTTAGTACTTTTGGGAGATTGTATATAAACACAGATATTTGATAATGTAGTTAACTCTGGTGTTTGGATTTTATGGTTACGGAAATGTGATTTAAATTTACTGCTGCTTAGGTTTCCGCTGTGTTTGACAGGTGTCTCCGATACCCACGAGTTCAGGTTGACCATTTTATTTATTATGTTTCATTTTATATTAAGATAAGCAGGTCGTTACAGTTTGGTATCAGAGCCTAGGATACTAGGTTCTATAGACTCTAGAATGCAGTAGTAATAATACCAGAGTATATGATAAGGGAATTTGAAGTCTGGTTTTGTAGTCTAGATGCAGGACTTCCGTGGTGGTTTGTGTGATTTTCCTGGGGTGACGATTTCAAGAAAGTCATGGTAAACTATCGTCGGATTGGGTATCCAGGTTGCAGGCTTGAACCTTGAATTAAGATTAGGAGTGATGAATTAATTTGGAGAATATATTATATGTATTGGACAATATGTATAGTGAAGGGGTTCTGAGTTAAGTTATTTGTTTTTCAGGATGGACCGTGGTGGTAATAGTGCCCACGCCAGTGGGAATGAAGGGGCTGGGCCCTCAGGCGCTGCGGGTAGTGATTCGGATGCCGTCTTACGCAGCGTGGCATGGTAGGTTATGGCATAAATTGCCAAGAGTTCGAGGGAACAGGGTGGTCCGTCGGCAGGCCACGGTAGTTTGATAAAGAAATTCATAAAGATGAATCCTTCGACCTTCTCAGGGGGAACAAATCCTGCAGTCACTGAAAACTGGGTGTAGGAGATAAAGAAAATATTTGCAGTGTTGCAGTGTTCATAGGAGTAGAGAGTGCTATTTGCTGCCTACAAATTGATTGGAGAAGCCGAAAGGTGGTGGACGGTGATGAAACTTTTAGAGCAGCAGAGGATAGTACCTGTGGAGATGACATGGGACGGTTTAATGGGACATTCTTTGACAAGTATTTTCCAGCCTTGTCCAGGAAAGCGAAGATTGAGGAGTTCTTGAATCTGAACCAGGGACAGCAGATCGTATAACAATACACGGCAACATTCATCAAATTATCTCGCTTCGCCTCATACATCATACCAGATGAAGCAAAAAAGGTACGACAGTTTGAGAGAGGTATGAGGAGAGAAATACATAAGCAGGTATCGATTCTGAAGTTGCAGGATTTTGCTGAGCTAGTGGATAGGGCCACTATATCAGAGATTGGGGAGCGATTAGAGGCTGAGGAGTAGAGACAAAAGAAGAAATCCACACCTTCCGGTTCCCAGTAGGGAGTCATCCGTGGTTCGTGGAATAGAGGTGGTTATTATAAAGACTAGAGACAAGAGATCGGGAATCGCGGTTTTCAGGGTGTGCAACCATCTCCATCTTGCTCATCTTGTGGGAAGAGACACTTGGGGGAGTGTCGTGCCGGGTGGGTGTCTACTACCGGTGTAGGGAGCCAGAACATATGATGAGGGATTGTCAGGCTTAGATTGGTGCTACTCCTGCTCCTAGACCTACTCGAGAAGGCTACCAAGCGCCATGTGGAGGCCAGCAGTTGAATATGGCCCCAACCAGGGTTTTTGCTTTGACGTCGGGTGATGTTGAGACAGTCGACGATGTGGTGATAGGTACGGTTAATATGCTTTCATTTAAAGTTATCGCACTTTTTGACTCAGGGGATACACACTTGTTTATATCTTTGGGATGTGTTAAATTACGTGGGACTGAAACACAGACATTAGATGTTGAATTATTAGTAGCTACGTCGACTGGGTCAGCAGTGAGATGTAGTAGGGTGCTTCGTGGTTGTCCAGTTGATGTTCACGGGAGGATTCTATCTGCTGATTTGTTAGTGTTAGACATGCATAAGTTTGATATTATTTTCGACATGGATTAACTAGCAGCTGATTTTGCCAGTATAAACTGCCATGCGAGAAAAGTAATTTTTAAACCACTAGGAAGACCAGAATTCAGATTTACAGGGTCACAAGTGCAATCATACCTTAGATGGTTTCAGCTATTCAGACGAGGAGATTGCTCTTGAGTGGTTGTCAAGGATTTATGGCCTTTATGAAGGAAACAACAGGGAATGAAGTGAAGCTTACGAGTACGCCAGTAGTAAAGGAGTTTACTGATGTGTTTCTAGATGAATTGTCGGGTTTGCCACCTAATTGAGAGGTAGATTTTCCTATTGATCTACTTCCAGGCACATCACTGATCTCTAAAGCACCATACCGAATGGCGCCAGCAGATTTGGCAGAACTGAAAGATTAGTTGTAGGATTTGCTTGATAAGGGCTTCATACGACCTAGTGTATCTCCGTGTGGAGCTCCAGTGCTGTTTGTGAAGAAGAAGGACGGGTCTATGAGGATGTGCATAGATTACAAAGAGATTAATAAAGTGACCATCAAGAACAAGTATCCTCTACCCCGTATAGATGATTTGTTTGACTAGCTTTAGGGTACACGAGTGTATTCTAAGATCGACCTCAGGTCAGGTTATCATCAGGTAAAGGTAAAGGTAGAAGATGTATCGAAGACGACTTTCAAGACCAGATATGGGCATTGCGAGTTCCTTGTTATGGCATTTGGTCTGACGAATGCTCTTGCGATATTTATAGATTTGATGAATATGATTTTCCATCCATATTTAGATCAGTTTGTTGTTGTTTTTATTGATGATATACTGGTCTATTCGAGGAGCTAGAAGGAGCACGAGATACATTTGAGGCAGGTTCTGCAAACGCTACGAAAAAAGAAGTTGTATACCAACTTTAGTAAATGCGACTTCTGGCTAGAGAAAGTTATGTTTTTGGGGCACGTTATCTCAGAAGATAAAACTTTTGTGGATCCTAGAAAGATTGAGGTGGTAGTGAATTGGGTTAGACCAAGGAATGTCTAGGAGATTAGGAGTTTCTTGGGGTTAGCCGGCTATTACCGTTGTTTCATTGAGGGATTCTCAACTTTATCAGGGCCTCTAACACGACTGACTATTAAGAATGCCATATTTGAATGAGACGATAGTTGTGAGTAGAGTTTTCAGGAACTGAAGCAGAGGCTAGTCACAGCGCCAGTACTGATCATATTGTATGGGGGTGAGGGGTATGCTATCTACAGTGATGCGTCCTTGAAGGGACTTGGCTATGTATTGATGCAATATGGCAGGGTGGTGGCGTATGCATCCAGACAGTTGAAAGAGTATGAGAAGAACTACCTTACCCACGATCTTGAATTTGGAGGCATTACTTGTACGACGAGCAGTGTGAGATTTTCTTCGACCACAAGAGCTTAAAATATTTCTTCACCCAAAAGGAATTGAATGTAAGGCAGAGAAGGTGGTTAAAGTTGATTAAGGATTTTGACTGTACTATCCATTACCACCCTAGGAAAGCAAACGTGGTAGCTGATGCACTGAGTAGGAAGTCTGGGGAATCAGCGTTGACCACTATGGAAATCCAGTGTCTGGTCATAATGGATCTAGAGAGACTCGGCATTGAATTGATCAGGAGTAATCCTCTAGTATGTATCGCCAGCCTAGTGGTATGACCTACTCTGTAGGAAATAATTAAAGCTACCCAGAAAGAAGACCCAGAATTAGTAGAGGTGATGAATAGAGTGCAGAGTGGTCAGGGAGAGGAATTCAGTATTGTAGATGATAGAGCTTTGCGGTTCGTTCCAGATTATGTGTTCCTGCCAATACTGACATTGGAAAGATTATTTTGGAGGAGGCTCACAGATCTTTGTATACGGTTCATCCCGGCAGTACAAAAATGTACAGGGATCTGCGAGAGTTTTATTGGTGGAGTGGTATGAAGAGAGAAATTGTCGAGTATGTAGCCCAGTGCTTGACGTGCCAGCAGGTAAAAACCGAGCACCAGAGGCCACCGGGTCAATTGCAGCCACTATTTATCCCAGAGTGGAAGTGGGATCATATATCTATGAATTTTGTCTTAGGGCTACCGTCGACATCGCGTGGCCAGAATGCAATTTGGGTGATAGTAGATCAATTGACTAAGACCGCCCATTTCCTCCCTATTAAGATCAACTATTCTCTCAATCGTTTAGCAGAGATTTACATTCATGAGGTAGTTTGTTCTCATGGAATGCCTATATCTATTGTGTCAGATCGAGACCCGCATTTTATATCACGTTTCTGAAGGAGTTTGCAGGAAGCTCTATGGTCTTAGCTATCATTTAGCACGACATTCCATCCTCAATCTGACGAGCAGACTAAGAGGACGATACAGATACTAGAAGATATGCTCCAAGCATGTGTATTAGATTTTGGGGGTAGTTGGATTCAGTTCATGCCGCTGGTGGAATTCGCGTATAATAATAGTTTTCAGGCCAGCATTGGTATGACACCATTTGAGGCACTATACGGTAGGAGATGTCAATCTCCTTTGTATTGGGATGAGATGGGTGGGCGGCGAGTTGTGGGGTCAGAGCTGGTACAACAGGCGTACGATAAAGTTCGACTCATTAGGGATAGAATCAGTGCAGCTCAGATTTATGTCGACAATCGCCGCAGGAATTTGGAGTTTGATGTGGGTGATCATGTATTTTTGAAAATAGCTCCATTAAAAGGGGTTATGAGGTTTGGTAGGAAGGGTAAACTTAGCCCTAGGTTTATCGGTCCGTTTGAGATTTTAGAGAAAGTGGGGCCGGTGGCCTACAGGCTAACTTTGCCACCTACACTATCCAGAATGCATGACATATTTCATGTATCTATGTTGATGAAATACGTCCCAAATCCTTCTTATATTATTAGCTATGGGGAGTTAGAGCTCAGTGATTCGCTAGTTTATGAGGAGGTACTAATGTAAATTCTGGACAGAAAGGAACATGAATTACGTAATAAGAAGATTTCTCTAGTAAAGGTTCTATGGAGGAATCATGCAATAGAAGAGGCTTCTTGGAAGCTTGAGAAACATAGCAAACAGAAGTACCCACAATTGTTCCAAGAAGTTTAGATGTAATTGGAAAATGTAAGTAAATATGTAATGTTTCTTTTGCAGGTACATGTAATGCTCTAGTAGTAAGTGATATTTTAGTTTTGAGGGAAATTTTCTTTTGGTTTATGTAATCTCCCAGGACTTGAAATATAACCACAGTATTCCTCCTCCATAAGTAAGGGTAAATAATAAAATAAGTAGACCATTTTGCCTATTAAGGAATGATGAATTATATGGATAGTAAATTTCAAGGACGAAATTTTATAAGGAGGGGTGAATGTAATGACCCGAATAATAAAAATGGTATTTAAATAGAAAAGAAAGGAAATGGAAACAGAAACAGAAGGAGACAGCTTCGCATTCGTCGACGACATTACACTTTAAGAGTAATAACTGAGGAAATTTATCAGGTCCTCGTCGACGAACACAGGGGATTCACTGATGAGGGTATAAGAGGGCCTTGTCGACGAGAAGATACCAAGAGAGCATTTTGGGGAAATTTGAAATTCATCGACGAAAGTGCAGGTTCGTCGACGAGGTGACGTGTCTCGTCGATGATTTTGGCCCTATAAATAGCTGAAATTCGGATTTTTAACGCAGAAAAATATAAATCACTCTCTCTCTTTCTCTCTCTTTTTCTCTCTCCCTATGATTTCTCTCTCGTCTCTCTTCGATTTTGGCTCTGTCGTTCGCCGGATCAACAATTGGAAGCCACCACAACGCTCATGGGGAAGTTATCTCCAAATCTATTGGAGCGGATCGTTGGTGGAAGCAAGTTAGAATTCATCCCTGAGTTGAGGTAAGACTTTTTATTCAAAATTTTGTCTTTCCACAGTTGAAGGAAATGATGTACTCGAATAAATACTGAAGTTTAGTTATGTGAATTATCATTTTCTGGGTGCTGCTTAGGGTTTCCTATGGGTGTAAGACCAATACTATAGAGGGGTTTTTCAGTTGCCAAGTAAGGGGATAAATTAAAATAGTTAAATTTTCATTGAAATTACTATTATTTAATAGTAGAATAATTTTCAGAAAGCATGTGATTATATATGACTATAATTGAGAAATTGTAAGTTTGGGAAAATACTGCAATTGTATAGGAAATGTGATTTCAAAACGGAATTTATGGTTTCATTTAATTCGTGTGGCATGAATATTATTATTATTATTATATATATATATATATATATATATATATTATACCATGTTAAGTTAGATTTACAATGTAAAGCATGTTGATAGATATTTTCAGGAATAACATGATAAACACAACAAATTATGATTTCAGAATATATGATATGTTCGGCGCAATGCCGTAATTGATGTTTGGCGCGAGACCGTATTTACTCATGTTATTCGGCATGAGGCCGTAATTATTCATGTTTTCGGCGCGAGGTCATAATTATTATGTTAATGTAAGATTCAGAAAATGCTATTGGTTGATTTATGATAAACAGTATATGTTTATGTACTATGTTATCAGAACCCGGATGTTAGTTTAGTTTAGTTTCAGGAGCATGATACCATAGCTTATAGATCAAATATCTATGATCAGATTGGTGCTAACCATCCCACGAGGGGGTGGGAGATGAATAGTCGATGTGACTTTCAGTGTAGAGTGTAGACGTCCACTTGGCAGTCCGGACCAGAGTGTGGCGGGTCCATCGCACTTACAAATATTTTTGACTCGATAGTGGTCGTCTAGCCATTGTTGGGTCCTGCCTTTGGGCTGCACAACCCGTCATGGGGGATAATACATGACATCAGCTAGCTATACATCCTAGGCAATTTTCAGTATTATAGATTATATCAGATAACATGTGATTAGTATTATTACTTGGAAGTATGAAATTATATGTTTATCTAACCATATTACGATTTATGTTTATGGTATGTGAAATGTACGATATAAGTATTACAACATTAAATATTTATGTTACCACACAACTGATTTTAATTTATCTACCCTTACTGAGAGGTGTCTCACCCCGAATATTAAATGATTTTCAGGAAACCCGGAGAGACCAACGGATCAAGGCCGTCGCTGAGTGAGTTGAGCTTCCCTGCTAGGAGGGTACGTTCTGATCAAATCAAGAGATTTTTGTTGTAAGATCTTAGGTTTATTTTGGTACTTTTGGGAGATTGTATATAAACACAGATATTTGAGAATGTACTTAACTCTGGTGTTTGGATTTTATGGTTACAAAAATGTGATTTAAATTTTCTACTGCTTAGGTTTCCGCTGTGTTTGATAGGTGTCTCCGATACCCACGGGTTCGGGTTGACCATTTTATTTATTATGTTTCATTTTGTATTAAGATAAGTAGATCATTACACATTGTCCGAGCAAGGATCACATGGATGCGGTGATCAGAATTCTTCGATACTAAAAGTCATCTTACAGGAAAATGACTCATGATCTCCAAAAATGATCATCTCAGAGTTGAGGGTTACACGGATGTAGATTGGGTAGGAAATATATCAAAGAGAAAGTCCACCTTAGAGTACTTCATGTTTGTTGGTGGGAATCTTGTTACATGGAGAAGTAAGATCCAAAATGTGGTGGTGTTGTCAGGTGTTGAAGCTGAATTCTGAGGGATGGCTAAGGGTCTTTGTGAGCTTCTTTGGCTCAAAAGACTATTAACGGAAATTGGTTTTGCCCCAAATTATGAGATGGACCTATTATGTGACAACACAGCTGCAATTGATATCTCACACAACCCTATCCAACATGATCTAACTAAACATGTAGAGGTGGATCAACATTTCATCAAATAGAGTCTTGAGACCAAGATAATTCGGTTTCCTTTTATTAAGTCCGAGGACCAGTTGACAGATGTACTTACAAAAGCTATATGCAGTAAGAATTTCTATAACTCACTTGACAAGTAGGGCATGAGAGACTTTTTTTAAGTCCGTCATATATGGGTTAATTGTCAATCCCTACACATAAGGGTCTACCTTTATTCTAGCCATAAAATTAGTATAGCCAATAATATGTAGGATTATCTTGTTATATATATCATACGCATTCTCTACAAAGAGAAAAAAATAAAAAATAAACAGAACAATTTTTCCATGAATTTTGTTAATATATAGTTTGGAGTCAAAATAACTATTTTTGCCCATTGGGATGTGTCTGCTAGTTAGTCGATAGACTACTCTTCAAGATTGATTAGCTTGTCACTAGTCATTAGACACGTTTAGTCCAAGGCCGAGGAGATATCATTTGGGTTGGTCAACCAAACAACTCTTTTATCAAAAACAGTCAATCGACCCTCTAGGTGGTCAATTGATTTGAGCAGAGTGACCTTTAATTTCATTTATATTATATTTATTTGTTGTGTCTTAACAAGACAATCTTATGAGTTTTAGTACATAAAACATTACAAATGTAAAATTAAAAATACAATTTGGCAAATAATAAAGTCTTCAAGTTGTTTTTAATCATTTGACTTGAATGACTTGAAATCTTATTGAATTACAACTTTAAAATAAAGTCAATAGTGAAAAAGTATTTCATTATCACCAAAACTAACCTGATGAAATCTCGAGGCTAACACACATTAACTTTCTTGATATTAAATTTTATTTAAAGTTACACAAACCTATATTTGAATGTGACTTTCATGAAACATAGTAAGAATTGAATATTTGTCACAAAGGAGTTTTCCTAACATATTTAAAATAATCAAAGGCAAAACATCCTTAGGATTTTAGATGATGATCTCAATCATACAATTCTCTAGCCTCCAATCCTTGAACTTCTTGATGATTTAGGGTTATGCATCAACCATGAACACATAACATATAATGCAAAGAATGAACAAATGAAACTAACATAGAGTCTATACCATATAAGAATTCTTAAAACTTGAGTCATCGTGCAAAGAGCGTAGAGTTTTTTATATTTATTTGTTTAATTTATTTTTAATTTTGCTCCCTTTAATTTTGAAACTTTAGAAGTTCTTAAAATTTTCTATATTTTTGTCAAATTTTTGTAGGAGTAAATATCTTTTATCATATTTATTATTATTAACTAATTATATATATTTTTAAATATTTTTTAAAATTTATGTGCGAGTTATTTTCACTGCAGCATTTTAAAGCGGCAGCGGTGCAAAACTGCAAATCGAAAATCCAATTTTCCGTCACAAAAAGTCCAGACCCAAAGAGGAAAACAAAAAAAAAGAAAAGGAAAGCTAATAGAATAATAAAATTTACAGCGGAGAGACCGCGAGGGAGCGAGACTGAGAGAGGGAGGGAAGGAGGGGAGAATCCGCTGGCTTTTGGGTCCGAGGAAGAAAGGGATTAGGGAGAAAGAGTAGAAAGTGAGTGAGAGTGAGATGTCAGACCTAGATAGGCAAATAGAGCAGCTGAAGAAGTGCGAGCCTTTGAAGGAGTCGGAAGTGAAGGCTCTGTGCCTCAAGGCCATGGAAATCCTCGTCGAGGAAAGCAACGTTCAGAGGGTCGATGCTCCGGTCACTGTGAGTCCCCTAAGATTATCGGATTGGCCCCTTTTCCTTTCTGTTTTGCTTCTTCTTTCCCCTTTACTTTGCTTGTCTGGCTCGGCTAGTGAATTAGTGAATAAGGATTGATTTCTGGGACTTTTGGGTAATGGATTCGATCTGGGTTTCGATATATGGGCTGTTGGAGGTTAGTTAACGAGTGGGTTGTCTCTTAATCAGTCATTTGGCATCTGAATCATTCATTTGGCATCTGGGTGTCTTTGGATCTTTCTTCTTTTTCCCTCCACTCTTTTGTTGGTGAATGATTAACATAAAACACTACTCTCTCTGTATTTAGCAGTTTTAAGTGTTTGATATTCCACGCGAGTAAATATGAACTTGTTGTGCTACTCAAACTCAACAGTATCAGCTATATGATTATATCACAGCTAGTCGATAGTTGCCATTGAAGAGGCTTGATATAATGAGATACATGTAGGCAGGTGTCATAGGGCTTAAGTTCCCATGAATTCCCTCCACTGGCAGCAAATCTCACTTGGCTCAGCCAACCTTGCCACAAATTCATTGGTTTATATCCTACAAGCAATGATACACAGCAATGCATGCATGTCAAAATTAAAGGAGTTGTTCCCAACCTTCAATCTTTTTATTAAGATAAAACAAAGGAAACACTATCTACATACATGCAGGAACACCCATGCACAAATTTCAGTGTTTCAAGCATGCATGCAGTACATTTATTTTACACTGTTAAGACCCCCAATTATCAAAGGGCTGACAACCCCAACTAACTTTTTATTAAGATAAAACAGAGGAAACACTCTCTACATACATGCAGGAGCATCCATACACAAATTTCAGTGTTTCAAGCATGCATGTAGTGTGTTTATTTTACACCATTAAGACCTCCAATTGTCGAAGGGCTAAAAATGCCAACTATCTAGGCTGTGCTGGGTGGAACCAGCATGTGTCAAAAAGGCACTAATCTACTCTAATTGTTGCTATATGGCTAGTCAGTCATCACATAAAGCTGTCATGTAACTACTAGTCAAAATTTCAACCAAGTGGTAAATGTCCGTGGTCCGACTACATGGCTTATGATTCTAATCAATGTGTCATTGTGCATATGCTTCCTTCAATCATGCCACCAACCACACATGGGTATGTAGCCACATAATATATGCACTTGGCAAGTCATTGTATTCTTGCAAGCATAATTGAAACTAGTCACAAGACTAAGTGTGGTCAGAGACCATGGCCTCAACCATGTCCATCTCTAACTATGCGAAGCATCCACCCAGGTAATGCAACAAACATTGAATGGAAATGTTATGTGCTTTCATCAAGTAATATATTTAGTAACTGAAACCTTCAAGATAGCACATGGTAGACTATCTTTTTGTGTGACATTGGCATATGACGTTGTTGTCCACATGTCCCAGCCATCTTAAGTGATCAAGGGGCTGAAACTAGGAATGGTACTGAATACATGTATTTGTAATTTTGTACATGCATCCCATAGTGTTGAAGAATTCTTCATGGAAACAACTTGTAATTTTTGGTTGTTAAGTTGTTTAATTTGGTTAAGGCTGTTAAGTTATTCTTACGAAAAAAAAGGGTTAAACTTATAATTATTTATGTGAACTGAAAGCATGGGTAGAATTTCTATTTTTCATGACTTATTGCCATGCATGGTATCATATTTAGATATTATCCAGTTTGATTGAGTTCAATTCAATTTAGTTCAATTTTTTAGAAATCTGACGATGCCACTTGGAGTTAATAAAATTATATGTGAATTTTTTTATCGAATTCATTCTCCTGGTATTGCAAATAAAAGGAATATATTTACCCATTCTCCTATTTAATCTATATGAAATAACATTTGAAAGAAGGTTTATTTGTTGGTGGCAATAATGATATTTCATTAAATTTTCACTGATTCTCCCCCAATGCAACGATTTTCAGCAGATGTGGGATTCTCATGAAGTTTTCCTTTTCAGAATTGCAATTACGAGTGACTCCATTTATTTACGGACCAATTATCAAATTTAACCATTGTAATTACAAGTGGTGTGATTTGCAAACCCTTCCATTCCTAGCTGTGCCTATAAAAAGCCCACAAATCTTTCCACAAATCGAGGTTTGCTTCATTTTGTTCTAACCCTAGGATTTACTTGGATTTGTGAGTGCATCTAGTATTGCTTTCTAGAGTCTAGACTGCCTAATAACTTGTGTGGGCCATTTATTATGTATCTCGGGACTCTGGTAGACTGCCAGTGAGACAAATGTGTGTTTTTTGGTTATTTGAATACCTACTTCAAATTTTACTTAATTAAGTTTAGTTGTAGTGCAATTGTTTCATGAACTGAACTTGTCCAATCTATTCAAATCCCTGTTAATTAAGGCAGGGGGATCCCCTCTTTCTATTCTTGTTGACAACAGTGGTTGATGCTTCTAGCATAATGGTCTTACTTGGAAGGGTCAGGAGTGATTAAAAGGCTTAGGGTCGGTAAGGATGAGGTGGAAATGACCCATATTCAGATTGCTGATCATTCTTTCTCACTCTTTGGAAGATGTTGAGAAAACCCAGAATATTCTTGTAATAGATTTTTTTGAGATTGAAGATTAATATAGCTAAGAGCTGAGTTGCAATGATTAACATGGATTGTTCTTGAGATGGATGAGTTTTTGCCTTTGTTCCGTCGTGCTCATTTGCTCTTTGTCTTACTTATTAGTGCTTGTCTTTAACGTAGTCCCATCTATTTTTTGCTTTTTAAAATAAAAAAATAAAAATAAATTTAAGAACTCTTGTTAGTGTAGCTGGGAACTTGGGGGGTTTATGAGGATGAGGAGATATTTTGATGGAATGATGCAACTATGCAAGTGATAATACGGGGGATCATCTTGTTCGTTGGAATGTGGTTGGAGATCTAAGTCAAAAAGGGGGTTTAGGACTTGGCAAAGTTGAAATCAACAATTGTGATTGCAAAAAAAGATTTCTTTCTATTATACTTCTTGATTAACGCAAGCCATAATATATAGACACAAGAGTGGCTTGGATAGGATTCTATCTCTGCTCTTGGGAAGCAGCTGAAGCTTGTCACCCAGTTGCTCAAGAGTGGGAGATAGACGGGCTTAGTGAGGTAGTCAGCAATTTGACCTTTAGTGGAAACAAATTGAGCATCAAGAATTTTCTTGGCCACCTGATTGTGTATCAAATGGAAGTTGACCTTGATGTGTTTTATTCGAACATAGAAAATAGGATTGGCTGACAGATAGGGTACACCAATGTTGTCGCACCATAACATGGGTAGCAAAGCAAGAGGGCACCAAGTTCTTAGATAAAAGAAATGCTGCCAAATAAGCTAAGCGGTTGCATTGACCAGAGCTTTATATTCAATCTCTGTAGTGGAGTGAGCTACGATGGCTTGTTTGCGATAGACCAAGAAATCAAATTGTGATTGAGAATTTGCAAAGATGCTGGTTAATTTATAGTCACAGACTCACAAGGAAAAGTTTTTGGAAGTTAATGTTTAGAAATTCCAGAAAATTCTTGTAATGCTTTTATTTTTTTTGGAGAAAATTTGGAGATTGAAGATTAATATGGCTGGGAGCCAGGTTGCATTGATTAACATGGATTGTTTTGAGATGGATGAGTTTTTACATTTATCCCATTGTGCTCTTTTGCCCTTTGTCTTACTTATTAGTGCTCTATCTTTCGCGTAGTCCCATTTACTTTTTGCTTTTTTAAGAAAAAAAAATTAAGAAGTCTTGTTAGTGTAATGGGGAGCTTGAGAGGTTTAAGAGGATCAAGAGATATTTTTATGGAATGATGCAAGTGATCGTGAGGGGGATCATCTTGTTAGTTGGAATGTAGTTGGAGATCTACTTGGCAAAGTTGAACCAACAATTGTGATTGCAAAAAAGATTTCTCTCTATTATACTCCTTGATATATAGATGCTAGAGTGGCTTGGATACGACTTTATCTCAATCGGATAAGATTTTGTTTTTGAATTACTGTAGAAGAGATAGAGATAATGATTATCCTTAGCACCCTCCTGCCTCACACAACAAAGTTGATGGGCGCTTGGGAAGCAGCCAAAGCTTGTCAGACCGTAGCTCAAGAGCAGGAGATAGCAGGGGCTTAATAGGTGGTCAGCAATTTGACCTTTAGTGGAAACAAATTGAGCATCAAGAATTTTCTTGTCCATATGATCATGTATGATATGGAAGTTGACCTTGATTTGTTTTATTTGAGCATGGAAAATAGAATTGGTTGACAGATAGGGTGCTCTAATGTTGTCATACCATAACATGGTTGGCAAAGTAAGAGGGCACTGAGTTCTTAGTTAAAAGAAATGCAGCCAAGTAAGCTAAGTGTTTGCATTAGCCAGAGCTTTATATTCAATCTCTGTGGTGGAGTCAGCTATGTTTTGTTTGCGGCAGATCAAGAAATCAAATTGTGAATGAGAATTTGCAAAGCTGCTAGTTGATTCATAGTCACGAGGGTGACCTGCCAATTAAGTGCTGAACACTGAAATTGAATCAAATTCTATGAATCTGTTCTGAATTTTAACTTGGAACATACACTAAATCTGAATACTAAATTATTTTAATTGTTTGATATCTAATACCTAGATATTTAAGCCTCTGAATTACTATTTATTTTGCACTTGTTGGTAAAAAATGATGAGGTAATTATTTAAATCTTAGTTTTGAATTTAATGTAAATGATAATTTTTCTTGTAATATATTTATTTGAAATCATCATCATGATGCACACACAAACAAGAAAAAGCCTAGCAGCAGCTCTTCTTTAGCTTTCTGGTCAACAAATGGATTTTTTGCACTAGTAATTGCAAGTCAGAAGCCAATCCAGCCTGCTGCTCAGTTAGCCAATCCTAGCATCATTCTCTTGCCTGCACTAATTTTTGCTCCAGTAATTGTAAATCATTTTATATTTATATATGCGTACATATATATATATATATATATATATATATATTTATATATGATTTGTTGCGTTAGCTTTGATTGAAATTGTGTTTATTTTAATTCTAACCACCATGGATATGAATTAGTTACACTTTATCGCTGATAAAAAAAAGCAAAAAACCATCATCATGCCCGCACAAACAAGAAAAAGCTTGCCTGGGCACTCTTTAGATTTCAATAAGCTACAAATAGTTTAATAAAATTTTTCAAAACAAGTAAAGAACCAATACCGAGTATTGGCTCTGCAAATTTTTAGGGACCAGGTCCTGTCCATGTTGTGTGCACAAGTAGATTGCTGAAGAAGAAGAATAAGAAGCCGTTTGTTGGAGAGGATAGAGTGGTGCATTTCATCACTGTCATAGATGGCCAGAGAAGGCTGGTTGCTGTGCGAGCTGGAAGAGCTTCTTTGTCAGAGTTGCTGGATGGGCAGCAGTGCTGGAAGCCTCTTATGTCAGTGTTGATTATAGAAAGGAAATAGGATTTCATTTGAGTGTTGTCATTTTTATTTCTTGTTAAAGGTAAAACGGGGAAAAATGCCTATGAATTTTCCACGTACCATATCTAACATGGGAATGTGTCCGATTTGATCAATTCAATTTTATAAATATTGAGAGTTGCCACCAAATGCTCTAATATCTAACTTGTTTGCTTATTTAGTGAACTGATTCAGACATAACCTTTGTTTAGAGGCCATTGAAATCAAACAAATGACTCCTAAGCAAGCATTTACTGGCTGACAATGAATGTCTGTCAAGGAATGCATGAGTTCACATAATTTTTTATGGCAAATGCAAGGGCCGAAGGATTAGCATCACATTGTAAGGCACCCACCTCACTGTGATAGATTTGTAGATCATTCAAAGGAGTATCATTGAAAGCCAAGAGAGAAGACGTGATTTCCATATGTATTTTGATAGGCTTGAAATAATTCATCTTGGTTTTGCGAAGTAGTCCATGAAGATATTTTTGTTGAGAAATAATATGGCATTGGGATGAGGAAAGACTTCTCCACACCAAGAAAATGATAAAGAGGGCCAAGATCCTGGATGGAAAAGGCAACAGCCAATGAGTGAACTAGATGATCAGTTGTAGTGGAGCAATTGTTGTGATGACGATATCATCCACATACGCTGAATTATAAATTGAAATAGAACCAGCCTTGGAGATGCATAAGGATATGCTTGAGAACCAAGGCACCAAGATTACATAAGAAGTTGCTCAAACATTGAAACCGAGCACAAGGGGTTTGTCTCGAGCCATATAAGGACTGCTGCGATTTGCAAACATAGTGAGGGTGCTGAGAGTCAACAAAATCCTCTGTTGGGTTCCCAGCAAGGAAAGCATTACTAAAGTCAAGCTAATGGAGGGACTATATTTGGAGATGGCAGTGGCAAGTGCAGTCTTTATGATAGTAACTTTAACGATGGAGCTGAATGTGTTAGTGTAATCAATCCATGCTTGTTGAGTGTAACATTTGGCAACAAAGTGGCCTTGCAACATTCAATCATTCTATCAGCTTTGTTTTGTGTGTGAAACACTCACTTGTTGCTTGCAATGTTGGTAAACTTGGTATTGACGGGGAAGGAAGAAGAACCCACATTCTATTTTTTGATGAGTGCTGAGAATTCATTGGCCATAGCTGTGACTTATGCTGGGGAGTAGATGACTTGAGTCAAGGACATAGGCACTTCGTCGAAGGTTTTGACATTTTCCATGAGAGGATATGTGGTGGCATTGTCAGGCCGTGACTTATGCTGAGGAGTAGATGACTGTAGTTATATTGTATGAGATGTTGAGGACCTTTAGGTTGAGGAAAAATTAGGAGAAAGAGATGGAGTGGGAGAATTAAGTTCCACCATAGGTTGAATTCCTTTTAAATCTTGAACATGAGAGGAGGGTGGGTTTGTTGCAGGGGAGGGGAGGGGAGGGATTGAGAATGAACTTTATCCAAAGATGTGGAGTGTGAATGGAAAAATTTGGAGTGGGTTTGAAAATTGAAAGTTGGTATGGATGTGGGAGGAGGAGGATTCGGATTTGGTGGTGAGTGCATGAGGAAAAGCACTTGTCCTTCATTGGTTATTATGGGCATTTTGAAAATGTCTAGGTAGAAATATGGCTTTCAAATTAAGTTCCAGATTAATGGATGTTGCCAAAGGGAATGGTGATGCCATATGCAAAAAGGAAAATGAGTGGATAAATGTGAGTGATGGGTAGGGGAAATGACAAGTAGTTGTTTGCATTGGAGCTGAAATTTGAATGTGAAGAGAGGATAAGATTTAGGAGACAAGGATGATGTAGAATTTAAATGGGAGTGGGAGTGCAAATGTATTGGTGGAGAGTGTGTATAGGAATTGTATTGTTAACGTGGAGTTGGAGTGTAAGTCCCAGCCCAACTGAATGCACTGTGCTAACTATGAACCATGGGGAATTATCTAGTAGGATGGGCAGGGGACCCTAAATAGGAGGAAAACATACTTATGGGAGTAGAAAGCAAATATGTGAGTATTGTAGTTCCAAAACCCAAAAACTTGAAGATACTAATCATTGGCCACAATTGAATAATTGTTGAAGGGGAGATTGATGAGATAAATTAAGATATGGATGAATATAAATGAGAAAAATAGCAGTTTTTTCAAAATAAAAAATCCAATATTTGGGGGAACTTGGGCATGGGCTAGAAGTGATATAGTGGTTTTGATAACATTGCCAATTTCACATTTGACACTATGCTCATGGGTGTGGGAAATGCAAGATGATGAGTAATACCTTGTCTTTGGAAATGAGAAGTTAAACGACAATATTTGTCATCCCAAATATGAATGAGAAGATTTGATTTTGGAATTAATATGGCATTTCATCATTGCTTGAAATTTTAAGAAAATAGGAAGAACATCATTCTTGCGAGATGTTGGAGAAATGAAGAAGATGTAATACATAAAGTTAAAGCAAAATGGGTAAAATGGAGAAGTGTTTTGGGCTTGTTATGTGATCGTAGAATACCCTTAAAATTTAAAAGAAAAGTTTTGTACAATGGCTATAAGATTGGGAATGCTATATGGATTAGAATGTTGGACAAATAAGAAACAACTTATCCAAAAATTTTTCTGAAATGAGAATATTAAGGTGGATGTATGGTATAACATTAAAAGATAAATTTAGGAATTAATATATTTGTGATAAGTTAGGAATAACACTTGTAGTAGATAAAATAAGGAAGGGGTGGCTCAAATGGTTTAGGCATCTGCAACGTAGGCCAAACAGTGTAGTAATGAGGACTGAGCTAGTTACCCTTAGTGGGAAGGTATAGGGGAAGATCTAAAAGAATTTGGAGTGAGATAGTGGGTAAGGATTTAATAGCCCTCAATTTTTCATAGGAAATTGCCCAAAGTTGTGTAAATTGGTAGAAAATGATTCATGTAGCCAACCCGACCTATTGGGGCTCAAGCTTTGGTTTTTTGTTGTTGTTTATTGTTGTTATTCTTAGCACAAGGCTTGGATAGGATTCTATCTATTAGTTAACATTTTGTATTTGACTTTTAGAAGAAGAGATAGAGATAAGGGTTATCCTCAACGGGGAAGTTCGTGTCTTGGAACATTTCCCTAGTTGAAAAATAGTTGCTGAGGCTCCCTTAATAGTAGGCTCCCTTTGGAAGTATTTATGCTACTCATGCAAGTCGTGGGAAGTTTGTCTTTCGCTTGTTTGTTCCTTGTACGCAATACAAGGTTGATAATGGAAGTGCTATTTGCTTTTGGGAGGACCCTCTTATTTTCTCGATAAGAGAAGTTTCTTTTTCAGCCGTGGTTCCTCGTCTATGCTGTAATTTATTATTATTATTTGGAGGTGTATTTTTTTCATGGGATTTATGTTTCTCCAGAATCTTAGTGAAAGAGAAGTGAATGAGCTTACCATTTAATTGACGACTGTGAGTTCTTTTGTTTCATATTTGAGTTTGACCCTTGTTGGCTTTTGAATGGCCTTGGTGTAGTCTGTTCCAAGTCCGTTTGATTAGGGCTGCAAATGAGCTGGGCAGAGCCAAGTTGTGGCTAGCTCGAGCTGGGCTTGTTCATTCGAAAGAGAGCTTGAGCTCGGCTCAATCTTGACTCGACTAAAAAACGTATCACAATAATAACGAGTTGAGCTCAAGTGTAGCTTGAAAAACTCGATTCAACTGAAACTTGTTTCAAAATAATAAAATGAACCAAACCACTAAACTAATTAAACTAATTGATAATTAATAAAATGGTCAGAGAAATATATATTTAAAGTTAATATCAAGTTCGTTTACGAGCTTAATATCAAGTTAGTTCATGAGCCTAATATCAAGTTAGTTCATGAGCTACTAATGAACTAGTAAATGAGCTGGTAAACAAGCTGGTTTGCGAGCTGTTCTGCGAACTGCTAAACGAGCCAGATCGTGAGCCTAACAAGCCGAGTAGGACTTAGTTCGAGCTCAGCTATGGTTGACAAGCTCAAATTTGAGCTTGAGTTCGGCTCATTTAACTTAATAAACGAGTTTGAGCAAGCCATTATCAAGTCAAGCATCAAGTAGCTTATGAGCGGCTCGGCTCCTTTGCAGCCTACGTTTGATTCTAGTAGGACAATTGAGCCTTTCTTTCTTCACTGTCAGGTGGCTTAGGAGGAAGCTTTATTCTTTGACTGCTGAGGCATGGGTTGCTCCTCAAGCAATGGGTGATTTTATGTCAGATACGTTTTTGGGGGTTTGCAAAAGTAAGAAAGGGCAATTGTTGTTGGATTTAACAGAAACGGAAATTGTCATGGAATTTCAGTTTGTATGCTATCCTTTGGACTCTGTGGATGAAGAGTAATTCTAAGATCTTCAAAGATCAAGTCTTGTCTTCTTATTTATTATGGGATAGAGTAGTCTTTCTAGCTTTCTTTCAGCTGTTAGCTTTAGGGGTGTTTTTGGGGATTCATTTGACTACAACAAAACCAAGTCTTAAGTCCCACTAGGTGGGGTCAGCTAGGGGATTCATTCGACTAATTTACAAAATGATCGGGGGCCTTTCATTTTGTGATTTTCTTACTTTCATTTGACTTATTTGGTGGATCCTTGTTCTCTAGCTTCTATACCTTTGCTTTATTTAATGAGTTTCTTATTTTTTGTCTAAAAAACTGAACTTGTTCAAAGAAATGATAAAGTGAGGGAAATGGAACACTACTGTTAGTTGACAAGAATAAGAAGTTATTGCAAAGTTCTTATTTTTAACCTGTTATAGCACATCACTTTCTGACTTTCTATTGAGTGTTTACATATGTTTTTTTTTTTTAAATTCCATGTTCTTTTGGAGTTATTTCTTTGACATTTAGGTGTTGTTTAGTTAGCAGGATAAAGAACATTCCCTTGGAATGACAGCCCATGAATCTCATTCTTGAGAATGGGATGCCTGAGCATTTTGGTCTGCATTGTAAAATTCTCCGGATTATACATGTGCCGCCCATGTTCAGTTCAACATGGAATCCTAGTGCACACATTTAGTAAGATTACCATTATTGGGAATCTCATTCTTGAAAATGGAATGCCTTGGAGTATTTTTGTTTGATCTGCATTGTAAGATTCTTGGGAATGGGATGCCTGAGCATTTTGGTCTGCATTGTAAAATTCTCAGGATTATACATGTGCCACCCATGTTCGGTTCAACATGGAATCCTAGTGCACACATTTAGTAAGATTACCATTATATTCTTTGGGAATCCCATTCTTGAAAATGCAATGCCTTGGAGTATTTTTGTTTAATCTGCATTGTAAGATTCTCAGGAATATACACATGATGCCTGTGTTTGATTTAACATGGGATCCTAGAACATGTTTCATAATATCACCATTATACCCTTCACTTCACTTGTGTCTGGAATAGTACACAGAGTAATCATGTTTCAACACAAAAACTAATTAAGAATATGTCCCAAATTAAATCCATAACCTAAAAATTTCAACCTTCATAAATAACCAAGACAAAAATCCAATACATATAATAATACTTTAATTTTTTATTTCTTTCTATAATATTATAATAGTTTATTATTATAAGTATCATATTTTTATGTGTTAATACTATATTAAGGGGTACTAATGCCCAACTAGCCAAAATAGTAGAGATAATTTAGTCCTAAAAGGGGATGCCCAAGGGAATGGGGTTCTCTTATTTTTCAGGAATCCTTCATTCCTAGGGGATTTGAGATTAGTAACACATGACGTTTGTGCCTCAAAACAAACTGAGAGTGGGATCACTGGGATGCCATTGACATCATATTCCATGAATTTTGATACTTGAAAGATTCTGCAAAGCAAATGAGTGACAAATGTATGGTGTTATTTACTTATAAAAAAAGCTATATAAATTGTAGATATTATTCACCTTTTCAACTTAGGCTTATTGATATCATTTGACTGTGTTTTCATTAGATATGTGGTGACATCCATGGGCAGTTCTATGACTTGAAAGAGCTTTTCAAAGTCGGAGGTGATTGTCCAAAGACGAACTATTTGTTCCTTGGAGATTTTGTTGACAGAGGATTTTACTCTGTTGAGACATTTTTGCTTCTACTTGCCCTAAAGGTACTAACCCTTTTTATTATAATAATTGAAAAAGTTATTGTTCTTGCTCTCAAATATATTCTAGAATGTTTGGTGATTTTATATTGACTGGTGCTTTCAAAATTTTGGCCTTTTGGATTAAAGGCCATTGTGGAAATGGATCTTTCCACTAGAGGTTTCTAAAAAGCTGGAACCCTTTCGCAGAAAAGGGAGTCTTGATGAGTAATGAGCTGTTTGTTTTCAATACTTTGTTTGCTTTAAGATATTGTGTGGTATAATGCACTGCATCACCTGGATACTAATAACTTATTACTTTTTTGGAGGTAAAATATATACCCTTGGCTTATTGGACCTAAAGGCATTTTCAATGTGACTTTGCAATTAGGGCTGACTGAATGTGGGTGGTACAGTCCGATGATTGAACCTATGGGAGATAAATTGATCCGATCTTGGTATTGAGGTTGTTTAACTGTTCAAGCCACCTCATTTTGTTCGATGGCTACCCAAACATGTATACCACACTTGAAGGTATTTTGTTGTTGGGCCATCCATTCTCCAGTTATGAGAGTTGTTCTCCAATTATGAAAATTGAATATGAAAATTAATATTTTTGCATTGGGCACCAATTTTAGAGACCAGTTGCTTGCTTTACCTTGGTTGCTTACTGGTGCTTCAACTTCTAGGTTAGTTAGGCTATTTGTGTATCCTGGTCTATTGGAAATCATGGCATAGGATTGGCAAATTTGGATTAAATTATGAGTTAATCCTGCTGGCATATAGAGTTCTTCATTGTTGCGGCAGTTTAAGAAACCAATCTTATTCACACAGAGGTTAGGTCCTTAGAAATGATATGAAGAAAAACCATGTTATAGAGCAAGTTATAGTGACTTATACATTACGGAGGATGCTTGGGCACCCTTACATTTGTTGAACTAGAATTTCCAGATTTAATTCTCTCCCAGAACAATGAGTGTGGGTTGCAGCCCGACATTAAGGAGGATGCTTGTGGCACCCTTATATTTGCAACAGTTGGAATCTTTTGCTCAGAAATACTGCCAATTTTTTTTATTTGTAGAGTCAACCAAAAGGGCTCTCCATTTGCATGCAGGGGTGGGGGGTGGCCAGGCCCAGAGAACTGCTTACTCAGCTTCCCTGAATCTAACATGAATTCTGCCCAATGACAATTGTGTTTCAATTTTTTTCCCCTTTATATGATGTTACTTTGTTTCTGGTCATCAGTTCCAATCCAAAAACAAAATTAAGCAGCCTGATGTGTTTCTGAAGGATTGTGGACCATGAAGAGTTTAAATTATAACTTACTGTAGGTTTTAGCTAAACTGCAAACATACTGTAGATTACTGGCTTAAATGTGTTTCTGAAGGATTGTGAATTTGGTAGTGAAACTTCATATGCATTTATTTTGGAAAAGTTAGGGGTCGATTCCCAAAGGAGTAAAAAGATTCTGCACTAAACTGCTTAGAAGTCCTCACTAAACAGAGTTCATTGAAGTAGAGGACTGATGTTTTAAAATGGGGCTCTGCAAAGCAGTGGTGGGATACTCTCTCTCTCACTGAAAGAAAGCTTTTGGTAAAGAAGGCAATTGCAAAGCCCCTTCCAATCTGACAGTGACGGGAGAGTTTGGGGCTTAGATTCTTCTGGGGATTTTTCTTGTAAATCCTTTTCTCATTTGGCTCATGCTTCTAATGCTACTTTTTTTGCCCCTCTCTCTTTCATTTGGTAAGACGAAGCCTCTTCTAAAGTTTAAGGCCTTTCTGTTTACAGCAATCTTGGAAAAAAATAATACCAATGACATGCTTCTGAAATGGAGAACTAATAAGCTTTTATTGCCTGATGTGTGGAAATTTTTTTTGCTTTGATATTTCAATGTACTCTTTTGTGTTTTTAGTTTCTTCCTTTTTACGGATGTTTCTAGAATTTTGATGGGAGATGCTTTATTCTCCTATTTGTAAATTCTTCTCTTTCTAATGAAATCTCTTACTTTGCTATTTTTTTTTTTTTAAAAAGAGTGGAAATATGTTCATATTCATTCTTACATTGTCAATTCTCATGGACCCTTTGGAGTAATTGATTGGCATTTTTTGAGAGATTTGAGTGTGTCCTTCCTCCTTGGAACCGTTTTGGACTTTGTTTGTTCAAGGGGTTTGGAAAGGGGAAGGAGAGAGAGGTTTGATGGCAGTGCTCAATTTTGGCTATAATCTGGTGTATTTGGTTGGAGAGAGATGCTGGAAATCTTTAAGAACTTGGATACTCCTCTTTACTTGCTTTGGAATAGAGTGTTGTTTCGTCATTGCTGTGGGCTTTGGCAAATTGTTTCTTTCGGCATTTACCATCGTCAGATCTGCAGTGGGGCTGGTTGCTTTACTCAAGTAGAGCTCTTTTGTAATCTTGGTCCTCCGGTTTTCAAGTTTGTTTTTCTATTGTATTGGGAGGATATTATCCTCCCTGTTTTCCTTCTTTTTTCTTGCTGTAATATTCTTCTCTTTCTCATAAAATTCTTTGTTTACCCAAAACAAAAGGGAAGAACTTATTTATTAAATATATAAAGTCCATTAATAAACTTACATAGGTGATATTCTTGTTTGTAGTGTTACATAGAATGCCCTGAAGTCCTCTTATGGTGGAGTCCATCAGCTTCTGCCACATTCCTACATGCATATAGTTTTAGAGATTTAATGCTTTTTTATTTTTGCTTCATATTCCTGATTGAAATGTTGAAAAATAAACTGCTCATTTATCAAATTTTGAAATCTGGTTTGATGTTGAAGCCTTTGCAAATAAATAGCCATAGAAAATAGCTATCTTCAAAACTTACTAGTTATTTTCCAAGTTTATGACTTGAATTTTTGCCCTTATAGTCACAGATCAACGGCATGATCTTAAAACTAGATTGATCTGACAACTCTGTTAAAATTATAGTGTCTTGTTGCATCATAGTCTGAAAAAACAATTCACGAATCACAAACCAAAATTTAAGAATGATGGTTATGAACCCAGACTGCAGTTTCATGAATTGAGCAATGCAGTTCCATTAGGAACTTGGAAGTTGGAACTGTAATACTGGAAATAGGTTTTAAAATGGGAATATAAAGTCGTGAAAACTGAGTAACTTTCTGAATGATAATAGAACCCCAGTAACATTTTATATTCTGAACAAAAAGGCAATATTTACTTATGTAGTTAGGTGCTCTCTTAACCCGTAAAAAAGAATCCAGTATTTGAGGCTGCCATACTTTTCTAGTGGAGAGTCATTCTTTAAAAGCTATTAAGTGGTAATGGGAGGAAGGAGGTGACCTTCAGAGTTTGGACCCCATCCAATCTAATAAAGGAACCAACAGAATTATGTTTGAGATGGTCTTCTATTCTTCCTTTGTGTGTGTCATGATGCCCTCAGACTGCAAACTGGGACGTGAATTCTGTAGCTAACAAGTTGCAATATCCACTAGAATTTTGTTTAATAAGTACATATCTAGTATAATAATCAGGGAGGTGCAAATTTTTAAAATTTTGGAAGTTTAAATTATCAAGTTTGTGTCTTTTTCAGTGACAAATTTTTTTCTTCATTTACAATTTTGCACAAAAAAGAAAACCTTGAATACATCTTTCCATTTTCACCTTTTCTTAATAAAATACATCCTTTTCACCTCTTCATAATTTTTTCATCAGCCAATTAATGTTTTTTGCATTGTGACCAACAATTCGTTTTCTGTGATATTCATTTATAAGTTAATCAGGTTTGTGCATAAAATTGTCTATATTTCTTCTCTAATAAATTAATTTAGATCGAAGTAATAATTCTCACTTTTTGACGTGTTCTCAGCACCCCTTCTTTCCCTTTTAATGAATTACTGGAAAAAATAAAGGACTTGTTCCCAAACTATTTATTCTTAGGTAACATAATTGTTATGCATCCACCATAGAATCAAGTTGGTATCTTGAAAATATTATTACTTGTTAGTTAATAAAGAGTAGAGATTATCAATTTATCAAACGTTAGTATTCAGAGGGTTGACTCTGCAGTTCTCCAGCAATGCTAACCCCCTGCCCCGTCTCCCATCCTAATCCCCCCCCTCCCAAAATGGAAAAAAAATCATAATTTGTTTTATTTTGGTTAGTTATTTTTCTTTTCTATGATAGCGATTTGACTATTTCCTTGGCTTTTTTGCTTGTTTCCAATGGTTTAACATCTTCCTTCTTTTGAGCTGCTTGTTTCTCTGTAAATTTGTTTATTACAAGAAAGAAAAGATTGAAAAGTAAATAAGGCTTCCAAAACTCACTGGCTTTACAAATCAAATCTTGTTGCTAATATAAAAACACATATCTGATTCTATATGACCAAAATTAATCAGTTATATCCTACTCTTGAAATAATAAATGCTGTGTAATCATCATGCTGGGCGAACCTTCTTATTTTTGCTAGCATTGCTGGACCTCCTAATTTATTAAATGGTCAAAAAGAAACTATTTTTTTTTTATCATTTTGCTAATGTAATTGGTTTTAGCCCTCGGAATCTATCTTGATTTATTATTAGATTGCAAGCATCGCTTATATTCATCTATATTTTCAGGTTTATGCATTTTAATCCATTTCCATCCTTTTTTTATTTGAGTTTTTAACTAATAAATGGATTACAATCAGGTGAGATATCCGGATAGGATAACTCTCATTAGGGGGAACCATGAGAGTCGTCAGATCACCCAGGTAAAGAGTCTTTTTCCCCCTTTTATTCCATTTACCTATTTTCTCTGCAAACTTACAGGCTGTCCTTTATTACCAGGTATATGGGTTCTACGATGAGTGTTTGCGTAAGTATGGCTCTGCAAATGTTTGGAGATACTGCACCGATATATTTGATTACTTAAGGTTTGCTAATTTCCATTATAGAAGGCACTGGGCACTTGTCTGATGGGGGGGTGAGGAAAGTGCATGAGCAGCAGAATGAGAGTGGGAGTTGGGTTTTGATTGCGAATGGAAGGACATTGTGACCAATCAAAATTATTTCTATTTCAGGATTTCCTCTCTTGAGCCTTAAGATATTTATTACTATGGCCCATAGATGTCTATCAACTGGACATGTGATTTCATAAAATTGAGTTGATTCTTGTATTTGAACAATTAGGAGTAATGGTTTGATCATCAAGCATGCAAAGAGTGAAGAAAAATGTGACTATGCTATATTAACAAGGACACTCAATACTCCTACTTTAGCCATCCCTTTGTTGGATTCTCTCATATTCCTTGTCCTGTACTGGGCACTTCATGTTAGCGCCCTCAGTTCAACGATGTTGGAAACTTGGGATTTTTGAGCCTAGAAACCAGAAATTTTGCATGTGTTGAAGACCTGTACTGTTTTGCCAGTATGCTTCAAGTGCACTGATCCTATTTACACAACTCAACAGGTGCCCTGATTGTCAATTCCACCACGTATGATGTGTTTGGAAGCAAGTAATCATGACCTCTAACCAAAGCTTTAGTATCAAAATTTTGATTCAGCATATCAATTTCTTGAGTGCATAATTTCACTGTCAAGTGATTCTTAGAGTAGTGGGTACCATCAGCTGTTTTAGATGAAAATAAAAAGCTTATAATGAAGTTACAATAGCTGCTCTCTGGGGAAAAAATCATTGGAATAGACAGTATTCCAGTTGCTCTTGGAAGTCATTCTTTGCATGAATTGCTTCAAACACAACCTAAATAAGGTTCAACTTTGTTATGTCTTGACTCTCGACTCAAGTATTGAAATTCTAATGTTGGTTTGCAGCCTTTCAGCACTCATTGAGAACAGGATTTTTGGCGTCCATGGTGGTCTCTCCCCTGCCATTTCCACGTTAGATCAGGTAAATACATTCTGATTATTTTGTTTTTTAACATAAACTTCATATGGAGCACTAAAATGACTTATTCTCCAGATCCGAACAATTGATCGGAAGCAAGAAGTACCCCATGATGGTGCCATGTGTGACCTCCTATGGTCAGATCCTGAGGACATTGTGGATGGTTGGGGTTTGAGTCCCCGTGGTGCTGGTTTCCTATTTGGAGGCAGCGTTGTTACTTCTTTTAACCATTCAAATAACATTGACTATATATGTCGTGCTCACCAGTTGGTAATGGAAGGATATAAATGGATGTTCAATAATCAGATTGTTACAGTCTGGTCTGCACCAAATTACTGTTATAGGTAAGTGAAGTGATTCAAAAGTTTTCTATTTCATTGTAACAAAGCCGATGACTTATTCATTGTTGGATGAGTTGCAGATGTGGTAATGTTGCTGCGATTCTTGAGCTGGATGAAAATCTAAATAAGCAATTTCGTGTTTTTGAAGCAGCTCCACAAGTCTGTATACTTATTTATTTAACCTTTATGCAATTTGATTTGTGAGGAAAAAAAGTATACCCTTTTTTGTTATTATGAGCAGCGACAATTGCAGCATGAAATTCCTTGCATGTTGGCAACCCCTATTGGGACTGTACTGTGCTCAGTGTGAGGCATCAGTCCATCTAAGGGTAGAAAGACTACCATGTCAGCACGCATGAGTCCAAAACTATTTTGGGTTTAAACATAACCCCAATGCGCAAGGCTCCTGTGCCATGTTGGGGTCCCAGGAGGGTATTTCATATGCAATCTTCCCCCCAGAGTCGGAGAGAGGTTGCTTTTATAATGCATTTTGTTTAGGGATTAATACCTTTACCATTGGGCCAAGGCTCATGGAAAGAAAATATTTCTGGTTTTGAGGATAGGGGGTTTTTTTATATGATTTGTACACTCCTGAAAAGTAGAATTTGAGCCCTTATGAGTCTGCTCTGACTTCTGAGCACTTGCATGAAATGGCCTTTGAATGTATCTTCAATATGTGAACATGCATTAGGTTTCATGCTGCAATTCTGCTTAAAAAAAGGTTCCAAGTTCTCAAATTTAGTACATCATATTGGCACATTGAAGGTGTGTAATGAATTGCAGGAATCAAGAGGAGCTCCTGCTAAAAAACCGGCACCGGATTACTTTCTTTGAGTTAATGAAGCAAGCATTGTGTTCTACAATAGAAATTTGCTCAAACCCTTCGGTAAAATCATGCCAAGGCACATTCTGAAGATAATCTAATTTGATGCAAGCAATGTGCAGGCTCCTCAATGATCAGTTCCTCAAATGGCCAGCAAGGATGGTGCTTTTGGGTTCTTGGTCGGTTTGGATTATCGGGTTTGCTTTTTTTTTTTTCTTCTTTCCTTTTTCTTACCATGTCCTGTTTTCCTCATTGATTATATTTTAGTGTTTGTAATGATATTGTGTATTACAAAGTAAATTATGTGACAGTGAGTATAGGAACCCCTAAGGTATTTTTTTCCCCCAAATAGCAGAGAGACGAGGCTGCATACAAGTGGGGAATCCTTGCTTCCTTGTGTGGGGGAACAAGTAGATAGGCTTGGGTTTGGAAAACAAAGGGCATCATCTGTGGTAAACTCTTAATTTGGGCCTTCCTTTTTCCTGTCCCCATTTGGCTATGAAAATACGTTGTGATTATTTTATATGTTGCCGATGTCTCTGTTTGGCATATGAAATCACCATCCTGTATAGTTCTGTGGTGATCAAATATAAGTTGCTGGAAATTGAATATCCAGATTAATGATGAAAAAACTTCTGAAGCTGCAAATCTGACGTGGGATTTGTGTGCGCTAGTGTGTTGAATGCATGAGCTTCACAAGCTATCTGAACAGTTGAATTTAGGACTAATCACCCACACAAAAGTGGAATTCTAAAGATGGCCACTTCCTCCTCGTGTCCGAATTTGGTCTGGAAGTATTAACTTTTGGGTGCACATGATGAATATGTAATTTTCTTTTATTTATTTTTTTCATATAAATTTTTAATTTTTATATTTATTTTCATTTACTTTTATAAGTTAGTTAACTTGTATTTTTTTTTGTAGATTGCTGGACTAAATTGTGATGTATTTTTATTGCAAATTTTAATTTTCTGGGATATTAAAGAATATTAAAAAGAGAAAGAATTATATTATTGATAGTAGCCAATAATGTACTCTGCATTAATTTTAGTTATAATTTAATTTTTAAATATTAAATTACTTTTAGTATTTAATTAATGTGTATAAGGGTATTTTAGAAAATGAAAAGAGACGGAGTAGCTTTTATAGTTTACATTAACATTAATGAGATGGGGTTACAATATTATAAAGTTGCTTTCTTATTTCCAATCAGATTATTAAAGTGAGACGCAAATGGTATTTGCTCCTTCAACGCTCGATGGTTTATTCCACAAATTAGAAAAATAATACTTCCTATTATTTTATCACAATGACACGAAAAGGGGAGAAAAGATTGAGATTGCAGTATTGGATGTATCGTGCAATTGTCCTCTTTTCAGAAACTTAAAATTCTTGGATTGCAGCAACCAAATCAGATTAATCTTAATGTCTACAGCCCATGACTTTGCCAATTCCACATGATTAATCTTTAAAAGATGAGTAACAAAAAAAAGTGGTTGCGATATCTTGAGGCATCAGTAAAAGTATGTTATACGATGCACAAGATTCAACAAGCTGAGTTGTGATTAACCAGAAGGTGAAGAACAAAAGAAACATGATGAATTAGTGCTGGGTCTGGCCATGCTGCACAAAGAAACTGCTCTTGAATCCAAGCACAGCACGCCTAAGATGTGAAATTGAAATGCAGATGATAAGAGTGACAAAGCTAGCGAACATGCTCCAATTATCAAACAAAGGGGATAACATGAACTGAAGAATAAGTCTAACCAAAATAGAATTTCATTCCCATCAGACCAGAAGCTAGCAAAAACAACCACAAACAAGTGCCAATGAACAGCATAAAAGCGGCAATTGTAATGCATTTGACAAACCAGGCAATAAATGGACAAAGCACTACAACCATCCCAAAGGGGGGAAGAGGAGATGGAGTTCATGCCTCCCCTGAAACATCAAAATGTAAAATTGATAGAATGCATATGAACGCAGGCACATCTAATTATCATGATATATGCTTATGAATGCAAGCACATTCCATTCCCATTCTCTTTGGGATTACAATTGAAAAACAAATCAAGACAAGAAAACTTGACATGTATTAGCATCAAGCCATCCACTGTGTGTCTAGTACTTCATATCAAAATTGAAATAACATAATGCAAACAAAAATAAATAAAATTAGACAGCAATTATTAGAATCAAACTGTTTGTACCAAATCATGGTATAGCGTGGCTTTTATCTAAAATAATAGTAATAATACCTTCTTCAGAATAAATAAATAAATAATCAGTACACATGAACAGAGAAAACTACATCCTAAATGGTTAAAAGAGCTTACTTTGCCTGTTCGCACCAGTTCTAATGCTTCTGGCATGTTGGTAGACTAAAGAGGTGCTTTTTTGCATAAGTTTATGGATCAAGATTTGATATAATTAATCTCTGCATAGTTATTCTAGGCTTAATTTGATGGATTCCAGCAGCCCTTAGTCCTGATACTGAGCTTGGAATTGAGGCGTGGACATATGAGCATTTTAAGTTGTGTGAATTTGGACAAAAAAGCAATAAGAAATTATATTGAGTCTGATAATCGTGCACAATTACACAAATTTAGATCCAAACTTAAAATTCCATGTCCACAAAACACCAGCATGAGGCTTCTGCTTTTATGTTTAGATTCAACAAAGAAGCCTCATGGAGGAAATGGTTTTTGATGGGTGAAGGGAACTAGAAATTGTTTAGGTCAGTTCAGTGTTTAGTTGTAGAAAACAATTTTTATTTTTCACTTCTAATTTTTCAAAGAAAAAAAACGCCACCTCATTTTCCACTTTTTAAACGTTAATGTGAACAACTTGGGAAACAATAAAAGTATGTTTTCCAAGTTCTCTCAAGCATGGAAAAACTGGAAAACGATATGGCATTTCTGTAATTATTTTTAAAAAAATGGAAGAGGAAAATGAAAATTGTTTTCCACAACTAAGAAGGATCTTAATTTCAATAATTTGACGCATTCCATCTATCCCTGGACTTAGCCCTCAAAGCAGAACCAATTCCACCATGATTCCACCAAAAATACACAAACCCATAGAGGAACACAAGCTTAGAGTTTAAACACAAGCCCATATCTAAAAGAAAACAATACAGCACTGAAAGATTATTTCAGAGGAACAAACCTTGAATTTACCTTAATAAAATTACACATCCCACATGAGAATCAAGCTCCTCACATGGGGTATTACAGCAGAAAAACAACCTCAAAGCTACTGCAATAACATAACAGATCACAAACCAGCATAAAACTTGTCACATGTCAAATTATTTCAGAAGAACAAATTTCAAATTCACTGCAATATCATAACATTTCACATACTAGCATCAAACTCCTCGTGTACATTATTTCAGCAGAACAAACCTCAAATCTACATCATAACATAAGTATCGTATACCAACATCACTACGTAATTTTCACCAAAGGTAGGCATATGGGGAAGCAGAGATCAAGTTTAATTTATTGATAAATTATAATAACCTAAGCCCTATATTTTATCAATGTTCTTGCCCTCAAAACCAATGTAATTGTCCTAAGCATCCTGTCCCCCTCACAAAGCCTGCCACAATCACTCATTCTCTTGCCAGTCAAGAACATAATTGGAGGATAACAATAAACAGGCAAGAGAATTTAGACAACAATCATCAGTACCAAACCATCAGATTACCAAAACACGATTCACACAATTTTTTAAGTAGAACACCAAGAAAATATATCCTAAATAACTAAAAGAGTTTACTTTGATGACTTTCATCAGTTCTAAGGCTTCTGGTAAATTCAAGAGATGGGTTTTTCTGGCATAAGTTTATAGATCAAGAGCCTCTAGAGTAACTCTTCAGGGAGTTATTCTAGGCTAAATTTGATATCCTGCATCAGTCCAGATTCCTAAGGGTTCTGTCCATCTGTTTAGGTTCAACAGAAAAAGCTTTTGGCACATGGGTTATGAGGTAAATGATTTTTTAATCAGTAAAAGAAACTTGAAAACGTTTAATTTCAACAATTTGATGCATCCCGTCAATCAATCCCCTGCTTTTTTAGCACAGTTAGCTCCCTAATACAAAGCCATTCTACCATGATTCGACCAGAAAAGCACAAATCCATACAGAAGCATAGGACAGTAACGGCAACAAAAGTTCATTTCAGAAGAGCAAATCTCAGATTTACGGCAATCACATAAAACATCACATACTCGCATCAAACTCCTCATGTGTAATGTAACAATCAAAATTAGGTATATTTCGGGAAAAAAAATAAAAGGAAAAACCACAGAGAGATGGAGTTTACTCGATTTATAATGTAAGCCAAACCCTAGAGATTTTTTTACGAGTATATAGAACAGAACCCAAACCCTAGATTTTATCAATGTCCTCGTCTTCAAACTCGATGTAATCGTCCCCGGCACCATCATCCTCCTCGTCGAGGCCGCCGGCGATGCCCTCGTTCAACCTGGTGTTCTCCGGCAGCTCTCCGTAGGCCTTCAAGAGCCTGGCCTCATCAGGCATGTACTTGAGGATGACATCGGCCTTATCGTCCTGGTAGTCACGAAGGCCGACGAGGATGATGTCGCCGGCGGCGATCCAGACCTTCTTGTGCATCTTACCGCGGATGTGGCAGAGGCGCTTGGTGCCGTCGATGCACATGGCCTCGCAACGGCCGTTGCCGAGCATGCGGAGGACCTGGGCGTACTCCTGGCCGTCCTCCTTGAACACCAGCTCGCGCTTCTCGTCGTCGGCCTCGTTCTTCCCCCGCTTCCGGTTCTTCCCTCCCTTTCCCTTGTTCTTCGGCATGGCGGCGGAGCAGGTGGCTGCCGAGGTAGTGGTGGCGGGGGAGCTTGCAGTGGTTGTGGCGGTGGTCGCGTATGCGAGAGGTTAATGGATGAATCGAGCCCTATAGGCGAAGCCTTTGTTTGGTAGACCACCTACTGTGTGAAATGTGAATTGTCGAAAATATCACTGCCAAAAATTATTGTAATTATTTGGTTTTTTTTTCCCTAAAGTGAACGCTGCCAAAAATTTTACCATTTACAAATTTTTATTATGCAAATGCTAGAGACACATAAAACAAGATAGAACCTTTTAAAAAATTTTTAGAAAATTGAATGAAAAATAAGAATTACTTTCCATATATATGAATTTGAAAATTTACACAAATTAGTATATTTTATTTTATATAAATAAGTCTTACAACGTTTATTTCAATTTAATACCTGAAATAAAAAATTCTTGAAAAACACAATATAAAGTTAAACAAAAGACTTCAAAATAAACAATATGCCTAACTAAGGACAAGTTGTGTGCAAATGATATAGAGTTTGAATATTATTATTATTATTATTATTTGATACTTGATATAGTTATTGTAACACGAGCAAAGATAAAATTCTAATTTAAATATTGAACTTTTAAATTTAAAGTTTAAGATTATATAATTGAAATACTTTTTCCAGATTTGTTGAATATGTTTGTGGAAGGTTTAATTGTTGAATAATTATTGAGGGGTGTCACATGTTAGCTGATATTTTAAAGGATTGATATTTTAGTATTTTGTATTTAGTTAAATTAATCATTTGGAAAAATAATGTTGTTAGTAGGGCCTAAATAACAAAATAAATATTGAGATAAGTGTTTAATAGTATAGATTTCATGACTTGTATTTGAATTTGTTTATATTTATTAGTAGAGGTTAAATAACAAAAATAAATATATATTTTTTTATAACCCGAGGACTCCAGCTATCGTCACACCACTTTGGACCTTATGACGCGGCACCAAATCCAGGAGAGTGAAAGCTGCCCGTTCATTGACGCACCTCTGATAATTCATTGAGATAACTCTTAAGGGAGATCAAACCCGTGATCTTAGAGCATTAAAGTTACAAATCATCTTTACCACTTAAGTCAATCTGGCTGGACAATAACAAAATAAATATTGAGATAAGTGTTTGTCCGACAGTATAGATTTCATGGCTTGTATTTGAATTTGTTTGTATTTATCTGTAGAGGCTAAATAGCAAAAGAAATGTTGAGGTAGTGTTTGACAATATAGATTTTAGGACTTGGATATAAATTTGTGTCGCGTGTATGCATACAAAATTTTTTAAAATAGTTGAGAGTGCAATAATTTTTTCGAAAAAGCTTATTGAGATGGTGTAATTCATTTTTCTATTATTTTATATCTACAAAATCAAAGAAAAGAAAACACATTAATGAATATGCATTAGGAGCCTTATTTTGAGATGTTCCCTATTTAGGAGATAGGGTTAAGAATTTATAAAAAGATGACTATGTATTGCTGTAAAAATGATTTGTTACATTTTTGTATGAAAAAATGTTGATATGAATATGAGTAAATGCATGTAAATAATAATGGTGTATTTGGGAGCATAAATTTGGGATCTTGAATTTAAATTTGGATGGATTTAGATAAATTTTAATACAATTTTATATTACATTTTATCCAAATTCAATATAATATTTTAAAACCAGAGACTCTCAAAACGTAGGATAAGTGTTTTATAATTATGTTTGTTTTTTTTACCATTTTATATTGAAATCTTGTTAAAGGGCAAATGTGTTTTAGTTAAATGTTTTATAGTCATTTGTTACCACAGTTAAAATTTGTGAAAGCAAAAATTAAAGATGAAACTCAAAAACCCAAAAAAAATAGAAGGAATTAACAATCTAATTAGTTAATATTTTTTAAAATTAAACTAAATTAAATATCCTATTGAAAAGATGCTTGTTTTTTTTTTTTTTTGGTCATTGAATGGAATAATAATAAAAATATATAAAATATTAAAATAATAAATTTAAAATTGTTATAAAATACAAAATATTATGATTATTACATTTCAAAACTCATTGTTTTATAATAATTTTCTTGTACATAACAATTGAATTTTTTTTTTTTGATATTTTAAAATGAGTTTTATTGTTTTTTCTATCTTTGATGGTGAATAAAATATCTCGAGGGACCAAAAATGAATTTTTCTTGAAAAGTAACCCCGGGATAAAGGTGAAAAAATAAAGGAGAGTAACTCCTTTAATTTCCTATGAATTAAGGGCAGTGTAAATATCAAACGGGTCTTATTGACCAATCTTTCACACTTCCTCAATCTTGACTTAAATGTGAGAGAAAATTCCTCAACACTAGAGACGGTCTGTAAAACATTATTTTTTATTATTTTTTTTGGATTACGCACTGGGTATCCACGCGTCCATTTTACGGTCCACGTGACTAATCCTGCACCCCTTAAAGTTGACCCTACAACTCCAAATGAGGGTAAATTCAGGAGTTCAGGGGCGGAAACGAGTCCGAGAGGGTTTGAACACCTGACCTCATGAGAGGCACTCCCGCAGTCCGCACTACCACCTGAACCACACCCGGGAGTCATTATTTTTTATTATTAATTGTAGGCGAACATGATGTATCAAGAGCACAAAGATCAAATTCGATTTTTTTGCGTCAACAACCTTTTCGCTTCATTATCCACATACTTTATTTCAAATTTCTTTTGTCAAACGAACATGAATTTTATGTTTTAGGAATTTCATTTTACCAGAAATAACCATAAATATTTCATTTTATACTTCTATAATTTTCTTTTTCATTTTTGAAGGATTACGTCATCTTGAGGGCATCTTTTAGTATCTTTATTATTTTTTGTTTATATTTCTCCACGGTAGAGAAACAGATTATAAAAATGCGTTTATTTTTGTTATTAGTTTTTTATTTTTGTTACCAGTTTTCAGTTGTTGCAAAAAAACTAAAAACCAAATTTTATGATTTTCAATTGTTTTGGCAACTTGTTACTAATATCCAAAAATAGTTTTTTATATTAAATTATTCACTTTATGAGCTTTTAAATTAAAATAAAAATTAAATGATCATATAAATTTAAATACTAGTAAACGAATAATATACATAAATTTTAAATAATAATAATAAAACCAATTACAGAATACTTTTACTATTTTTCAATTATCATTCCAATAAAATTTTTATTGTAAAGCAAATTTTGAAAATATATCATTTGAATAAAATAATTATAATAAATTTTATTTTAATTATAGCAATTTTTTTAATGTGTATTAAATTTTGTTTTATTATCTTAATCATATTTTTTATAATATTATTTTAATTAAAGATGAAAATGAGCATTTTTAAATTAAGTTTTAAATTTGTATTAGTTTTATAAATGTTATCCAAATATGTAGTTGATTTTTAAATTTTAGTTTCTGTCTCTAATTTTTTGAATTTTGTTTTTGATTTTCGTTTTTCTAATTTTTTTACAGTGATATCAAATGATACTTTTGCTTTTCATGAATTATATGTATATTCAAGATTTTATTTTATTTTTAAATTTAATATGACAATAATTTTCATAAAAAAATATTCTTGAATAAAATTCAGGTGTACTAAATACAGTACAAATGAAAAAACTTGCAAATATGAGAATCGAAAACTAAACTCATAATAAAATTGCATTTGAATTATATTTTAAATACAATCTAAGCCAATTATTAATGAACTTTTCTTATTCCTATTAATTTATTAGAGATTGAGTGTGTTCCAAAATTCATCATCTATTGTGATGTCTTATCTCACTTCAAATAATCATTTTCTTTATATGTGTGACCATAAATTCTTTTTGCAAAAGTTTATTTACATTTTGTATTTACTTTTTGTATTTTATAATTTTTTTTACCTAACATTTTTGTTTAAATAGAAATTTCTTCCAAATTAATTAGATAGGGAATGTAAAGATAAAAGATGTCAAAGAAAATTTTGTGAGAAAATTAAATCTTTAAATATTTATATCTTTCTAAATAATTACAAAAATTATCATTTTTAATAATTAAATTATTTTTTTTAAATTCTTCAATATTTACCTATAAATTTTGAGAACAAATCGTTTTATAATATTTTTTAAATATGAATATTAAAAAAATTAAAAAATAATGGCATTGTTATAATTCTTTATTTTAAAAAATAAAAAATAAAAACTAGTTCCCGCAAATGAGGAGAACGTAATTACGTAAAGCGGTAAAGATGTCCGTAATCCAATTTCTAGGTTAACTCGCCGTCTCTGTTAATTTTGATTACTTAATAGTTAATAATAGTTGATGCCTTCGGTGGATACAAACTACAAATACATTTTCCAAAAGGGCCTGTCTAACGACTGCAGATCAAATAATGAAGAAAAATCCAAACTTGAACAACCTAACTTGTCATACATGCATCCCAATAATCGCCTCCTCGTTGCTTTCAAGCGTTAAGCTTTCGTCGCAGGGTTTCACTTCCCCTGGGAGAAAGGGGAAAGGGAACGATTTCAAACAGAGGATTGACAGAATACTTCTGTTTTCAACAACCCAAGAACAAAGCAGAGCACCTTCTGTTCTTGTCCTTGACGTTTTTGAGTTTAGCTCATCTGGGTCACTTCCGAAACCTCATGGCACCCACTATTTTCTTCATCCTTTTGACCCTTCTAATCGTTCCTGCAAACACCCATCTTCAATCCGATGAAGAAGGCTTCATCTCTGTGTTCATATCCGAACAGGGTCTTGATTTCGTGAAGGATTTGCTGATAAACACGGCCGTTTCCTCTTTCACTCCCCTAGAGCTGCCCCCAATTGAGAAATCTGTGAAAATTCCACTTGTGGGTAAAGTTCATATCGTTCTTTCGAATATTACGATTTATCAGGTTGGTGTTTCTTCTTCGTTTGTCAAGCCCGGAGAGAGCGGTTTAGCTATAGTGGCATCGGGCGCCACTGCTAATTTGAGTATGAATTGGCGCTATTCCTACAGTACTTGGTTAGTCCCGATTGCAATTACAGACAAGGGTGAAGCTTCTGTTCAGGTAGGGGGAACAGCTGTGCCCTTCCACTAATTTTATGGAGTTACACACAGAGCACAAGATTCATACACTGCTGGGTTTAGCAAGGCTTGTTTGGAGATTGAAAAGCAAGAATGAATGGGAAAGAAACTATTAAGTAATATACTCATCCTTGTTTGGTTGCTAGAGATTAGAGAATATGAGAAAATGAAATAAGATATATGGGAAATCAATGGACAATATTTTTATTTTACATGTCATTAATGTTTGTTTTTTCTTTACTTTTATTCAAATTTGAGTGTATTTTCATTCTCATGGTATGTGAAAATTTGTGATGGAGAGAAAATTATGTGGGAGTTTATTTCCTTCTTATTTTCTATCTCTCACAAAATCTCTATCCAAATGGGATCTAAATATAGGTTTCAATTAGTTTTAATTAACCTCAAGAAGAGAGAATGCTATTTGTCCAGCCTGAACTGAAGTTATGAATCTTTGAAGGACTGAAGTGCTTTTAAAAGTACCATGTCAAGTATGGTTCCTCTCCTCACTATCATTCCATAATAATATGCTATTCTTAACAAACTCAATTTGTTCCTGTTCTTTGGTTTTAAGTAGTAGATAACTCGGGTTTTGCATGTCTGATTGTTAGATTAGATCACCCTCTTTTTGGTTGTATGTATGGGAGTAGGATAAGTTGGTTGACAAATTTCCTTGAGTTCAATGCTTATATGAACAATTCCAGCTGCTATCAGTAAATAAACATATGGGAATAGTGTTTACATTTTTATATGGTTATATTTTTTCGCCCTAGTGACTATGCATGTACCATCTTCAGTGTATCTTTGCAAAAAGGGAAATTTATGAGTGCTTCTTCTGCAAAGGTTGAAGGTATGGAAGTTGGCCTTACTCTTGGTTTGAGGAATCAAGAAGGAAAACTTCGGCTGTCTCTCTTGGAATGTGGATGTTATGTGAAAGATGTATCCATAAAGTTGGATGGCGGAGCATCTTGGCTTTATCAAGGGTACGTAATTCTTTTGCAAAATTTTATATTGGAGGAGATTGTCTAGGTGCTTTTCTTTATGTTTCTTTTTTTATATTTCTTTTTGGTTTTTAGGTGCTTACTATGGGAGTGAGTGTTGTTCATGGGTAGCTCTATATTCCACTTGATATAGAAATACAATTTGATCTACCTACTTTTTATTCAACATTCAGCGAATTGTTTATGAATTATGACAACCTTATACATAACATTATAAAACTAGTTATACATAACATGTAGTTGCACACATATTTTTTCTTCCACGCAGACAATTATTGAAATCATAATTGTTGGAAAAGAAAAAAAATATAGCATCATTCATAATGCTCCAAAAGCAGTGTCATCAATAACTACTCTCTTTCCACTAATGCTTTAGCAAGCATGCATGTTTCTTCTCTAGTAAGGACCTGTGTTTTAATTTTATTATTTATAGTTTGTTTATCTCTTCGCATGCAATCAGGCAGCACATGCTGGGGTGTGTTAAAGCTTGATATGCATCATTGGCCCATAACCTAACAACTTAAGTTTTGATGTAAAATTGTATTTCCTTATCATATTACGGATTAGTTTTTCTTCCTTCATATGCAGGGTAGTGGATGCTTTTGGTGGGCAGATAGGGTCTTCAGTTGAGGAGGCTGTTTCCCAGAAAATCAGGGAAGGAGTTTTAAAGCTTGATTCTCAATTGCAAAATCTTCCAAAGGAAATTCGAGTGGATAAAATTGCTATTTTAAATATCACTCTTGTGAAAGATCCCGTGTTGAGTAATTACTCCATTGGCTTTGAGATTAATGGGTTATTCACTGCAATAGGTGAAGTTTCCAGTTTTTATTATTACCATGAGAAGTCACTGGCTTCTGATTACTGCAAAGGTCTTGCGAAGATGGTTGGGATCTCATTACATCAAAGTGTCATCAACTCTGCGTCTGTGGTTTGCTTCAATGTGAGTTTTAAGTTCTTAAATCTTGACTCGTCACATGAATATGCTAGTTGAAGAACTAGCACTTCTTTGTCTATCATCAATGCATGTTTACATGCATTCAACCAATAGCTGCAAGATATATCCAGGAGGTTTACTATAATGAAAGTCAGGCTGAGTCTCATGCTAAGACTACAGTTGATGATAAAATTACAATCAAAACTATTTGATTGATAATTCCTTATGTCATCTGTAAGTTTTTTAAATTTTTGGGTGTGTTCTTCCTTCAGCTTTGTTTTTGGGATGGACCTATAATCATTTCTATTCTGCTTTGGGTTTATTTTTCATAAGTTATTTTTTATTTCTTATAAAAAAGACTATTCTTTTCTTACCAGGAGAATATTATGACATGGGTTGTTGATGAATTACCAGATCAGTCCCTTCTGAATACTGCTGGCTGGAAACATATTGTTCCTCAGCTGTACAAGCTGTACCCGAACGATGACATGAATCTGAATATTTCTGCATCTTCTCCTCCGACTATTCTAATTTCAGACCATGATATTGATGCCACTATTCACTTGGATGTGACAATCAATGTTTTAGATGCTGAAGTGATTCCGGTTGCTTGCATTGCAATGGTAGGCTGAACTATATCCTCTCAGAGTTCTTAAACTACTATCTGAATCTTTTCTTGCTTTACTCTTCTCTTCTCAAGTTGGGAGGAGTGTGTTGGTTTGGAAGCTAGGCTTAGGGATTTAATAACAAAGTGTGAATCTGTGAACTGCCCCATCTATAGATACAGGGCTGGGAACTTTGGAAATGAAAATCATCTATGACTGGTCTGGAAAAGTTTTGGCTAGCGTGATCCTACTTTTGGTTCAACCTGTAAATTAACTAGCTTTTTATAAGCCAGTACATAGGTTTCTCTATTGGAATATTATTGTTATTACTTAAGTTTTACCATTGGAATTGTTATTGTATTCTCTTTTTACTTTTTCTCCTTATTATTATTTGTATTCTTTTTTTTTTTGGTTGCTCTCTTTCTTTCAATTTTGCGAGCAGGGAGTACTTTATTCCCATGAAAAGAATTTGAGGGAAGATGCTCCAGGGATTCCCATTAGATTGAGACATAGTTATGTCTCCTAATTTGAAACGAAAGGTTGTGGCATGTGCAGTTTCTTCTGCACGGGCTTTAAACCTTGTTTATGGCATAAGCTTGTACTTTAAGCAAAATACAAATCTTGAAATCCTTTTCTTTTCCTTCTACTTGCCTCCATGAGTTGAGGTTGGAATAATTACTGATAAGGATGTCAGTTGTGATGAATTGTTGATGTTTTTCTTGATGCAGGTCATTCATGTTTCAGGTTCTGCAGAAATCCAGAGGAATAGTCTAGTGGGAAGTGTTAGACTGGATGATTTTACATTGTCTTTGAAGTGGAGCAAAATTGGTAATTTGCATATGCACCTCGTTCAGGTATGTCAGTTCAAATTCAGTCCTTGCATCCTTTCAAAGTTTCCAATTAAAGAAGAAATGGCTAGGTGAAGTAGGAGATGAAATTTGAACTTGAATGAGAGATTAATGGTAATTATTGTTGAATGACTTGATCAGCTCGTGATTGTTGAATTTGAACTGCAAATTTTGCTTTAGATTGATCAGTTCATTGAAGTTTGAGATATCTTTATGATGTGTCTAAGCTAATTTTTGTTAAGAGATTTTATAATGCTGATGAACAAAATGACCAAAGTTGTTCTTTCCAGCTGTTTAACTGACATGAGTACCACCGCATAAATTAGTTTCCTAATCTTGATTCACAGATTTTTATCTAATTGGATAGTGTGTGTGATGCGGAACCCGAAGAATGAACGTCCGGAAACCCCAAATGAGATTTATCAAAACCCCAAACCCAAAATAAGATTCGACATGGTAGTGGATCCATTGCTTGACGTGAAGCACAAATCAAGAATATCAAAATAATGGATGAACGCCACAAAGGTAGCACCTTTAATAAGTGCAGTGAAAGTTCAATAAAGAACTTGAAGAGAAATAAACCCCACTTGGAATTGTATTCAGCCAAAAATATCCCTTATTTCAATACAATAGAGAGTTGGCTACTTATAGAAAATAAAAGAAACTCATGACATTAGCCCGGCCAATAAAAATAGACTATGACATCAATCTGGCCAATAACATAGCCCCACATAACCTTAAGCATGCCATGTCATTTAATGAATATGTGCGAGTCACATGTCATGTGCCATATCATTTAATGAAACATGTGCAAGTCACATGCTATGCTTAATTGACACAATTGGCCCACTATTTAGTCCATACTTTAACTAAAACAATAAAAATTCCCCAAACAGCCCCTATTGGCTTAAGGTTCCAGCTTTACACGTCTTTAGACAATTTACCATCTTAGGCTCTTCAAGAAAGTCCTTTTTCTTTAGTGTCCATGATCCTCATTGACTCTTGCTCAAGCAACTTCTCAATTAGTCCTTGCGTAGCCTCCTTGACCTTCTTGGCTCTAGCTCTTGTGACGGGTCCGCTTGGTATGTGCTGATCATCCTGTGCAATTGGAGCTTGTTGGTTCATATCATTCTCCCTCTCCTCAAAAGGATTCGTCCTCGATCATCACCTACATCAAAAGGGGATAAATTAGAAACGTTGAAAGTTGCATTGACCTTATACTCACCCGGTAGATCCAACTTGTATGCATTGTTGTTGATCTTTTATAACACTTTTGAAAAGGTCCATCACCCCTCGGGTGTAGCTTTGTTTTCCTTTTAGTAGGAAACCTCTCTTTTCTCATATGCACCCATACCCAATCTCCCGGTTCGAAAGAAACGAACTTGTGCCCCTTATTGGTTTGAGATGAATATTGTCAGTTCTTCTTTTCAATGTGCTGCCGTGCTTGTTCATGGATCCTCTTCATCAAGTTAGCCTTGTGTCGTCCGTCTAAGCTAGCTATCTTATTCACAAGTATGACATCAAATCCAATGGAGTCAAAGGATTAAAACCATAAACAATTTCAAATGGAGAAAAATTAGTAGAAGCATGCACAGTTCTATAAGCAAACTCAATAAGTGTTATGCATTCTTCCCATGATTTTAAATTCCTTTGAATGACCGCACGCAATAAGGTAGTTAAAGTCCGATTAACTACTTTGGTTTGACTATCGGTTTGAGGATGACAAGTAGTAGAAAACAATAGCTTAGTTCCTAACTTTCCTTACAAAACTGTCCAAAAGTAGTTAAGGAATTTAACATCCCTATCACTCACAATTGTCCTAGGAATGCCATGCAATCACACAATGTCCCTAAAGAATAACTCGGCTATATTTGTGGCATCATTAGTTTTATGGCAAGGAATAAAATGTGCCATTTTAGAAAATCTATCAACCACCACAAATATAGAGTCCATACCCCCTTTGGACCTAGGCAAACCCAATATGAAATCCATTGAAATATCTACCCAAGGTTCACTAGGTATAGGCAAAGGAGTATAAAGGCCATGAGGTAAAACCTTAGACTTAGCTTGTTTACATGAAATGCATCTAGAACACACTCTCTCTACATCTCTAAGCATATGTGGCCAAAAGAAGTGTTCATGCAGAATATCTAAAGTCTTTTGTACCCCAAAATGTCCCATCAAATCCCCGCTATATGACTCTTGCACAAGCAATTCTCTTAAGGAGCAGTTAGGCACACAAAGTCTATTCTCCCTAAATAAAGGCCCTGAGGTAAAACCTTAGACTTAGCTTGTTTACATGAAATGCATCTAGAATACACTCTCTCTACATCTCTACGCATATGTGGCCAAAAGAAGTGTTCATGTAGAATATCTAAAGTCTTTTGTACCCTAAAATGTCCCATCAAACCCCCGCTATGTGACTCTCGCACAAGCAATTCTCTTAAGGAGCAGTTAGGCACACAAAGTCTATTCTCCCTAAATAAATAACCATCATGCCTATAGAATTTATGAAACGCAACTTGATCACATGCCTTATACACATTGGCAAAATCAGAATCTTTAGCATATAAATCCTTTATGTACTCAACACCCATTAACTTAGTGCTAAGTGTAGTAATTAAGGCATGCCTGCGAGAAAGCGAATCAGCCACAACATTCTCTTTCCCCTGCTTGTACTGAATGACATATGGGAAGGCTTCGATGAACTCTACCCATTTGGCGTGGCGACGATTTAGCTTACCTTGCCCCTTCAAATGCTTTAATGATTCATGATTAGAGTGGATCACAAATTCTTTAGGCCACAAGTAGTGTTGCCCGGTCTCCAATGCCCTCACCAAGGCATACAGTTCTTTATCATACGTGGAGTAGTTCAATGCTGCCCCATTGAGCATTTCACTAAAATATGCAATGGGACGCTTATCCTGCTTCAAAACAGTTCCAATACCAATCTCGGAGGCATCACATTCAATCTAAAAAGTTTTAGTGAAATCAGGTAAAAGCAATAATGGAGCAGAACATAACCTATCTTTAAGCATTTTGAAGGCATGTTCTTGTGCATTGCCCCATTTAAATCCCGCGTTCTTTTTTATCATTTTAGTTAAAGGTGCAGCAATGGTGCTAAAATCTCTCACAAACCGCCTATAAAAACTAGCCAACCCATAAAAACTACGTACACCAGTTACATATTTAGGTGTTGACCAATCTTTTATTGCTTTCACCTTTTCCTCATCCACTTCTACGCCCTTAGCACTCACCATATAACCCAAGAAAATAACCTTTTTTCATTCAAAAATTACATTTCTTTAGGTTAACAGACAATTTTTCTTTCCTAAAAACAACCAGTACACTTTTCAAATGATCCAAGTGATCATCAAGATTCTTGTTGTACACTAGGATGTCGTCAAAGCAGACAACAACAAATCTGCCTATAAATGCACACAACACATGATTCATCAAGCGCATGGAAGTATTAGGTGCATTGGTAAGACCAAAGGGCATAACCATCCATTCATACAAACCGTACTTTGTTTTAAATGCAGTTTTCCATTCATCACCCGGTTTCATTCTTATTTGATGGTAGCTACTTTTTAAATCAATTTTAGAAAAGATGCAAGAGCCATGCAGTTCATCTAACATGTCATCTAGTCTAGGAATAGAATGACGATACTTTACAGTGATTTTATTGATGGCTCTACAGTTCACGCACATCCTCCATGATCCATCTTTCTTTGGTACCAATAGGACGGGTACCACACACGGACTCATGCTCTCCCTCACATGCCCCTTGGCTAACAGCTTCTCAACTTATCTTTGAAGTTCCTTAGTCTCCTTGGGGCTGCTCATATAGGCCGGACGGTTGGGAATCATAGCCCCAGGGATGAAGTCAATCTGATGCTCAATTCCTCTAATCGGTGGCAAACCATTGGGCACATTTACAGGAAAGACATTCTCATATTCCTGCAGCAAAGAAACAACAGCACTAGGTAGGGAAGAGGTGAGTTCGTTAGTGCTCAAATATGTCTTCTTGTACTTGAGTATAACTAGAGGTCTTTGTGCATAAAAAGTTTTCTTATACTCTTTTTCTTTTGCATACAAACTTACTTTTTTCTCTCGTTGTTTTTCCCTCATTTTAACCACTTTTTTTTTTTTCTAATTTAAGCTCCTCTCTTGCCCTCATTTTCTCTCTCTTTTTTTTCAATGCTCACTGCCTCTTCTTTTGTTTTATTCTCAATCTCTTTTTTGTTTTTCTCATCATTTGCTCTTTTCAATCTCACTTGATCTTCATACACTTGCTTAAGAGTCAATGGTACAAGGGTCACACTCCTCCCATCTTTTATAAAGGAATACCTATTTTTGAAATCATCATGAGTGACACGTCGATCATATTGTCATGACCTGCCCAATAAGATGTGACTAGCATGCATAGGGACCACATTACATAGAATCTCATCAGAATATTTTTCAATTGAAAATACAATCAGCACTTACTTATTCACCCTAACCTCCCCACACTCATTCAACCATTGAAGTTTGTAAGGCCTAGGATGTTTTATGCATTGCAACCCCAACTTCTCTACTAATGTGGAACTAGCTACGTTGGTGCAGCTCCCTCCATCGATAATCATGCTACACTCCTTATCATGGATGTAACATCGAGTATGAAATATATTCTCACGCTGCTCCTTGTTTTCATCTTTCATCACGTGCATGTTTAAAGCTCTCCTAGTTACTAATGCCTCGCCATGGACAGTATACTCAACATCACTAGACTCTTTTAGTGAAGGCATGGACTCATGATCACTCTCTTCAACATCGGTCTCAATAGTACCATCATCTCTCATAATCATTGCTCTTTTATTTGAGCATTGTGATGTAATATGGTCCGTCCCCAAACACTTAAAACACTTGGTATTTTTGTACCTATTAGGTTGAGAAGAAGTTGCACCTTTTTCATGGCTGCGCACTTTGTCTTGCCTTTCTCCTTCTCTTCCTTGGATTTGGAAACAACCCTTTCTTCTTTTGATTTTCCCCAATTTCAGTTTCCATGTGGAATGGGAAGCCGAAGTTGTTGTAGCATGCTTGTTTCTACTCTTGTGTTTGAGTTGCCTTTCCACTTTCATTGTCATATGCACCATGTCCTTCACATAGTGCTGTAGCTCCACTATGTTAGCAATTTTCCGGTTCAACCCATATAAGAATCATGCCATTGTAGCTTCTCTATTTTCCTCAATATTTGCCCGAATCATAGCCATCTCCTTGTGGTAGTCCTCCACACTTTTGGTACCTTGGGTAAGGCTTTGAAGACGTTGGTGTAAGTCTCGGTAGTAGTGGCTTGGTACAAATCACTTCCTCATCACCGCCTTCATTTTAGCCCACGTCTCAATAGGCCTTTCCATGTTTCTACACCTATTAAGAAGAATTTGATCCCACCATACTAGTGCATGGTCAGTGAACTCTACAACTGCCAATTTCACCTTCTTTTCTTCAGAGTAGTTATGACACTAAAAAATGAGCTCAACTTTCCTCTCCCATTCAAGGTATACATCCCATTATTTTTCCCTTGAAAAGGAGGGATCTTCATTTTGATGCTTATGATGTTTCTGTCGATGTTATCTCGACCCCTTGGCTCCCATCGAGGTTGCCGCTCTTGCCTAGCACCTCGATAAGAAAATCTGCCCTTACCGTCATGTTTATCATTACTTGCTTCATCGCCACTTATATCATGGTGAAATTCAGCAATCAGAGGAGTGTGTGGCCTTCGCCACCTTTCATTGGATTGCCCTTTTCCTAGTCCATCAATTGCAGCATCTTGTGTATCAAATCTATCCATGAACTCCCCAAAAACCGTATTGAGTCTTTCAAACTGCTGTTGAATGGTTTGCAAGGTGAAGAATGAGTCTTGTGGAGGGTTCTCATTCTCGCTACCCTTGTTGGAAGTTTCAGCACCAACTACCTTTTTACTCATGATTTCAAACCTGCAAAAAGGATATTAGAGAGAAAAAAATTCCTCACTTTCCCCCTTATGTGTTTACCCTCAAACAATGACACTCAATGCTCGTGTTTTGACACAATTGTTTTTTTTTTTTTTTTTTCGAATGCAAAATACTGCTTTTTCTCTTTCCTTTTTTGTTTTTTTTTGAATGCACAAAATGGTTTGTTTGTTTGTTTTTTTTTTTGGCTGCTCTAATCGACTTTGCTGTGTTTCTTGCAATTTCCAGCTGCAAAAGATTCAATCTTGATGATGGATGATATTAAAGAAGAGATGAAAAATTTCGGAAACAAGAAAACAAGATAGGTAGATCGAATGATAGAAGAATATGAAATAAGGATAAATGATTATAAGATAAAAGAATTTTTGAAAGCGAACAAGAAAAATAAGATAGATAGAACTGATTTGAACCAAGGCTCTGATACCAAATGATGCGGAACCCCAAGAATGAATGTCTGGAGACCCCAAATCAGATTTATCAAAACCCCAAACCCAATGGTAGTGGATCCTTGACCTATTGCTTGACATGAAGCACAAATTAAGAATATCAAATTAATGGATGAACGCCACAAAGGTAGCACCTTTGATAAGTTTGGTGAAAGTTCAATGAAGAACTTGAAGAGAAATAAACCCCACATAACCTTAAGCATGCCATGTCATTTAATGAAACATGTGCAAGTCACATGCCATGCTTAATTGACACAATTGGCCCACTATTTAGCCCATACTTTAATTAAAACAATAAAAATTCTCCAAACAGCCCCTCTTGGCTTAAGGTTTCAGCTTCACACAAACAATAAAAATTCCCCAAACAGCCTCTATTGGCTTAAGGTTCCAGCTTCACATGTGTTTAGACAATTTACCATCTTAGGCTCTTCAAGAAAGTCCTTTTCTCTAGTGTTCATGACCCTCATTGACTCTTGCTCAAGCAACTTCTCAATTAGTCCTTGTGTAGCCTCCTTGACCTTCTTGGCTCTAGCTCTTGTGATGGGTCCGCTTGGCATGTGCAGATCATCTTGTGCAATCGGAGCTTGTTGGTTCATATCAGTGTGTGTGTGTGTGTGTGTGTATTTGTTGTCATTTATGTCACTGTATTTTGGATTAGTGATAAGCAAGCTGTGATAAGAGTCTCTCAAACCTTTTTTCTGGAGAAAACTCACATTTTAACTGTGAAGACTAAATGCTGGCTGATTGGGATTCACTGTCTTCGTTACACATTCAGCAATTGTTACCCTTGGTCCTTGGGAGTGTTGGATGTACCGACACAGAAACAGGGACAAATGTGTGGCACGGCATGGACATGGGGAAAGAAAATAAAAATGTAGGATAGGCAAAGTGAGGGAATGACAATAAAATTTATTAACTGTGAATGTGTATTAGAAGAAATTCTCAGTATAGGACTTCTTGTATTGTAAGTATATCCAAGTTTATTTATAAGTTTAAATAAATTAAGATTACAAATATATTTATGCATAAGATAAATAAAGTCTAATTAAAATATACTATTTATTTAAAGTGCGTTAAAGACTCTTGTATAGAGGAGAGCTACCACCTTCGTGCCCTTACTATGGTCCAGCCAAGGTAGAGCGAATCCATTTTGGTTTTATGGCAACAAGACTTTGAAATCAGAGTGCTTCAAAGGCATGACAGGCAACTCTCACTCTGAAAATGAACAGCATCAAAACCTGCTTTCTCAAGCCTATAGTTCACTCTTCATGAAATATTTTAGGACAATTTTCAAGCCTATGATGTGAAGCTCCACAGGAAAAAAGAAAAAGTCATGAGATTTTCATTGATGACCAAATCAGTGCAAGCCTTACCTTCCCTCTTCGCTCCTGTAGGGAGCCATCTGCTTCAAAGGTTTAGCCAGATCTAAGTCGATGGAGACTCAAGCAGACACCTCTCTTTGAAGGAAGTAACCTTGTTCAATTAAATTACAGTTAGATTAACTTGTTCAACCGAACACATCCCTTTTTTTTTCTCAAAGGCTTTGTTGAATAAAGAGCAGATCAGCGCCCATACTCATTTGGCTGTGCAAAAATATGTTTGAACCACCTTCCCAATTTGTGGGTTTTGAACTTTTCGATATTATTACTAGATTTAAATTGCAGTTATATTGCAGAAGTGGATCATGCTGTTCCCCATGAAATACGTGATTTTTAATGCATTAGATCGTTGCTTTTGTGACAGTTTATCATCTTATTTTGCATGGTAAATGTAATTCATGAAGCATCCAACGGTTTATTCCCTTCTTTTGCAAATTTGCGCAGACAGTGACATCGACCCTCCTCAAAACCATGCTCTTGCCGTATGCGAATCTACGCCTCAGGAGAGGGTTTCCTCTGCCAGTTCTTCATGGATTTGGACTAAAGAATGCTGAAATACACTGGACTGATTCAAGACTTATGATTTGCAGCGATGTGGCATTCACAGCAGAGAGAGGTCTTGATCATTTCCCCATGTCCAACAACTAGTTGTGTTGTGCTTGTACATATACATACATCCAAGGTGCAAAGCAGCTCCCTTCATGCCATAATTTTTATGGATACACATTTTAGTGCAGATCAAGAAGCAATGTAGGATTCATCTGCCTAGTTGTTTCCTGCAAATATGTAACACGTTACAAATGTCCCTCTTGTTTTTGGGAACCATACTTCTGTTTATTGTAACATATTCCAAATTTCTCATTATTGTTTCTTAAAAACCATATTAGTGCAGTCCCTTCAATTCCATTTGGTTTGCGGGAATTACATTTTATACCTATTCCACACTAGAGTTGGAATTTTTTTGGTCAGTATCTTTTCATTTTGACCTTTTAACTCGGAATCAAGTCTCGATTTCAGCCAAAATCATAAGAAATTTTTAATAACTCAATTCGTCCTATCATACATGCATGCATACACATACATGCACACACTGAAACCATTCATTGAGACATTTTTCCTTTTCCTCCTTTTGGAGAGGCCGAGGGGCCAAACGTATAGGCATAAGTGTGGTAAGTTCTTAATGGATAAACAATTCAATGATGTGCACATAATTTGAACAATCATACTACAATTTGAAAGCATTACAATAGCAATATTTGTTGTGAAAAATTGAATTGCACAGTGAAATATATTTAGGATCAAACGCACGATGCCACACTTAATGATGAATATATAAAATAATTCACAACCACAGTAAATATATGAAAGTAAGAACAACAAATAACATAAGGAATTACATGGTTTGACAATACCTACATTAACGAGAGCAAACAATAAAGATTCACTATTTTCTTATCCAAATTATATGAACAATACATCAACCCTCTCAGCTATTCACAACAATCTTACTCTAAATACATCACTAATGACATATAAATAGAGTTCTTGGAGGTTTTCCCTCTAAATTCCAACCATATTAACCTCTCCCATTCAAAATTCAAAAATCTACGCTAGGTTCCCAACCCAAACTGTGGACGAAAAGATATCGAGAGCAAAACTCTGAAATTCTGGGTCAAACTGTTGTAGTTTACGTCGACTAACTAGTCAAACCGTCAACGGTTTCCTCTTTGATTTCCTACCATGTTTTCTTCCCTGTACATGTATTCCACATAGCATATGCGCGACATATCACAACAATCTCCACCTTGGCGAATATACGCCCCTTAGAGAAACCAAAAACATAGTCTGTTACTTCACCTTGACCTTGGGATGTTAGGTTGGGACCGCCTCCCGTCAAACAATTAGGGACAAAAACCAAGTCTAAGCAACGCTTGACCTTGGGACGTTAGGTTGGGACCGCCTCCCGTCAAACAATTAGGGACAAAAACCAAGTCTAAGCAACGCTTGAACTTGCCCATGGCAGCTTTGGCTTCTGCCATCAACCCCAATTCAATTGTAGATATAACAACTTGAGACCTTCACCCTGGGCTTCCAACAAGGCCTTCCCACAACAATAAACATAAAACCTGCTGTAAGCCTTCAATCACCAAAGCCCCCTACATAGTCTTCAACAAATCTCACAACTAACGGAGCACTCGATTGCCTGCTGAAACACCTCATTGCATCATCATGGGGGACCTTTGACATATCTCGGAATTCACCATCCGTTCTTGGAAATTGAGCAATATACATTTTACTTTGATTCTCTACAGAACCCCTTTGAGACGGCAAACAAAGTCTCCATGCAGTTCTGTCCACAAAGCCACCCTGAGATAACACCAATCTCCCTATAGCTCTGCCTATGCGAATCTTCAAACCAAGACCCTTCTTGGTCATACCCAAGACATTTATGTCAAAACCTTTCAACAGAGTTCCCAACTGATTAGTGTTAGTTAAAGCCTTCCTAGCCAATAACATGTTATTCACACACAACAGATACATCAATCTCTTGCGTCCTATCACCCTTTTCCCCACTAGAAGCATTACCAACTCCCACACCTAATTCTCATGCAGTAACTTCATTTCCTCCACCATAACACTCATTCATCTATTTTTCTCTTAGCTGTGCACTGCAACTTGAAAAATAGTAGGAACTTTGCTGTTGGTAGTAATGAATGCATAAAACATCAGAATGTCAAATTTATACCTGAGTGGTAGTCTGATAATGCACCTAGGTCCACCGTGATCCTATTTGTCTTTTGAGTTGAAACTCCATGCAACCTGAACAATGTCATATCTGTACTGAGTCTATAGCTCCACCTACATCACATGCTCATTTATATTGTGATACTGTTGACCTAAGATAGAACTCCTTACATTTCTGCTATGAGTATCTAACTCCACTTGAATTACATGTTTGTTGCTGTTGCAATTTTCTAGCATTTGTTTCTCTTCCTTTGCCTGAGTACATTGCCCTATGACTTTCTCACCAAAAGTCATGTCTCCACTAATCACCAACTTATTTGTCATAGGATCACTGAGCTTGAACTCACTTTTCTTATACCCTAGAAATATGTATTGTCTGGACATAACACCAAACTTAGATCCAACATCACTAGAAAAGTGCACCTGTGGACATCCACTCAAACTCGAGTAGTCTACCGCAAAACCTACCCACAATTCTCCTGCAACTCTCCCATCTAGTGATACTTTCAACGATCGGCCAAACTAGAAATGCGTCATACTCACTGACTTCACCAAGAAGTACCCTACAAGCCCTACATATAACCTATCCTGCTCACAAAACTCCTTGAACAAAACCAGTGTAATCAATCCCAATGTCTGACCTAAAGATCTCTCTTCTGGTCTGGTTCTCCACCTCAACCACAAGTTAAACCATATAAACATCTCAGACTTGTGTCACATGAGATACACCGAGACCTTTTGTGATAAACCCACGAAATACATATGTCTACCCCGTGATGCTGTCATCATTAATCACAAAACATATGAATACATGTAGTCACCCACATACCTTAACTGCATATGCCACAAAACATCTGACCCAGATTCTACAACTACAGCTCCACCTATAACTGTGATACTCTGCAGTGCATAGACATTTTCCACTACCTTTTGCCCTTTAATCACCATCAAGTCGCCTTTACACACTTTCATTTCTCTACTTTCAGACTTGTAACAATATCCGTTGCAATCTAAAGTGCCTAATGAATTTACATTCTTTCTTAGATACGTTACATGCCTTACATCACATTAGATTCTTATAACACCATTATACATTTTTATTTTGACATTTCCATTATCGATTATTTTGCACGAAATATCATTTCCCATCAAAACTGAACTAGTATTAATTGACCTATAAGTGTTGAGCCATTTTCTATTTGCTGTCGTGTGATAAGAGCATTCGGAATCTAAGATCCTAAAATCATTTGTGAGGCACTCTGAACCCAATGAAACACATAGCATATCTTCATAACTGCTCCCTAAGTTTTCTTCCACTACATTTGCAGATTTTGACAAACCCTGATGATTTTCAACATTCCCTTTCTTCCACTCCGAACATTCCGGTCTTATGTGCCCAATTGTACTGCACCTAAAACATTCCACTCCGAACATTCCGGGACTTATGTCTTTCATGTTCTTGGTTTCTCTTCACCACAAGCCCTTCACTATGTGAAACTTCATCATTAGCCATTTTTCTTTGATGAAAATCGAGCTATGCGCTTGTCACCTCTTCCAAATTCAGGCTTTCTTTGCTCCATGTAGAAGTGATAACCAAATTCTCATACGTGTGAGACGCAGGTAGGGAATTTTTTAGCATCAACGCCTTGTATTTCTCCTCAAACTTTACATCAACACACATCAAATCACTCACAATCTGATTGAATGCTTTGATATGTTGGTTCAAATCCGAACCTTCCACCATCTTAAGCCAATACAACCTTTTCTTAAGAAATAATTTGTTCGAGAAAGACTTAGACATATACCGGCTTTCCAATTTCCTCCAAACTACTGTCGGAGAATCCTCACCCATGACGTGATACAACACGTCATCAACAAAAAAAATACGGATGCTTGATACTGCCTTTGCCTCCAATTCATTCCAAGTCGCTTCATCCATGCCTTCCGATTGAATTCTATATAAGACCTTCACCATGCCTTGCTATACTAAGAGATCCTTCACCCTTCTCTTTTTTGGTTCCATCAAACTTGACAACATCAAATTTCGCAGACGAAGCTCCAAAGGCCATTACAACAATACTTTGATACTAATTTGTTGTGAAAAATCGAATTGCACAACGGAATATATTTAGGATCAAACACACAATGCAACATTTAATGTTGAATGTACAGAATAATCCACAACCACAACAAATATATGAAAGCAAAAATAACAAATAAAACAAAGAATTACGTGGTTCAACAATGCCTACATCCATGAGAGTAAACAATAAAGATTCAATATTTTATTGTCCAAATTACATGAACAATACATCAACTCTCTCAACCATTTACAACCATATTACTTTAAATACATCACAAATGACATATAAATAAAGTTCTCAGAGGTTTTCCCTCCAAACCCCAACCATATTAACATATTCCATTCAAAATTCAAAAATTTGTGCTGGGTTCCCGAGCCAAAGCGTCAACGGAAAGATACCAAAAGCAAAACTCTGAAATTTTGGGCCAAATCGTTGCACTTTCCGTCGACTGACTGGTCAAACCGTTGACGGCTCGTGGCCCAACTCGCCTGCATAAAGGACCGCACTAGAAAGTGTTATACTCTAGTGACTTGTGGGTAGATTCTCTAGAAATAAGAATATTACTAAAATTAATTAATTAACTAATTAAATAATTAATCTTAAAATAATAATATTAAATGTTAACTTTTAATTTTACATTTTTATTAATAAACATATATTAGTATTAATTAAATATTATTATTATTATCTATTATTATTATATTATTATTATTATTATATATGTAACTTCCTAACTCTTCTTAAAGTGGATCTGATCCTCAGGAAGAACTAAGCCCCCCCTATTTTCTTCCTTCTGTTTTTCCTGCTGCGCAGCTCCTGGAGTACCACTCTCGCTCTCTCACTCCTCATGTCTCCCCATGACTTCTCCTCTATCCCTCAGCTCCTCATATTTTCTTGACGGATACTCGTCTGATGCAGAAATCTGACGCTTTATTACTAGAGCAGTATTGGTGTACCAGGAGCGGCATAGGCTATCTTCTTAGGTAACTAAATTTCACTTTTTATCTCAATTTCTGTAAATTTTAAGCACTCAAGCAGCGTCAATTCACACAATAATCGGGCATGCTCGTGAAACCCCAGGATCAAACACACCCACCTACAGACGAATTTTATGCACGAGTCAATTACCACTGCTATTGACGCTCTATGCGGACCCCCATTTTCGCTGTGGGTGTCTCGCTCAGGCCAATACCCTAATCTTGTGGCATAGTTAGACGGTGTTTCTTTACAGGGGGCTACTTATAGGAGTAGCTCCAACGCAATAGAACTTAAAACGGAAAAATTAAAAAAATAAAAAAACAAAACGCAAAATAAAAAAATAAAAAATAAATAAAATTTAAATTTAAAATTAATGTAAACAATTACTAAATTAAAGAATATAAGTCAAATAATAAAAATCCCATTACATTAAATTATTATAGACAAGCAGCGATAGTAAATATATCAATATACTAACTATTATAAATATTTATTATTAGTAAATATTATAATTAGCGATGTGTAAGATCGTTGAAGCTCAGCTTTCAGGATCCATGATAGTTTCACACACCCCTTTGCAAGACAAAATTCTACACAGCAGTGCTCATCTGTTTTCGTTCTCTCTACTCTCTTTCCTCAGAAACGCAATCCCCAGTCCATCTCCGCTCCTCGCGTCTCCTCTGTTCTCTTGTACCCTACACTCTCTTGCTTTCTCATCATTAAACTCGCTCGTTTCTCCTCTCTCCGTTCCTCCCTTCTCTATCTGCCTTCTTCTCCTAATCTATCTTTTCTTCTCCCTCCATCCTCGGCCTCCCCTCACTCTCTCCCTCTCTCCTCTCTCTTCGGTCACTTTCTCTGACGGATTTGGGCGGATCAGAAAACGGAAGGGGTCGTTTGGATTTCTGGTTTCCTGCTGCTTTCTACTAAAACAAAAAAAACTGAGCGGATTTTGTCGTGGGAAAATGGCTTAGGCACTATTCTTGGGGTACGTAATTTTTTCTTTGCATTTGTCATAATTTCGGCTTTAAATCTCGGCCTTTCGCCAGCAACGATCAGCATCAACCAAACGATATCCTAATCGTGATCGTCCGTCATTTTGTTCTGGCCTGAATAAATTTCTTCAATTGGGGGTTGTCTGATTAGGCGTAATTCACCCTAGAGGACGGGATGTAATTTGGTATCTTCTAAAAAACATTCTTTGACACTTATTTAACCACTTAAAAGAACAACCCTTCTGTTAATATTTACCAATAATTCTATACTTAACTCATATGTACTTTATGTGTAAGGCTGTCCACCTATACATGCAATATCAACATATTTAATGCAGGGTCCTTAAATCTGAGTAAAAATGGGAAGAAGAGACATAACCAACACGGTTTTCTAAACCGGTGTCCACAGACGGCATCGCTGGCCTACGTCCTCCTGGGTAGCCTTCAGCAACCGGTCAAGGAGTTCACTAAATCCCATACTCCTGAAATGGGACGAAACTTCCCGTTCAAAATATCATCCACTGGCAATTACACGAGGCAACAACTTCCCTCCCACGACTCCTCGACTGAATAAGAAATAACAACTCTCTTCTCACTACAAGACCGGGTCACATAAAAATCAACCCAGTCACACCGATCGTAAAAGTCACGACCACGGTATACCATATAACTGAAAAATAACACTAAAAAAAATCTTCCACCTAAAGCGTGTATTACAATATCAAATTATACGCTCTAACCACAATTAACATTATGATTAAACTTGAAGGCTCATGATGTATGAAAAACGGAACACACAATCGTTTATATGTATGATATGACTTCAACAGCACAAACCGCTTTAATCAAACACAATCCCCACGTGGATGTATATACTGGAAAAATGCTTTGGAGTATATAAGGTTTACTAGTTCACTGCTTATTGATCAACGATGTCCAAACATCTCCTACCTCATTAGACAAGCGTGTGAGAAGCTTGACAGAAAAAAGCGAGCCATTATATCGTGTTACATCTTTTATCAATTCCTTTTCAAAAAACTTATCCATCGACAATATTATAATTACCACTACAAACCGATCATATTTGGCTACATAATCGGTAAAGCTAAGATTGAATATGTGAACATATTAGCAAAAAACACGACACAAAACTTGAGTATATAAATTTTTCCCAACAAAATAACTCGCCCTAAATTAAAATAGTAATTATTTATATGATATAGGTTAGAATACCAAATGACTATATCTCTCAAAGTATTTATAACTATATATAAAATATGAAATCCTTTATAACGAGATAATAAACACCACACTCGTTCTGAGTCTTTAATCCAACCAAAAACCATTAATCAATAACACACTGGTTGCCTATAACACTAATCAAGTAACGAATCTTGTTTAAAATAAATACTAGTATAGGTAAATATGCCATCAATTTCAATATCAACCTTTTAATACCTACACGAATCAAAATAGAATTTTTCAATACTTCTCTATGACAAACTATATATATCTAACAATCAATTAATCTACTAAACCCTTTCCCTCAAGTAAGGATCTTTCAAAAACAATTTTTTTGATAATTTTCGTATAGAACACACACAAGACAACATCACTTTCTCATCTCCTAACAGAACCAATCATAACAAGAAAAATAAACAGTAAATACCCCTAAAGAGAATGAGGCTCTTCTCTCGTTTTTTTTCTTTCTTTGGTTTCTGTTTTTTTCCTCTTCCTCTTCTGTAACCATACAACTTGTGAAAAATGAATGATCACAACCTCTAAGCAAGACTAGAGAATGGAGAATCAGCAATGAAGCTAAGACAATAGTTGCGGCCCTCTCATGAGACACTTGTGCACAAAGTGGGGAAGTGAGATGATCCACCGCTACCGCACTAACAACGCTAAGCACACGGCGTAGGTCAAGACTTGTGGCAGCGAGACGCAGGGGCGGACAAAAAAAAAAATCAAAAAACAAAAATCAAAAAGAACAACCAGCACAAAACGAAGAAAACAACCAGACCGAAAAAAAAATAAAAAACCCCAAACAAAAAAGACCACAACAAACCCCAAAAAAAACGAACACAAAAAACAACAAGAAAAAAAAAAAAAAAAAAAAAAAACAAAAAAAAAAGGAAAAACAAAAAACGCAAAAAAAAAAAGCATAAAAAAACAAATAGAAAAATTGAAGCCAAAAAACAAACAAACAAGCAAAGGGCAATTATAACAAACCAAAAAAAAGAAAAAAAAAAAAAAAAAAAAAAAAAAAAAAAAAAAAAAAGCAAGAAGAAATACAAAAAAAAAAAAGGAGAAAAAAAAAGAAAAACAAAGAAAGACAAAAAAAAGGGAACCGAAAAAAAAAAAAAAAGAGAAAAAAAAGACAAAGGCAAAAAAAAAAAAAGAAAACAAAAGGGAACAGGAAGAGAGAAGCAGAAAGGGAGGGGAAGGGGGGTCACGCAGGCAAAGTTAGTGATACCTCCGGCAAAACCGCGCATCCTGGCACTAAGCTTTGCTTCCTTGAGTATCTTTTAGAAAAGTTTGCATCTTGCTTTGTGTTCCTACACCTATCCCCCCCCTTGTTTTTTGCCCCGCTCCTTCCCTTGACACTTGTTTCGTTCTTCCTGGTTCGCTTGTTCTCCCTTCTCTACTCATAGTTTTTTCATAAGAGCATATTATTGAAAAAATATATTTTTGATTAGGATATACTAAAAGATGTTTATCTTGAAATGCTTATAACCATACTATTAATTTATTTAAAATCAATATCGTTACTTGAATTCCGGTTGTGTTATTGATTTTATATGGTTTGATTCAAGTGTGTAATTCAGGTATAGGATTCATATTTTATAATATATTAAATACTTGAGAATATTCCTTTGGGTTATTCATAATAATCTATTTTATTTAGGGATACATCTTGTTTGGAAAATCGTCATACTCAGTTTTTTTTGTTCCGTGACTTACATATCATATACATTTACATATTAACAAGAGTCGAGTTGTAATTAAATATTTGATTAGAAAGTTTTTTTTTGATAATAGATTGATAAACATTCAAGATAAGGCTTTTACCAAGTTCACATTAATAATTCTGGCATCTTTACAAAGTGAATCTAAAACTCTAGTATATCGCCAAAGCATTTTAAAATATCATCCACGTTGGAGTTCTGATTAAAGAGGGTTTTGGTGTGTTGAAGCCTAATCATCCAACAACTATTGATGACATTTCATCACATTCACATGAACTTCAAGTTGTAATCATATGTTATGTGTTAAGGAATTTATTTGACTCACACCTTTTGTTGGAAGCATTTTTGAGTGTTCTTTTTCAGATATCTATGTAATACCAGGTATCGATGTGTAACCGATATGTGTAGAAGATAGTTGTATTTCTTATAAGCAGCGGAGTAGGCAGGGGAGTTGCTGCGCCTCTTGATAAGCACATGGATTGTAAGTGAAGTTTTCGTCCACAGAATTTATAGATGAATAGGGTCACTTAGTGAAATCCTTGACATGGTTGCTTAAGGCGAGGACGTAGGTCACACTCGACTGAACCCGTAAAACCGTGTTTTGTCTTCTCTTCTTCCCCATTACTCTTTATTTTCATGACTGCAATTTAAAATTGTGTATATTTCATGTATCGGTTGGACGTCCTTACACACTAAGTAATTGAGTATAAGAATTCATTGGTAAATATCTCCGCACGGGTTTACGTGGTCCCTCCGTGTCCCCGCTTTTTTAGATACCCAATTCATCCCCCCCTTGGGATTACACCTACTTCACCAACCCCACTTGGCACCTTTATTCCGGCAAAATGACGACGCTCACGATTAGTGCTATCGTGGGTGATGCCGGAATAGTAGTTACCTAGAAGCATCAGCAACCAGCTTTCGGATCTCTCTCTCAACTTTACAACACCACATCAAATCACTCCCACAATCTGTTGAATGCTTTGATATTTGGTTTCAAATCCGAACCTTCCACCATCTTAAGCAATACAACCAAAACCGTTTCTTATGAATATTTGTTCCTGAGAAAGAACTTAGACAATACCGGCTTTCCTTCCCATTTCCCTCCAAACTACTGTCGAGAATCCTCACCCATGCGTTAGACAACACGTCATCAACAAAAAAAAATACGGATGCTTTACTACTTCCTTTGCCTCCAATTCTTCCCATTCTCTTCATCCAATTCCTTCCGCTTGAATTCAATATAAGACCGTCCCCATACCTTGCATACTAGGTCCTTCACAACCCTTTCTCTTTTTTGGTTCCATCAAACTTGACACATAATTTCGCAGACGAAGCTCCAAAGGCCTTACAACAATATCTTTGATACTAATTTGTTGTGAAAAAGCGATAATTTGCACACAAATAAAATGTAGGATAACACCCAATGCACATTTAATGTTTGAATTAACAGAATATCCACAACCACAACAAAGATATTAAGCAAAAAATAAACAAATAAACAAAAATGACGTGGTTCAACAATCCTACAATCATGAAGTAAACAATAAGATCAATATTTTTATTGTCCAAATACATGAACAATACATACTCTCTCAACCATTTACAACCATATTACTAAACTTTAAATACTCACAAAATGACATTAAATAGAAGTTCTCAGAGTTTTCTCCCCCTCCAAACCCCAACCATATTAACATATTCCATTCAAAATCTCAAAAATTTGGCTGGGTTCCCGAGCCAAGCGTCACGGAAAAGAACCAAAAGCAAAACTCTGAAATTTTGGGCCAAATCGTTGCACTTTCCGTCGACTGACTGGTCAAACCGTTGACGGCTACTGCCAAATCTGTAAGAACCCTAAAAATGGTTATACAAAGATTAGTGGGGTGATTTTAAAATAAAGAATAATTAAAAATTAATTAATTAACTAATTAAATTAAATTAATCAACTCCTCCTCCTCTCCCCTCTTTTTCTTTTCTTTTTCTTCATCCCTCCTCTTCCTTCTTCCTTCCCTCTTCTTCTTCTTCTTATTCTTCTCTTCTTCTTTTCTGTTTTCTCTTTCCCTTCTTAAAGGATCTGATCCTTCAGGAAGACTAAGCCCCCCCTTTTCTTTTCTGTTTCCTTCTGCGCAAGCCTCCTGCGTACACTCTCTCTCACTCCTCATTCTCTCTCCCTCTCTCCTCATTTTTCTTGACGGATACTCGTCTGATCGGAAATCGGAACGTCATTTTTACTAGAGCGGATTGGTGGTAGGAGCGGCATAGGCGTATCTCTTGAGGTAAGCTAAATTTTCACTTTTATCTCAATTTCTTGTAAATTTTAAGCTCAATTAACAATCGGACGCCACCACGAGAATTTAGAGATAATTCTCTATAAGTCTAGCGGAACAGATTTCTTGTGGGGTCGTCGTAGGCATAACCCTAAATTTGGGATAGTGAGGTTATTAAGGGGCTAATTATGTAGTGCTCCCAAAAAAAAGTAAAAATTAAAAATAAAAAAATAAAAAAATAAAAAAAATAAAAAAATAAAAAAATAAATAAAATTTAAATTTAAAATTAAATTAAACAATTAACTAAATTAAATAATTAATTAAATAATAAAAATCATTAATTAAATTATATAATAAAACATATTAATATATATCAATATAATATAATATATTATTATAATGTATAATTAGGTAAAGATCGTGAAGCTCAGCTTCAGGATCCATTTAGTTTCACACCCCCTTGCGAAAATTCCTACAGCCAGTGCCTCTGTTTTCGTCTCTCTCTCTCTCTCTCTCTCTCTCTCTCTCTCTCTCAATTTCTTGATGGATTTGTGGCGGATCAGAAAACGGAAGGTGTCGTTGGATTTCTGGTTCCGCTGCTGACATTTCTACTGGAGCGGATTTGTCGTGAAAATGGCTTAGGCACTATTCTTGGGGTAAGCTAATTTTTTCTTAATTTCTCAATTTCGCTTTAAATCTGCCTTTGAATCAACGATCAGGCATCACCACGATATCCTAATCGTGATCGTCGTCATTTTGCCTGGAATAAATTTCCAATTGGGGTTGTTGAATTAGGTGTAATCCCAAGAGGGGGGATGAATTGGGTATCTAAAAAATTCTTTGACACTTATTTACCACTTAAACCCTTCTTATATATTTACCAATGAATTCTTATTACTCAATTACTTATGTGTAAGGCTGTCCAACCTATACATGCAATATACACAATTTAAATGCAGTCCTGAAAATAAAGAGTAATGGGAAGAGAGAAGACAAACACGGTTTTTACGAGGTTCAGTCGACTTGGCCTACGTCCTCGCCTTAAGCAACCATTCAAGGATTTCACTAAATCCCTACTCCTTAAATTGGGACGAAACTTCCCTTACAATCCACTGCTTACAAGAGGCACAACTCCCTCCTACTCCGCTGCTTATAAGAAATACAACTCTCTTCTCACACATCGGTTCACACATCGAACCATGTATACAATAGAATCTGAAAAATAACACTAAAAAATGCTTCCAACAAAAGCGTGTGAGTACAAATTAAATTCCTAACACATTAACATATGATTAAACTTGAAGCTCATGAATGTATGAAATGATACAATCGTTTTATGTATGATATGCTTCAACACACAAACCCTCTTTAATCAAAACTCCCACGTGATGATATATTTAAAATGCTTTGGAGTATACTAGGGTTTTAGTTCACTTTGTAAAGATGCACACATATATCTAATGTGAACTTGATAAAAGCCTTATCTTGAATATTTTATCAATCTATATCAAAAAACTTTCTATCAAATATTTAATTACAACTCGATCTTTGTAATATGTAAATGTATATGATATGTAATTCAAAGAACAAAAAACTTGAGTATAAGATTTTCCAAACAAGATATCCCTAAATAAAATAGATATTTATGAATACCAAGGATATATTCTCAAGTATTTTAATATATATAAAATATGAATCCTATAACTGAATACACACTTGAATCAAACCATTAAATCAATAACACAACCTTAATCAAGTAACGATCTTGTTTAAAATAAATATGTATATGTATAAGCAATTTCAAGATCAACCTTTTAATACCTAATCAAAAATATATTTTTCAATAATATGCTCTATGAAAAACTATATATATATAACAATCAATTAATAACTAAACAACTTTCTCAAGTAATGATCTTTTCAAAAACAATTTTTTTATATGTATGAACACACACAAGATCAAACTTTTCTAAAGATAATCAAGAACAAGTAATGAGATGAGAGGTTTTTGAAGATAATAACTTGAATGATCAAACCTCAATACTAGAATGAGAATTCAGATGAGTAAACAAGTTCCCTTTGAGAATCTGAGTTGATTTGCCCAAGCTTGATGGTTAGAGATTGAAGTGTAGGCAATTGTATAGCAATAGGAGCAAGTTTTCAATGTTCTTTCAACAATATGCGTTCTTCTCTTTCTTGAGTGTCTTAACTTCGTTCTAGGGTTTAGATATTCAGTATATATAGTGTCTTACCCTTAGGATTAATATCAGCCATTGGATTAAAGAAATAGCTCGCGAGTTCGTTTAATAAAAATCACAATTTTAAGTTTCCCGCAGGTTCAAGCACCTAAGAATAGGGCCAGGCTCCTGAAGTGGTTCAGGCGCCTGAGGTTCCAGGGTCAGGCGACCGAGGTGCCTTGACCAATTTGCTGTGTTTTCCCATTAATTCTTCAGACTACCGAACTTAATCTTCAGGCTCCTGAAGAAATTTTTCAGGCTACTGAAGGTGAGTTCAGGCTACTGAAGTCCTTTTTTTCCCAATTTTCTTTTTCTAATTTAAAATATGCCTTGCTTTTTTTCTTGGGTCTTTTATAAAACATGTTTTCCATGATTTTAAAAATATTTCTAAGTCCATGAAAGTACCCTAATGATATACATGAAATGAATGAATCTTAAAGACATTCTAAATTATATTGAGCCTCAAATTAAATCATATGAAAATGTAAGTACCTGAGCTCTAAATACCCATTCCCAAGATGTTCTTGAACTTTACCGCTTGCATCTTGATTCTCGTACTCTTTGAGTTCCATGGATCTTGCCAAGATGTGTCAACTTTACTTTATGGCTTCCATGACTTGTTATCTTTCCGTGCATGCTTAATATGGTTCCTGTTCATAAACTCAATGCACAGATCAAATTCCAAGTGATTTGTCATTATCAAAATCGGATTAGACTCATAGAGTCAACAGGGGTTTTCTAGGCCCCACTCCAAAGTGAGAGTGAGATTTGGGAAATTGGCAAATTGACTATATTTGAGGGTATAATTAATGATTTGGAATTCATGGGTCTAGGAAATATTAAAATAATATTTTATTTAAGATTAATTTAATGGAACTAGAATTTTTAATTTCAGGGTCCGGGTGAGTGCCGTAGACATCTTTTCGGGATCCTTATTGGCGTAATGCAAGAAATTAGGTAAGAGAAAAAATATATATTAAACAAGAATTTTTATAAATTTAATGAAAAATAAATTATGTTATATATACGTGTATATGTTTCAATTTGGGTTTAAAATACCAATCCTTTAAATTATGTTTTTTGAGCCTAGGGTTGTTTTATTAGATACTTATATGTGAAATTGAATTGATGAAAGTGAAATATTTTTCAGAATAATTACATAAGAATTTAATGGTATTTTTTTTCTAGTATGTGAATGTTAAATGTGGGTTAACTTATTTTATAAGAAATATATATGAATTTTATTGCTAAATAATGTGGCATGAGTAATAGAAATGTTGTGTGGAAATATATGATATGTATGAGATGCAGGATATACAGGAAATCAACTGATTATAAAAATGTTATATGAAATATGTTGCATATGAGTGTTAATGCAATCATGTAAAACAGCTGAAAGATGTTGGGTAAATGTATAACAGCTGAAAAATATTGGGTAAAATAGTTGAAAGATGTTGGGTAAAACAGCTGGAAGATGCTGAGTAAATGTACGACAACTGAAAGATGTTAGGTAAAACAGCTGAAAGATGTTGAGTAAATGTATGACAGTTGAAAAATGTCAGGTAAAACAGTTGAAAGATGTTGGGTAAAACAGCTGAAAGATGCTGGGTATGAAATGAAATGAAATGAAAATCGAAATGAATGAAATGGAAATGAAATGTGAAATGTGAACAATGTAAAATGGGAAAGAGCCACGTAAAGTGAAATGAAATGAAAAGTAAAAGATGAAAACATGAACAGTTGAGAAATGTAGATTAATGGCAAATAAAATAATGTATTATGGTATTATTAGTATTTATGCTAGTAGAACATGTTACGTTTGGGCGAGGCAAACTCTTTGCCCGAGGGCTTGCTGAGAAAGACGAGTGCCCTAGTTGTATCAGGTGTAGTAGTAGACTACATAACGTGCTAGGGCAAAGGAAAATTACTTGTATGGGTGGGTAGATTTCCCTATTATTAGGAGCCTTCGCCAGTAAACTTTTGTATGAACTGTGTGAGTACGATATTAATTCATCACTTGAGGACTTATTAAGTAAGGTGAGTGCTCTGGTATGCTTCTACTGTGACTTTTGGGTTGTCTAATGTATTAGAGAAGGCAGATGCTACTTGTATGGGCGGGTAATCGCTCATATCCTTAGGTAATTTTCGTGGGTAAAATATCTTGCACGTGTTTGAATAGGATCAGAAAATGATTTCAGAAAATATGTCAATGATTTTCAAATGTTAAATATTATGTGTTATATAAACTCATGTTGGCCACACACTGTTTTAGCATATTGTTTCTTCCCTTACTGAGATGTGTCTAACCCAAATATGAACTAATCTGTTTCAGGACCTCCACGAGATTGAGCTTAGAGAGCTCGAGCTATTATAACACTTCTGAGAAAAAAAGGTATAATTTTGATAATATTTTTGGATGTAGATATTTTATGTTTTATGTTTTATGTCTTCAACGTGTCTGAACAAGAAATGCCATCCATAAGTCAGAGTCTATAACGGGTCGAGACATTCGGAGTCGTCGCCTGAAAGTGATTGCATTCAGGAGGTGTTCTGCAATGCATTGATTGGGCAATCAAAGCAGCCTGCTTGATGGATTTCAAAACCCGGAGGAGCTGCTTCAAATCAGCAAAACCGGTAAGATAAAAAAATTCTAATTAGAAGGTCCTCCGGTAAGCTCTCCAACGTGGGAGTCATCTTTACCAAAAAACCCTAACCTTTTCTCAAAATTCCCTCCCTTGCTTCACCTCCATTTAAACACAAGCAGGGAGGTAGCCGGAGGCAAAGTCGGTGCTCGTGCTAAGAAGGGTTTAAAATGGTCTTGTTTCCTTTAGTCACGAATTCGCCTAATGCTTTTCAATTCCAATTTTAGGTTTTTGCCTAACCAATCTATTTCCCAAGTCCAATGATATAAACATTTGTAGGCATTAGTTGAATGTTGTCTTCATCGCTGCTTCATTTCTAGGTGAAAAGTTATTCCTCTAATATTAATGCAGTCTCAATCTCTACAATCTGTGGACTTACGACAAATTAAAGTATGTACTTTCTCAACACCCATCACTATAAAGAGAAGATTAATATTGAATAATAATGAAAAAGGAAGCTTAAGAAAATTGAACCTAGCCATACAACAATGATGAAGTGATTGAAGCCTTATATAATCCTTAAAAAAAACAAAAAAAATGAGTTCTAGAATAGAATTTACAAAACAAGTAAAAATATTTAACTAGGAAAAATGAGGAACATGATGAAGATTTGAGTGTGGGAGGGATCCTAAGAAACTTGAAATAAAATACAATAAAATAAATAAATGCACTAATAGCAAATTAAAATACTAGTAAAAATATTAACTATGCTTAAATCTCCTTTATTGTCGGGGTTGCAAACTAGACTTTCTCTTTATTATCGAGCGATATATATTTGTTGCTTGATTTTAGAAAATAAAATTTAAATTTAATTAAGAATCCCACAAAATAAGGAATTCCTTTTTCTTAAGATTTCCTAGAAATCAAATATAATGAAATGATTTTTGGAAGAATTATTACATTCATCATTCTTTTTCTTAGTATTAACTTGACTGGTTAAGGCTTCTTTCCTTGTTAGTAGTGGCACGGTTGGATAAAGTTACACTATTTGCATGCTCGTGTTGAAAGCCCCCTGCATGGCGGATGCAGTTGCTGTGTATTGCATGATGGTAGTGGATATAGGTTCTCGCACGCTCAAATTGAATTATTTTGAAATGATTGCTTGAATATATAAAGTTTTGGTGCATGAAAATTTGGGAAATGTTCCATTTACAGACGAAATGCAACTGAAATTTCGATAGGATTTTTCCCAAATCAAAACCTTGTGTTAAAGATGATTATGATAAAATTAATGTTAAAATATTTTTTTGAAAGGATGAGTGAAAACTAATTGAATGTTAAACTTCATCCTCACATAATCATCCAATGATTAGGGAAACTCAAGAAAGCGCATAAATGACTTATATGCATCACTTCACTTTTTGAAATATCGAGGCTTTTTAGAAAACCTTGAACATCATATCATGTGCTTAATGGTCTATGAATATATATGGATTGTTCTAGGTTATGAGTATCATTTCATGCCTTTGTATATCTTTTCTGATGCACGTGTAATACATAAGGATAGCTATACTGGTTGCATAGAAGAGTAAATAAATCTTTACTAGTATATTTATTTCAAGAGATTTAAAATGATGGCTTATACAAGTAAGCATATTGAAAATGGTCTTTAAGGATTATATAAGGCTTCAATCACATCATCATTATTGTATGGCTAGGTTCAATTTTCTTAATTTTCCCTTTTCATTATTATTAAATATTAATTTTCTCTTTATAGTGATGGGTGTTGATAAAATACATACTTTAATTTGTCATAAGTCCACAGATTGTAGAGATTGAGACTGCATTAATATTAGAGAAATAACTTTTCACATAGAAATGAAGCAGCGACGAAAGCAATAGCCAACTAATGCCTACAAATGTTTATATCATTGGACTTGGGAAATAGATTTGTTAGGTAAAAACATAAAATTGGAATTGAAAAGCTTTAGGCAAATTTGTGACTAAAGGAAACAAGATCTTTTTAAACCCTTCTTAGCACGAGCACCGACTTTGCCTCCAGCTACCTCCTTGCTTGTGTTTAAATGGAGGTGAAGCAAGGGAGGGAGTTTTGAAAAAGGGTTAGGGTTTTTTGGTAAGGATGACTCTCGCGCTTGAGAGCTTGTCGGAGGACCTTCTAATTAGAATATTTTGTCTAACCGGTTTTGCTAATTTGAAGCAGCTACTCTAGGTTTTGAAATCCATCAGGGAGACTGTTTTGATTGCACAATCAATGTATTGTAGAACGCCTCCTGAATCCAATCACTTTCGGGTGACGACTCCGAATGTCCTTCGAAGGTCGACCCATTATAGACCCCAACTTATGGATGGCATTTCTTGTTCAGACGAGTTGAAGAAGGTGCGCATAGGTACTTATCAACCTAGTCCACCCCCGTTGCAGTAGTCGTTGTCGGAGGAGTTGTCGTTGGCTCGAAGCGAGGTTGATGAGTACCTATGTGCACCTTCTTCAACTCGTCTGAACAAGAACAGCTATCCATAAGTCGGAGTCTATATCGGGTCGACCTTCGAAAGACATTCGGAGTCGTCGCTTGAAAGTGATTGCATTCAGGACGCGTTCTGCAATGCATTGATTGGGCAATCAAAGCAGCCTCCCTGATGGATTTCAAAACCCGAAGGAGTTGCTTAAAATCAGCAAAACCGGTAAGATAAAAAATTCTAATTAGAAGGTCCTCCGGCAAGCTCTCAAGCGTGGGAGTCATCCTTATCAAAAGACCCTAACCCTTTTTCAAAACTCCCTCCCTTGCTTCACCTCCATTTAAACAAAAGAAGGGAGGTAGCCGGAGGCAAACTCGGTGCTCGCGCTAAGAAGGGTTTAAAAAGGTCTTGTTTCCTTTAGTCACGAATTCGCCTAAAGCTTTTCAATTCCAATTTTAGGTTTTGCCTAACCAATCTATTTCCCAAGCGAGGTTAGTGCGTACCTATGTGCACCTTCTTCAACTCGTTTGAACAAGAAATGCCATCCATAAGTTGGAGTCTATAACGGGTCGACCTTCGAAGGACATTCGGAGTCTTCGCCTGAAAGTGATTGCATTTAGGAGGCGTTCTGCAATGCATTGATTGGGTAATCAAAGTAGCCTCCTTGATGGATTTCAAAACCTGGAGGAGCTGCTTCAAATCAGAAAAATCGGTCAGATAAAAAATTCTAATTAGAAGGTCCTTCGGCAAGTTCTCAAGCGTGGGAGTCATCCTCACCAAAAAACCCTAACCCTTTTTCAAAATTCCCTCCCTTGCTTCACCTCCATTTAAACACAAGCAGGGGGTAGCCAGAGGCAAAGTCGGTGCTCGCGCTAAGAAGGGTTTAAAAAGGTTTTGTTTCCTTTAGTCATGAATTCGCCTAAAGCTTTTCAATTTCAATTTTTGGTTTTTGCCTAACCAATCTATTTCCCAAGTCTAATGATATAAATATTTGTAGGCATTAGTTGGCTATTACCTTCATCGCTGCTTCATTTTTAGGTGAAAAGTTATTCCTCTAATATTAATGCAGTCTCAATCTCTACAATCTGTGGACTTATGACAAATTAAAGTATGTATTTTCTCAACACCCATCACTATAAAGAGAAGATTAATATTGAATAATAATGAAAAGGGCAACTTAAGAAAATTGAACCTAGCCATACAACAATGATGAAGTGATTGAAGCTTTATATAATCCTTAAAAAAAAAAATAACGAGTTCTAGAATAGAAATTACAAAATGAGTAAAAATATTTAACTAGGAAAAATGAGGAACATGATGAAGATTTGAGTGTGGGAAGGATCCTAAGAAACTTGAAATAAAATACTATAAAATAAATAAATGCACTAATAGCAAATTAAAATACTAGTAAAAATATTAACTATGCTTCGATATCCTGTATTGTCGGGGTTGCAAACTAGACTTTCTCTTTATTATCGGGCGATATATATTTATTGCTTGATTTTAGAAAATAAAATTTAAATTTAATTGAGAATCCCACAAAATAAGGAATTCCTTTTTCTTAAGAAATTAAATATAATGAAATGATTTTTGGAAGAATTATTACATTCATCATTCTTTTTCTTAGTATTAACTTGACTGGTTAAGGCTTCTTTCCTTGTTAGTAGTGGCAGGGTTGGATAAAGTTACACTATTTGCATGCTCGTGTTGAAAGCCCCCTGCATGGTGGATGTAGTTGCTGTGTATTGCATGATGGTAGTGGATATAGGTTCTCGCATGCTCAAATTTAATTATTTTGAATTGATTGCTTGAATATATTCGGTTTTAGTGCATGAAAATTTGGGAAATGTCCGATTTACAGACGGCATGTTGTCGAAATTTCGACAGGATTTTTCCTAAATCAAAACCTTGTGTTAAAGATGATTATGATAAAATTCATGTTAAAATATTTTTTGAAAGAATGAGTGAAAACTAATTGAATATTAAACTTTATCCTCACATAATCATCCAATGATTAGGGGAACTCAGCTTCATCCCTATTGAAAGCGCATAAATGGCTTATATGCATCACTTCACTTTTTGAAATATCGAGGCTCTTTAGAAAACCCTGAACATCATATCATGTGCTTAATGGTCTATGAATATATATGGATTGTTCTTGGTTATGAGTATCATTTCATGCCTTTGTATATCTTTTCTGATGCATGTGTAATACATAAGGATAGTTGTACTGGTTGCATAGAAGAGTAAATAAATCTTTACCAGTATATTTATTTCAAGAAATTTAAATTGATGGCTTATACAACTAAGCATAATTAAAATGGTATTTAGGGATTATATAAGGCTTCAATCACTTCATCGTTGTTGTATGGCTAGGTTCAGTTTTCTTAATTTTCCCTTTTCATTATTCTTAAATATTAATTTTCTCTTTATAGTGATGGGTGTTGAGAAAGTACATACTCTAATTTGTCATAAGTCCACAGATTGTAGAGATTGAGACTGTATTAATATTAGAGGAATAACTTTTCACATAAAAATGAAGCAGCGATGAAGGCAATAGCCAAGTAATGCCTACAAATGTTTATAAAATTGAACTTGGGAAATAGATTGGTTAGGCAAAAACATAAAATTGGAGTTGAAAAGCTCTAGGCGAATTCGTGACTAAAGGAAACAAGACCTTTTTAAACCCTTCTTAGCACGAGCACCGACTTTGCCTCTAGCTACCTCCCTGCTTGTGTTTAAATGGAGGTGAAGTAAGGGAGGGAATTTTGAAAAAGGGTTAGAGTTTTTTGGTAAGGATGACTCCCACACATGAGAGCTTGCTGAAGGACCTTCTAATTAGAATTTTTTATCTGACCAGTTTTGCTGATTTGAAGCAGCTCGTCCGGGTTTTGAAATCCATTAGAGAGGCTGCTTTGATTGCCCAATCAATGCATTGCCAAACGCCTCTAGAATGCAATCACTTTTAGGCGACGACTCCGAATGTCTTTCAAAGGTTGACTCTTTATAGACCCCGACTTATGGATGACATTTCTTGTTTAGAAGAGTTGAAGAAGGTGCACATAGGTACTCATCAACGTAGTCCACCCCCGATGCAGTAGTTGTTGTCGCAGGAGTTGTTGTTGGCCCCGAGCGAGGTTGATGAGTACCTATGTGCACCTTCTTCAACTCGTCTGAACAAGAAATGTCATCCATAAGTCGGAGTCTATAACAGGTCGACCTTCTAAGGACATTCGGAGTTGTTGCCTGAAAGTGATTGCATTCCGGAGGCGTTCTGCAATGCATTGATTGGGCAATCAAACGAGCCTCGCTGATCGATTTCAAAACCCGGAGGAGCTGCTTCAAATTAGCAAATCCGATCAGATAAAAAATTCTAATTAGAAGGTCCTCTGGCAAGCTCTCAAGTATGGGAGTCATCCTTACCAAAAAACTCTAACCCTTTTTCAAAATTCCCTCCCTTGCTTCACCTCCATTTAAACACAAGCAAGGAGGTAGTCGGAGGCAAAGTCGGTGCTTGTGCTAAGAAGGGTTTAAAAAGGTGTTGTTTCCTTTAGTCACGAATTCGCTTAAAGCTTTTCAATTCCAATTTTATGTTTTTACCTAACCAATCTATTCCCAAGTCCAATGATATAAACATTTGCAGGCATTAGTTAGCTATTGCCTTCTTCGCTGCTTCATTTCTAGGTGAAAAGTTCTTCATCTAATATTAATGCAGTCTCAATCTCTACAATATGTGGACTCATGACAAATTAAAGTATGTACTTTCTTAATACCCATTACTATAAAGGGAAGATTAATATTAAATAATAATGAAAAGGGAAAATTAAGAAAATTGAACCTAGCCATACAACAATGATGAAGTGATTGAAGCCTTACATAATCCTTAAAAAAAAAAAAAACGAGTTCTAGAATAGAAATTACAAAATGAGTAAAAATATTTAACTTGGAAAAATGAGGAATATTGTGAAGATTTTAGTGTGGGAAGGATCTTTAGAAGCTTGAAATAAAATATAATAAAATAAATAAATGCACTAGTAGCAAATTAAAATACTAGTAAAAATATTAACTATGCTTAGATCTCCTTTATTGTCGAGGTTGCAAACTAGACTTTCTCTTTATTATCGGGCGATATATATTTGTTGCTTGATTTTTGAAAATAAAATTTAAATTTAATTGAGAATCCCACAAAATAAGGAATTCCTTTTTCTTAAGAAATTAAATATAATGAAATGATTTTTGAAAGAATTATTACATTCATCATTCTTTTTCTTAGTATTAACTTGACTGGTTGGGGCTTCTTTCCTTGTTAGTAGTGCCAGGGTTGGATAAAGTTACACTATTTGCATGCTCGTGTTGAAAGCCCCCTGCATGACAGATGCAGTTGATGTGTATTGCATGCTGGTAGTGGACATAGGTTATCGCACGCTCAAATTGAATTATTTTGAATTGATTGCTTGAATATATTAAGTTTTGGTGCATGAAAATTTGGGAAATGTTCAATTTACAGACGACATGCTGCCGAAATTTCGATAGAATTTTCCCAAAGCAAAATCTTGTGTTAAAGATGATTAGGATAAAATTAATGTTAAAATATTTTTTGAAAGAATGAGTGAAAATTAATTGAATATTAAACTTCATCCTCATATAATCATCCAATGATTACGGGAACTCAACTCTATCCCTATTGAAAGCACACAAATGGCTTATATGCATTATCGACACCCCATTTTTAACCAGGCTACCCTAAGGAGACTCGGTGTAATAAAAGTTGACTTCGGATCCCGAAAATTAGAGGACTCTTTTTGAAAAGCCCGATACTTTTATTAAGTCCCGATATTTTTAATTAAGTTCCGATGTCTTTAACCGAGTCCCAGTATTTTTAGTCGAGGATGGGTGTTTCCATTTGAGTCCTAGCATTTTTAATTGAAGTCATTTTTTTTAACATCGAGTGCCGGTATTTTCAAAAAAAAAAAACATTAGTCTCCTTTTGTTTTAAAATTAAATCTTTTGATTTGAGCATTTTTAATTTTTAAATAAGTTTTCCTAAAATCTTCAAATTTTTTTAGGAGTCGAGTTGTTTAATTTTCAAAATAAATTTATACCGAGTCACCTTTCCAAGTCTAGGTCCTTCCTGTAGGGTTTTAATTTTTAAACCCGGGTCTTCTCGGGTCTTCTTTTGGAAAATAAAAATGCCAAGCAAATACAAGTAAAGTAAGATGCAAAAAAATAAAAAATAAAAAATAAAAAATAAAAAATAATAAAAATAAAAAGTACGTGCAATTGGAAAGGTGATTCTCACCTAAAACAGAATGGCGCGTGTTCACGGGCATGCGGGGGCTTTTCCTTTCATCTTTTCTTCCCGCTTCCCTCCCAGCTCGCAGATCTCTCTAGAATAACCTCTTCCAGGCGAGCATTGCTCCTCAGCAACCTCCATACCAGCATATCCACTATTCACCTGTCCCGCTGGTAGAGCCCAACTCTCCAATTTCTCTCATCTCTCTCACGCCCTGCAGGTTCTGCCGCACAGCTACCCCACTGCCTCTCGTTCTCGTCCCTCCGTTCGCCAACAACCCGCCGCTCGAACCACCTTCGTCGTCACCACCATCACCTCCGGCAACACCCACGCTCTCGACCATTCGTCCCGGAGGATTCGGAGCTTAAGCAGTGAATCGGCTGGAGACCTTGCTGTTCGTTCTGGTGTTCTGTTTGGGTCTTCGGTGGAGTAATTTGTGTCTTTCCCGGCGTTTTGAACTCTTGGTAAATTGATCGATGAATGATCCGATGTTTCTGTGTTGAATCCAAAAGATAACCTGTTTTCTATCTGACATAATAATCTGTGGGTCTCTCGTCATCTTCAAGGTATGGTTGTTGTTTGGTTTCTTATCTGCATTTCATTGTAATGGATTATTTTGCGATGGTTGATGGTCCTACAGATGTTGATGAGTATATTGTTTCATGGAATTGCATGTTCAGATTGGATCCGTTTCAAGACTGTCATTCATGTAGTGTTGGTTGTTTGATTTCGATAGAAGAACATTGGGGTTGAACCTCTCTTGTCTCCAATTGATAAGATTATTTTAAAACTAACTTTAGAAAATGCAATCTGATCTTGGCGAGTTTTTTGTTGGTGGAATATCGTGAGACACAGTGAGCACCCCAAACTTCAATCTCCTTCCCCATCATCGCCTCGCGCCCTCTCTCGTCTTCATCTCTCCCACGGCCTCACACCACTGCAGCGCCAAACTCCAGTTGCTCCGGCCAACAACCATCACTCACGACATCACCCTTCATTCACCCACAGCCAAGACCAACACAACCACCCTCCCAGCCGGACGAACACCATCTAACTCCAACAAACCACTCTCACCCTCTCTATCCTCACCATCCTCGCTCTCGGGTCTTCCACACAACCCATGCACGTACCATTGTCACAGCAACAAGCGGCCATCCCCGAGCTCTGCTTATTACCCTCAGGCTCCCCATTGATTCTCCACGACCGTGAACACTATTACCTCCATACCCGAGCTCTGCTCCTCACCAGTAACTCAGCTCCCCACCTGCAACCAGCTCCCATCCCTCTGTCTCTCGGCCTCACTCACGGTACCCACAGCACACGAGCCAGAGATTCCCCTAACTCTCACTCTCTCTCGGTTTCTGTCACGGCAGCCCCACCAACCTACCCCACGAGCATTGCCCCTCACCGAGACTCTCTTCTCCTTCATCTCCTTCTCTCCCTCCCATCTCTTGGATCCTCCACAGCAGCAATCTGCTGCCAACCGAGAGCTCAGCCACCCACAGAGAGAGTACGCCCCTCCGTCCTCGCCACTGCTGGTAACGTCCACGGCCAGCCACCCCTTTACAGCCGCGGTGAACCCCCCTGCTCTGGCATGGCCCTGTACACAAATACATGTCTACACTGTCACCCCAAATCCACACACTGCTTCACACGCTAAAATACACTGCCTCACGCAAGCACGCTCCACACACACACACACTGCTGCACAATAAAACACACGCAACACTAACACTCACTGCATGCGCACTGACACCCACCTACCTACATCTGCACCTACACACCCCACTAACACACGAAACTTGAAATCACACACACCACTAATTTCTACCCACACACATGCATACACGTGTTCCATTTCACATGTTAGCATGCAACACCTTCATGCACCCAAGCATGCACTCACATTCACTCACTTACGCACATGCATGCTACATTCATTCATGAACTTGCACTCGCACCACCCACGTGCACATATACACATGCATGCATGAGCTCATGCACACATTCACGTGGTCATGCACATACACGAGTGTCATTTCACACAAACACACGTACACAGGCATTCATGCCCCGTACATCATTTGTGCTCTCTAACTTACACTTGAACAAACATAGTCCATGCGTGAGGCAACGCGTGTTGATTCGATGGTCTCAACTAAGACCTTAAACTAGTTTTCTCCGGACCGATTAATGTTTGACTAGTTCGTCATCCCTCGAATAAATTCATCCCGGTTCTCTCCATTTCACCTATATGCTACTATATATATATCCAGAAAATTCACAAAAATAACAAAACTTCAAAAATCTAAAAAATATTTTCACACTTTGATTTTCATGGTTTGATTTTGTGCTATTTCGAAGTTCAGGAAGTTACACTTAGGAAAAATCATTAAATAGGCACAGAAAATCATTTTCATCCTAAATAAATTTTGAAAACCTCTCGGAATAGTATTTTCCTATTTAAAAAAATCTACAGATTTCAAAACCCCCGGGAGTGTATTTTGTATCCTATTTTTAATTTTTCTTCCCTATGATTGCAACCAAGAGCATAGACTTCGGAGTATTGGATTGTCCCGGTTCCGAGGGAATACCTATATGGTATTTTCATTCTTTTAATTTCTGAAAGGGAGTAGTTTTGAAAGGCTTATCAAGTTTATTTCAGGGGTAATTTTTTATTAATCTGGTATCATCTGTAAGAACGGGCGCGTAGGGGGTGCTAACACCTTCCCCTCGCGTAAACGTACTCTCGAGTTCGACTCTGCTGACGCAGACCGATTCTACCCCTAATGGGGTAGCAATCAAGTGTTCTAACCGCACTTCAAAAGGTTAGTGGCAACTCCTTCAACTCCTTCACACATGCTTTTCACAAAAAATCATATTTTCAAAATACACATTCCATTTTCCCCTGTTTGCAAGCCGAACCCACATGGTTGGGTCCGGGACGTCGCGACATGCATCCCTTCACTTTTTGAAATATCGAGGCTCTTTAGAAAATCCTAAACATCATATCATGTGCTTAATTGTCTATGAATATATATGGATTGTTCTAGGTTATGAGTATCATTTCATGCCTTTGCATATCTTTTTCTAATGCATGTGTAAAACATAAGGATAGCTATATTGGTTGAATAAAAGAGTAAATAAATCTTTACCAGTATATTTATTTTAAGAGATTTAAAATGATGGTTGTCGACACGCCAATTTTTACCGACCTTTCCTGAGGGGACCCGATGTAATAAAAACTGACGTCAAATCCTAAAGATTGGAGGACCCTTTTTGAAAAACCCATTGTTTTAATTCGAGTCCCGATGACTTCAAGTGAGTGTCGGTATTTTTTAATTGAGTCCCGATATTTTTATTTGAGTCCCAATGTGTTAATTTGAGTTCTATTATTTTAGTCGAGCGTCGGTGCTTCCATGTGAGTCCTATTTTTTTAAATCAGAGTCCTATTCAGATCGAGTCCCTACATTTTCAAAAATAAGTCCATTTTTTGTTTTAAAATTGAATTTTTCAATTTGAGCATTTTCAATTTTTAAAATTTAGTTTTTCCAAAATTTTCAAATTCTTAAGAGTCGAGTCGTTTAATTTTTATTTTTATCAAGTCGTATTACTGAGTCCGGGTCCTCCCAATTTTTCAGGAATTGGGCTTTAATTTTCAAATCCGGGTCTTTATTTTTGGGAAAACAAAAATGGCCAACAAAAAGAATATTAAGAAATCTAAAAAAATAAAATGCAAAAGGGAAAAATACCAAGCAAATAAGAAAATACAAAAAAATAAAATGTTAACCACAGAGCCTTCAACAGAATTATGTGCGTGGGGAATTTTTCTCCTAACAAATCTCGTGTGCTTAATGGTTTATGAATATATATGGATTGTTCTAGGTTATAAGTATCATTTCATGCCTTTGTATATCTTTTCTTATGCATGTGTAATACATAAGGATAGCTATACGGGTGGCATAGAAAAGTAAATAAATCCTTATCAGTATATTTATTTCAAGAGATTTAAAATGATGGCTTATACAACTAAGCATATTGAAAATGGTCTTTAAGGATTATACAAGGCTTCAATCACTTCATCATTGTTGTATGGTTAGGTTCAATTTTATTAATTTTTCCTTTTTATTATTATTAAATATTAATTTTCCCGTTATAGTGATGGGTGTTGAGAAATTACATACTTTAATTTTTCGTAAGTCCACAGATTGTAGAGATTGAGACTGCATTAATATTAGAGGAATAACTTTTTACCTGGAAATGAAGCAGCGATGAAGGCAATAGCCGACTAATGCCTAAGAATGTTTATATCATTGGACTTGGGAAATAGATTGGTTAGGCAAAAGCATAAAATTAGAATTGAAAAACTTTAGGCGAATTTGTGACTAAAGGAAAAAAAGACCTTTTTAAGCCCTTCTTAGCGCGAGCACCGACTTTGCCTCCGGCTACCTCCGTGCTTGTGTTTAAATGGAGGTGAGGCAAGGGAGGGAATTTTGAAAAAGGGTTAGGGTTTTTTGGTAAGGATGACTCCCACGCTTGAGACCTTGCCGAAGGACCTTCTAATTAGAATTTTTTATCTGACCGGATTTGCTGATTTGAAACGGCTCCTCCGGGTTTTGAAATTCATCAAGGAGGCTGCTTTGATTGTCCAATCAATGCATTGCAGAACGCCTCCTGAATGCAATCACTTTCAGGCGACGACTCCGAATGTCCTTCGAAGGAGGACATTCGGAGTCGTCGCCTGAAAGTGATTGCATTCAGGAGGCGTTCTGCAATGCATTGATTGGACAATCAAAGCAGCCTCCTTGATGAATTTCAAAACCCGGAGGAGCCGTTTCAAATCAGCAAATCCGGTCAGATAAAAAATTCTAATTAGAAGGTCCTTCGGCAAGGTCTCAAGCGTGGGAGTCATCCTTACCAAAAAACCCTAACCCTTTTTCAAAATTTCCTCCCTTGCTTCACCTCCATTTAAACACAAGCAGGGAGGTAGCCGGAGGTAAAGTCGGTGCTCGCGCTAAGAAGGGCTTAAAAAGGTCTTTTTTTCCTTTAGTCACAAATTCGCCTAAAGTTTTTCAATTCTAATTTTATGCTTTTGCCTAACCAATCTATTTCCCAAGTCCAATGATATAAACATTCTTAGGCATTAGTCGGCTATTGCCTTCATCGCTGCTTCATTTCTAGGTGAAAAGTTATTCCTCTAATATTAATGCAGTCTCAATCTCTACAATATGTGGACTTGTGACAAATTAAAGTATGTACTTTCTCAACACCCATCACTATAAAGGGAAGATTAATATTAAATAATAATGAAAAGGAAAAATTAAGAAAATTGAACCTACCCATACAACAATAATGAAATGATCGAAGGGTTACATAATCCTTAAAAAAAATAGAGAAAAAAAAAAAGAGTTCTAGAATAGAAATTACAAAATGAGTAAAAATATTTAACTTGGAAAAATGAGGAACTTGGTGAAGATTTGAGTGTGGGAAGGATCTTGAGCAGCTTAAAATAAAATAAATAAATGCACTAATAGCAAATTGAAATACTAGTAAAAATTTTAACTATGCTTAGATCTCCTTTATTGTCGGGGTTGCAAACTAGACTTTCTCTCTATTATCGGGCGATATATATTTGTTGCTTGATTTTAGAAAAGAAAATCTAAATTGAATTGAGAATCCCACAAAATAAGGAAATCCTTTTGCTTAAGATTTCCTAGAAATCAAATATAATGAAATGATTTTTGGAAGAATTATTACATTCATCATTCTTTTTCTTGGTATTAACTTGACTGGTTGAGGCTTCTTTCCTTGTTAGTAGTGGTAGGGTTGGATAAAGTTATGCTATTTGCATGCTTGTGTTGAAAGCCCCCTGCATGGCGGATGCAGTTAATGTGAATTGCATGCTGGTTGTGGGTATAGGTTTTCGCATGCTCAAATTGAATTATTTTGAATTGATTACTTGAATATATTAGGTTTTGGTGCATGAAAATTTGAAAAATGTCCGATTTACAGACGGCATGCTGCGGAAATTTCGACAGGATTTTTCCCAAATCAAAACCTTGTGTTAAAAGATGATTATGATAAAATTAATGTTAAAATATTTTTTGAAAGGATGAGTGAAAACTAATTGAATATTAAACTTCATCCTCACATAATCATCCAATGATTAGGGGAACTGAGCTCCGTCCCTATTGAAAGCGCATAAATGGCTTATATGCATCACTTCACTTTTTGAAATATCGAGGCTCTTTAGAAAACTCGGAACATCATATCATGTGCTTAATGGTCTATGAATATACATGGATTGTTCTAGGTTATGAGTATCATTTCATGCCTTTGTATATCTTTTTGATGCATGTATAATACATAAGCATAGCTATACCGGTCGCATAGAAGAGTAAATAAATCTTTACCGGTATACTTATTTCAAGAGATTTAAAATGATGGCTTATACAACTAAGCATATTGAAAATGGTCTTTAAGGATTATACAAGGCTTCAATCACTTCATCATTGTTGTATGGTTAGGTTCAATTTTCTTAATTTTCCCTTTTCATTATTATTAAATATTAATTTTTCCGTTATAGTGATGGATGTTGAGAAACTAGATACTTTAATTTTTTGTAAGTCCACAGATTGTAAAGACTGAGACTGCATTAATATTAGCGGAATAAGTTTTCACATAGAAATGAAGCAGCGATGAAGGCAATAACCGACTAATGCCTAAGAATGTTTATATCATTGGACTTGGAAAATAGATTGGTTAGGCAAAAGCATAAAATTGGAATTAAAAAACTTTAGGCGAATTGGTAACTAAAGGAAAAAAAGACCTTTTTAAACCCTTCTTAGCGCGAGCACCGACTTTGCCTCTGGCTACCTCCGTGCTTGTGTTCAAATGGAGGTGAGGCAAGGGAGGGAATTTTGAAAAAGGATTAGGGTTTTTTGGTGAGGATGACTCCCACGCTTGAGAGCTTGCCGGAGGACCTTCTAATTAGAATTTTTTATCTAATCGGATTTGCTGATTTGAAACAGCTCCTCCGGGTTTTGAAATCAATTAGGGAGGCTGCTTTGATTGCCCAATCAATGCATTGCAGAACGCCTCCTGAATGCAATAACTTTCAGGCGACGACTCCGAATGTCATCCGAAGGTCGACCCGTTATAGTCCCCGACCTATGGATGCTATCTCTTGTTCAGACGAGTTGAAGAAAGTCCTCATCAACATAGTCCACCCCCGATGCAGTAGCCGTTGTCGCAGGAGTTGTCGTTGGCCCCAAGCGAGGTTGATGAGTACCTATTTGCACCTTCTTCAACTCGTCTGAACAGGAAATTCCATTCATAAGTTGGAGTCTATAACGGGTCGACCTTCGAAGGACATTCGGAGTCGTCGCCTGAAAGTGATTGCATTCCGGAGGCGTTCTGCAATGCATTGATTGGACAATCAAAGCACCCCCCCTGATCGATTTCAAAACCTGGAGGAGCTGCTTCAAATCAGCAAATCCGGTCAGATAAAAAATTCTAATTAGAAGGTCCTTCGGCAAGGTCTCAAGCGTGGGAGTCATCCTTACCAAAAAATCCTAACCCTTTTTCAAAATTTTCTCCCTTGTTTCACCTCCATTTAAACACAAGCAGGGAGGTAGCCGGAGGCAAAGTCGGTGATCGCGCTAAGAAGGGCTTAAAAAGGTCTTTTCAATTTCAATTTTATGCTTTTGCCTAACTAATCTATTTCCCAAGTCCAATGATATAAACATTCTTAGGCATTAGTCGGCTATTGCCTTCATCGCTGCTTCATTTTTAGGTGAAAAGTTATTCCTCTAATATTAATGTAGTCTTAATCTCTACAATATGTGGACTTATGATAAATTAAAGTAGGTACTTTCTCAACACCCATCACTATAAAGGGAAGATTAATATTAAATAATAATGAAAAGGAAAAATTAAGAAAATTGAACCTACCCATACAACAATGATGAAATGATCGAAGGGTTACATAATCCTTAAAAAAAAAAAGAGTTCTAGAATAGAAATTACAAAATGAGTAAAAATATTTAACTTGGAAAAATGAGGAACTTGGTGAAGATTTGAGTGTGGGAAGGATCTTGAGCAGCTTAAAATAAAATAAATAAATGCACTAATAGCAAATTGAAATACTAGTAAAAATATTAACTATGCTTAGATCTCCTTTATTGTTGGGGTTGCAAACTAGACTTTCTCTCTATTATCGGGCGATATATATTTTTTGCTTGATTTTAGAAAATAAAATCTAAATTGAATTGAGAATCCCACAAAATAAGGAAATCCTTTTGCTTAAGATTTCCTAGAAATCAAATATGATGAAATGATTTTTGGAAGAATTATTACATTCATCATTCTTTTTCTTGGTATTAACTTGACTAGTTGAGGCTTCTTTCCTTGTTAGTAGTGGCAGGGTTGGATAAAGTTATGCTATTTGCATGCTTGTGTTGAAAGCCCCCTACATGGCGGATGCAGTTAATGTGAATTGCATGCTGGTTGTGGGTATAGGTTTTCGTATGCTCAAATTGAATTATTTTGAATTGATTGCTTGAATATATTAGGTTTTGGTGCATGAAAATTTGAAAAATGTCCGATTTACAGACGGCATGCTGCGGAAATTTCGACAGGATTTTTCCCAAATCAAAACCTTGTGTTAAAAGATGATTATGATAAAATTAATGTTAAAATATTTTTTGAAAGGATGAGTGAAAACTAATTGAATATTAAACTTCATCCTCACATAATCATCCAATGATTAGGGGAACTGAGCTCCGTCCCTATTGAAAGCGCATAAATGGCTTATATGCATCACTTCACTTTTTGAAATATCGAGGCTCTTTAGAAAACTCGGAACATCATATCATGTGCTTAATGGTCTATGAATATACATGGATTGTTCTAGGTTATGAGAATCATTTCATGCCTTTGTATATCTTTTCTGATGCATGTATAATACATAAGCATAGCTATACCGGTCGCATAGAAGAGTAAATAAATCTTTACCGGTATACTTATTTCAAGAGATTTAAAATGATGGCTTATACAACTAAGCATATTGAAAAAGGTTTTTATGAGTATAAGTATCTTATTGCATCTTAGTTAGAATTCAAATTGATAGGGGGACCATCTTGAATTAAAATATTATCTTGTTATGTTCACCAATATTTTTAGCTTAGATCTATTTTGAACTCACTGTGGCCTGTGCTTAGCTGAAATGATCTTTGTGAAAATATTAAGCTGATATGTATTTCTTTGCCACATGTGTTTGTGTTTGTCATATGATCCTTGTTTTGAGATTGCTATATTCTTAGGATTTACATGGTTGTATTTTTATGGTCATATTTTATTTTGTGCCCAAATGCGTAGCAGAAAAATTGTGCTTGCTTGCATGATCTTTACATTTTTTTTGGCAAGCAACCCCCAATACCTTAAGCTAACATCATAAAGGGGATATATATTTTATATATATACATATACATAAATGTTTTTAAGTCGCATAACTAGTTCAGTAAACTTCACATAAATATGCATGTGAACTAGTTCGACTATTTTTATGCTCAAACCTTCTATTTGATATCATATGTCGTGTGCTTTTAACTCAAATTTTTCACGGGTCTTATGATATAATTTAAACTACTATGGTTTGTGAATAATTCTGGTCTAATTATGACAATTCGAATAAAAATGGAAATTAAATAATTAAGAGGGAGAGAAATAGAAACAGAAACAGAAGGAGACGATAGACTTCATCGACGAGAGCAGTAGAAAATTCATTGACGAATATAGGGATTCGTCGACAAGAAAATACCGAACGAGGGTTTTTACTGCTCTGAATTTCGTCGATGAATATAGGGCCTTATCGACGAATTTAATGAAAGACTCATCGACGAGGTGACGTGTCTCGTCGACGAATCTGGCCATATATATCAAAAATTCGATTTTTATCTTCATTCTTAAGCCATCTTCGCCCTCTCTCTCTCTCTCTCTCTCTTCTTTTTTGGACCATTTTTACGTCGGATCGACAATCCCGAAGTCACCACGACGCTCTTGGGGAAGTTCTCTCCAAATCCTCCGGAGCGGATCGTTGGTGAAAGCAGGATAGAAATCATCCCAGAGTTGAGGTAAGACTTTTTAAGTCAAATTTGACCTTGTGATAGTTGTAGGAAATGATGTACGTATGAAAATACTGAAGTTTAATACTGAAAAATTTCAGTTTCAGGGTATTGATCAGGAAATCCTACGAGGGTTAGGTTAGGATATTCTAGGGGCTTTCTCAGTAGTTAGGTAAGGGAATAAATTAAAACAGTTATTTTCCATGCAAGTTATTAATTATGAGCACATTTATTTTCAAAAAAGCATATGCTATATTTGTTTATCACATATGAAATGTATGTTTGGAAAATACTGCTATTATGATTAAAATGTATATGTATGTATAAAATGTTAGAAATGATGATTTTAGAATATAAGGTATGACTTTAAACGGTACATGTGTGGCATGAATATTATTTTATGTGAAGTGAATCATGATATGAATGATTTTACGAGCAAAGCATATTTTTAGGTATCTTGAAAAGACAAGTTATGCTATATTAAGTTTGACGAAAATATGATAAATGAGTTATTTTCAAAATGTAAATACTCGAAATGATTCTGGCGCGAGGCCACATGTATGATTTCGGTACGAGGCCGTATTTATGTTATCGACGCGAGGTCGTATTTACGATTTCAGCACGAGGCCATATTTACTATGATTTCGGCACGAGGTCGTATGTATGATTTTGGTGCGAGACCATATTTATAAAATGTTTGGCACGAGGCCATATTTACGAAATTATGTACTATATGTTATCAGAATCCGGATGTTAATTTAATTCAATTCAGGAGCTCGGTACAGTAGTTATATGTGTAGATAAGATATTTACGTCAAATTAATGTTAACTATCCCATGAGGGGATGGGAGATGGATAGTCGATGTGGCTTTCAGTAGAGTGCGAACGTCCACCTAACAGTCCGGACCAGGATGTGGCGGACCCATCATACTTACAGACATATTTGATTCGGCAGTGGTTGGCCAGCCATTGTCGGGTCCCGCCTGCAGGCTGCATAACTCGTCATAGAGGATAATACATGACACCAGCTAGCTATTCATCCTGGGTATATTTTCAGTATTATAGTTATAACAAATGTTTATGTATGTTATGTTTTATTAATAAATATGAAAGCTTACAAGAACATAACACTTTATGATGAATGTTTACTGATACATGGAATGTACTGTATATGTATAATTGCATTGAATGTTCATATTGTCACACAGCTGTATTTAGTTTATTTTTTCTTACTGAGAAGTGTCTCACCCCCAAACTTAATTAATTTTTCAGGAGCCCTTGAGAGACCGGCAGGTTAAGGCCACCGTTAAGTTAATGAGATTACCCTGTAAGGATGGTAAGATTTTGTAATAGAGTCGAAGTTATTTTCTATTCGACTCTAGAGATATTTTAAAATGTATATGAGGATGTATAGAAGTACAGTTTTATAATGTTATAGAAAGCTCTGGTATTATGATTTATGGATGGATGTTTGGATTTAATGTTTACTGCTGCTTAGGTTTCCACTGTGACTGACAGGTGTTCCCGTTACCCACGGGTTCGGGTTGACCATTTTATTCATTATATTATATTTTATGTTAAAGAAAATTTGGGTTGCTACAAATTACGTTTGTTATGTCATTTAAATCTTTAAATGACCAATTATATTGGTTGTGTGCGTAATTGCTATATTTCATATTTTGTCATTCTTTGTGCATTGTATGATTATATTATCTTCTTGGATGTTGAAAGTAATAATTCTTGACCATAATGAACTGTTTGAGTTGATTATTGTGGATAATTGAAATTTTGAACTCAATTAGGTCATTTCTATACAAATATTTTTGGGGAATTCTTTATTTTTCAATTGGTATGTTGCCGAATTTTCTCAAAATTCTCCTAAACCATATCTTGTATATAAATGATATTTTCCTCTTATATGCCTACATATACTTAAAAGTTTATTTAGGTCCTTTTTGTTGCTGCCAAAAGGGGGAGAAGTAGATAAGTATTTGTCATCATAAAAAATGGGGAGATTGTTGAGCTTATAGGTCACATCCCTGTTTTGATGATAACAAATTGTAAGAACCCGAACCGTGATAAATAGGTTAAAATAAATAAGAGGGGCAAATTGAAAATTTGGCACATTTTATCGACGAAGCCTTTGTTCTTCTTGTCGATGAAATTCAGAGACTCGTCGACGAGGTGAAGCCGAGGAGTTTCGGGAATTGGGAATATTAAGATTCGTCGACGAGGCCATCAATTCATCGATGAAGTCAGTGAAAGATTCATCGACGAAGGCACCATTTCGTTGACGAATTGGGCCGAGTCAAAGGGCTATAAAAAGAAATTTCCTTTACTTTCTCACTAAGTAAACTCAATCCTATCTCTCTCTCTCTCTCTCTCTCTCTCTCTCTCTCTAAAACTCTCCCTACTCTCTCTCTCTCTCTAGATTTCTTCGCCGGTCGTTGATGGAATCAAAAATCTAAAGTTACCACGAGGATCGTGGAAGGATTCTCTACAACTTCTACGGATCGGAATCTCGTTTCAGAGATTTTCGGGTTTTGGCTGAAAATCGAGGTAAAGCTCGGTTTTCAATTCTGATCCTGTAGTTTTGTAGGTAACTGTCTTGTGAGCATATTCTGTACTGTGACTTGTAGGTTTTGGAACTCAGTTCGCTGTTTAGGGACCTTGGAATTCGGGATTTGTTATCTGGGGAAAAGGTAAGGGGACTATGTTTATATTGGTTATTTTTGAAATCGGACTCGGTGAAACTGTGGTCCACGTTCCTGTGTGTGGTTTGACTATTTATTTGGGGGGATCTAATGGGAAAAATTATGAGTTTCTCATTATTACAGTTTTGGAAAAAAAAAGGACGACGGACTGCATCCCTGGTTTTGTTAAAAACTGAGTATATGTGTGATTTAAACTGTGATATTAGGATGACCGTGCCTTGACTTGTTTAAATTGTATTTGTTTGAAAAATCATGATTTAGATTATCAAATGAGTGTGGTTTGTTTGGTTATATGAGCATGCATGTGTGTGTGATATGTTGAAAATGCTAGTAGGAATTAGGTTCCGAAATTGTTCCAAGTGCTGAGAGTGTCCGGCTCTATATCCGAGGGTGTGAGTCTATACCAGCAAATCAGCTCGAAGGGTGTGGATCTACTAGTTATGCGCCGGCACAATGCCATGGGAGTCAAGGACTAGCCATGTGTTGGTGGCGCCGTGTTCGCGGGTTGGCTACAGGCCAACTTTGTATGTCGCGGGCTGGCTTCGGGATGGAGGGTGTGACGACACCGGGATTACTGATCATGTGTATGTGTATGAGTGCGTGTATGCATTGTGAATTAGGACTGGAATGCATTTAAATGCGTGTATGTTGTGTCATGATAATACTCAAATGCCACTCACTGATATAACTTGTGTTCTTCCTTACTGAGAGGTGTCTCACCCCTGCTATACGTACATTTTTATAGGTCCTTTGAGTAACCGAAACTAGCGTCCTGGTGTAGGGAATGTGGTGGCCGGTGTACTGCGTTTAGCGCTTGGGTAAGTGCTAGAACTGTATTTTTGTTGGGTTGCCATTTTGAGTTGTATTTGGGCACCCGGTTGTACGTTTTGATAGAGCTGTGTTTGGCTCGTGTATAGACTCTAGTATGGTACTGCATATGTGTATATATACATGACCTTTTTTCCGCTGCATATATGTTTGTGACTAGATGTGTTTAGGGTGCCTGGGAACCCCACGGGGTTGGACCCTCATCCATTTTACTGTATCTTTGAATGTTTTATCAGATATAGGGACAGGTTAGATTACATTTTCACCCTTGAGTCCCATTTCGGGGTTCAAGGTGTGACAACTTGGTATCAGAGCTAACCAGGTTACTAGATCTTGTAGACTTGGTTAGGCTTAGTTATGAGTACATACGAGAGTATAGGACATGGATATGGGTAGAGTTGATTGAGGATGGTTCGGTTGCTAGACCAGGATTTGTCGATGGTATTCCGTGTTTTTCCTAGGATGACGATTCCTGTAAAAGTAGGACAGATCATTGATGACTTTCGTGTCGATGTGATAGGAAAGACCTAGACTTGGCAGGGAGTGGTTAACACAATTAGTGTAGATCATTGTGTTAACTATATGTGTTGTAGGGATACTGATAGATTCTTGTTGTGTTACATAATGGGGCCCAAGGATAATAACTTGGGAAGTGGCTCCGAGGAGACTGCGAGTGATGAGTCTCTTTCTGTACCTCAAGGTTTGACGAGGCAGGTATTACGGGAGATCGGGTGGAGTGTGAGGAGACGTGAGTGCTCTCCTACTACTACAGGGTGTACCATTGAAAAGTTCACACGCATGCATCCTCCGACATTCTCTGAAGGACCTGATCCGACAATAGCAGAGGATTAGGTGGAGAAGACTTAGATGATCATGGAGGTCCTACACTGCACGGATAGGCAGTGAGTTTTTTATGCCACCTTCCAGTTGTCTGGGGAGGCGGGTCGATGGTGGACTGCAGTGAGTCTGTTGGAGAAGCTGAGAGCCGGTCCTGAGGAGATGACATGAAGCCGTTTCAAGGAGGTGTTCTTCGATAGATACTTCCCGACGTCAGTACGTGATGCGAAGGCAGATGAGTTTTCTGCGCTAACTTATTACGCGTCAAAATTGTGTAATTGGGCACTTTAATCCGGTCTTTATGGCTTATATTTTTAATTAAATATCCAATTATGTCTAATATTTTAACAAAGTGCTGAATTTAGTATTCTTGAGTTTCATTGCACAATTTATGAATTTTTGGTAATTTTTCGTCGTAGGAAAAGTCTCGCGATACAAAACCGACACCTGTTCGTATTTTGTGCATAACTTTATCGTCCAAGCTCCGATCGAGACGATTCAAATTCTAGAGAAAGAGGAAAGGATTATCCACGACTTTCGTATTTTGAGTTTTGCGAGAAACTGGTTCCAGAAGGGTCAAAACAGGCTGTGAACACAAAGAACAAAGAAATGAAAAAAAAAATTATATATAAATGGATATTTGATGTGACCCGGCCATGCATGGCCGGGTTGGGTTGGACAAGTTGGGTAGGGCAGCCACAGCTCCCTTTTAAAATCTCTCCCGAGCACGGCTTCTTCAGGGCTTCATCTTCTCCTCTTCTTCCCCTTCTCCCTTCTTTTCTTCTTCTTCTTCTTCTTCTTCTCTTTACCTTGATTTATTCCCTTCCCCTCTCTCTGTTTTTGTTTGTCTTTCTTCTTCCCTACTCTCTGTTGTCTCTCTGCCCCCCCCTGCTCGGCTCCCTTCTAGTTGCTGCCAGCACCAACAACTCGAGCACCAAGCCTCCACAGTACCAGCCTCCACCATCCTCGGCTCACACCAGCACAGCAGCTGTAAGCCACCCTCAGCCGAGTTCTCCCCTTCTCTGCCAACAGGTTCTCCAACGGCAGCAGATCTGCACGAGCCTCCCATGCCCATCACAGCCCGGCTCTTGGACAGCCACGAGCAAACTAGGCTGCTCTTCTGCAACCGTCGGAACCACAGCCAGCCGCCACTGTTCCCTACAGCAGACTACCACAAACCAGACCACTCCATATCAGCAGCAACCTCTAGTGGAGCAGGCTACCTCACGACCAACTCCACAACAGACCCGAGCACTCTTCCAGGCTTCTCTGTTCTCTCTCTCTCTCTCTCTCTCTCTCTCTCTCTTTCTCTCTTTGTTATTCTACTTTAAGTAATATTAATGGTTTTCTTTTTATTATTTTAGTTGAAATATAATTTTAATTTCAGATTGAGTTATTAAGAATTTTTACTTCTTTTTTTTATTATTATTATTGAATATTACTTTTATATTAAGGCTTATTTTTTTTTTGTATTGTTTGTTTGAGTTAATTTTTTTTTTTTACTAGTTTCGTGTGATTTCTCAAAAAAAAAGAAAATAATAAACTATAAAAATAAAAAAAATAAAGAGGTGTTTTTGTTAGAATAGTTGTTCTTTTCAAAATTCAATATTTTGTTGAAACTCGATTTAGTTAGAGTCTATTAGATTAAAGTTCATATTTTTCTGATGTTTCTTAATCATTTAAGTGTTAGGTTTGTTTTAACTAGTTGTCTTTTGTTTTATTGATGCAATGAGCCACCGTGGAATTGATTTGACCCGGAAATTTTGTATTGTAAGCATGAGTGGCTAAGTTCGGTAACTTGGGTTGTGGGTTGATGTCGTTTGCGTTCTATGGTTTATTAGTTATCCTATGATATCATTGTTAAACTTTTATTTGGTTAAAACCAAAAATTGAAGGCATTATTGATAAATCGCTAGTTCTTGCTTCTTGTTTTGTTGTTGACGTTAGGCACATCAAAACCTTGATTTAATCTAGGATTTTTACCAACTAATTTACATGACCTTCGGTTGATGCTTAATGAAAGTTTATATTTTCTTCCATTTGGATGTGACAAATTTACTCGAGCTTTAGTAATAAAAATTTCATCTTATTAATGTCTTGATTGGATTAACAAGAAGAGGAGTCAGGCTTAGGGAATTAGTAAACGGTGGAAGCAAGCAGACATTGAACCCGTAACTCGAGTGTTTGGTAAAATTGTTTCAGTTAATCTGTTTAGTTTTGGTTGCGTTTTTAGATTTACATTTTTGAAAAATTGTTAAAACTTCAGTCTCATTTTGATAGTTTACTCAAGCTTCTCTCACTTTGTTTACTGTTTTTAAAATCGTAAAATACCAAAAAGATTTTCAAACCTCATTTTTCAGCAATAAGATTTCACAAAACTTTCATAAATATTTTGATACTTAGTGGTCCCTGTGGAATACGATCCTGGACTCATCCTTGATACAACTTGACACTTCTGCACTTGGAAGCACAACTCGGAACGAGTCAAGTTTTTGGCGCCGTTGCCGGGGATCAATTGGTGTCATCGAAGTGTTTCTCAGATTTCAGAGAAGTGTTTTAGAGTTGTGAACGTCTTCACAGCCTGGGTGATATATACTTCCTCTCCTTTGATCTATTTGCTTTTATTGCGTTTATACCGAGTTTGTATGACTGGTTGGGCTAGAGATAACACATTTAGACTAGTCAGGATAAACTCATCCACCTAGTCATCGAGTGAATCTATTTCACTTAAATCACTTGAATCACCATCTGTCACGCATAGCATCATGAATGAACCTCATGATATGGAGAACCTTAATAGAACACTCAGAGAATATTTGCAACCTGTTAGGACCAGTACCCCATCCTGCATTATTCTACCTTTGAATGCAATTGCTTTTAATTTTAAACCTGGGATGATTCCATTGTTACCTCATTTTCATGGCATTGAATCTGAAAACTCATATTTGCATATTAAAGAGTTTGAAGAAGTTTGTTCCACATTCATGGATAGAACATGCACTGAGGAGGTAATAAGATTGAAATTGTTTCCATTTTCTTTAAAAGACAAAGCAAAAACCTGGTTGAATTCCTTAAGACCAAGATCCATTGGGACTTGGCAAGAAATGCAAATTGAGTTTTTAAAGAATTTTTTTCCCATGCAAAGAACTAATGCTTTGAAAAGACAAATCATGAAATTTTGCCAAAAGGATGTGGAGACATTTTATCAGTGTTGGGAACATTTCAAAGATCTCTTAAATGCATGTCCTCACCATGGGTATGAAAATTGGAGGGTGATCAGTTTTTACTATGAGGGGTTGCAACCAAAGATGAGGCAATTTGTAGAAATAATGTGCAATGGTGAATTTTTCAATAAAGGGCCTAAAGAAGCTTTTGATTATTTTAATTATTTGGCTGAAAATGCCCAATCTTGGGATGTCTCTGATGTGTATGATAGATCTGAAAAGCAAAAATGCATTGGTGGGGATGGTAAGTATCAATTGAAAGAAGTTGATGATTTGAATGCTAGGCTTGCATTGATGTCTAAAAGGTTGGAGTCCATTGAACTTAAGAAGGTAAATGAAATGCATGTTTTACCATCATCTTCTGAAAAATGCAAAATATGTGAGGATCCAGGGCATGTAACTGATGCATGTCCAACTATTCCTGCTTTTAAGGAAGTTTTGCTTGATCAATCTAACCCAGTGCATATGGTTTCTAAGAATTCTTCTGGACCTTATTCTAATACGTATAATGTAGGTTGGAGAAATCATCCAAATCTCAATTGGAAAAATGACCAAGTGGGGCCATCTACGCTAGGACCAAGTCAATATAATCCTTATGCAGCCGCTAGCTAAGGCTTGGGACCACCTCATTTTCCAAATCAGCCACCCTAAATGTAGAGAAGAGGAGTGGAAGACTCCATACAACAGCTAACTGTTAGCTTGCAATAGTTTATGTAGAGTCAGAGCACGATCAACAACTAGAACTCCCAAGCCATCAATGACATCAGAGGGACTCTCACTAAAGTAACCACCACTTTGAGTAACTAGGAAAAAGAAAAGTTTCCAACTCAACCCCAGCCCAATCCACAATGGCACAGTCGATCATCTCAACATTCGAGTGAAGGGAGCAATGTGAAATCAGTGAAAACTATTACAACTTTGAGGAATGGTAAGGTTTTGGGTGACCCTGCCCAGAGTGCAGGAAGTTCAGGTAAAAATGCTAACCCCCCTTTTGATAGTGGTGAGTCGAGCACTTTAAATTCACATAATGATGCATGTCCCATACCTGCATCGTTTCCACAACGTTTACTTTCTTTGCACAAAGATAAATAGCATGCTGAAATCCTGGAGATTTTTAAGCAAGTTAGGATTAACATTCCACTTTTAGATGCTATAAAACATATTTCTGCTTATGTTAAATTTCTAAAGGATTTATGCACTGTAAAACACAAACTGAATGTGCAGAAAAAGGCCTTCCTCACTGAGCAAGTTAGTGTCATTATTCAAAATCACACACCACCTAAGTACAAGGATCCTAGGTCACCTACTATTTCATGTGTCATCGGAAACTCTAAGATAGGGCAGGCCTTGCTAGACTTAGGTGCAGGAGTTAATTTGCTACCTTATAGTGTGTATGAACAATTGGGATTAGGGAAATTGAAAACCACATCCATTATCGTGCAGCTTGCTGATAGATCCATAAAAATTCCTAAGGGTATCGTTGAGGACGTCTTGGTCCAAGTGGATAAATTTTACTACCCTGTGGATTTTGTGGTCTTGGATATGAAAGTGTCATCCTGTGCAAATTCTTCACCACCTGTGATTTTGGGAATACCAATTTTAGCAACTTCTAATGCCATAATCAATTGTAGGAGTTGTGTTTTAAAATTGAGTTTTGGAAATATGACTTTAGAACTGAATATTTTCAATTTGTGCAGGCAACCTCGAGAACATGAAGACATTCAAGAAGTCAATTCACTGGAATCTTTAATTGTAGACACTCCTTGGTTAAATTATGATTGTGATGAGCAGTGGGAGGAATTAGAAGATTCCCTTGATTTAACTGAGTCCACTGATCATTTTTCTTCTCTTTGTGTTGCAGGTGACTCAACTGAGATGCAATGGGAGCTTAAATTTGAACCATTACCGGCAATACAAACCCTAGCACAACCATCCGATGAGAAGGCACCAATGCTAGAATTGAAGCCACTGCAGCCAGAGCTAAAATATGCCTACCTTGGATTAGAGAACTCATTCCCAGTGGTGATTTTTGCATTGTTGACTCCTGACCAAGAAAGTAAGTTGTTAAGAATTTTGACACAACACAAATCAGCCATTGGCTGGTCCATTGCCGATATTAAAGGTATAAGCCCTCTCATTTGTACACATAGGATATATTTGGAAAAGGATTTAAAACCCTCTAGAGAGATGCAAAGGAGACTATACCCCACAATGAAAGAAGTGGTAAAAAAGGAAGTTTTGAAATTGTTAGACATAGGCATCATATATCCAATTGCTGACAGTAAATGGGTTAGTCCAATACAAGTTGTCCCAAAGCAATATGGTATAACCGTTGTAGAAAATGATAAGGGAGAATTGGTGCCTACTAGAAAGACCATAGGTTGGAGGATGTGTGTAGATTATAGGTAATTGAATGCTGCCTCTAGGAAGGATCATTTTCCTTTGCCTTTCCTTGACCAGGTTTTAGAAAAAGTGGCAGGACATGAATATTACTATTTTTTAGATGGATTCTCCGGTTATTATCAAATAGAAATAGCTCCAGAGGACCAAGAGAAGACTACCTTCACTTGTCCCTTTGGAACTTTTGCCTTGAAGAGAATGTCATTTGGGCTATGCAATGCCTTAGCTACTTTTCAAAGATGCATGTTAAGTATTTTTAGCAACTTGATTGAGGACAGTGTAAGGTATTTATGGATGACTTTTCAGTTTTTGGAAAAACATTTGATGCATGTTTATTTAATTTGTAGGTTGTTTTGAAAACATGTGAGAAAAAGAAATTATTGTTAAATTGGGAAAAATGCCACTTCATGGTCTAACAATGAATAGTTTTGGGGCACATTGTATCTTCTCGAGGCATAGAGGTGGATAAAGCTAAAATAGACTTGATTTCAAATTTGCCTACACCTAAAAATGTGAAAGATGTTAGATCATTTTTTGGGCATGCTGGTTTTTATAGAAGATTCATAAGGAATTTTAGCTTTATCTCTAAACCTCTTTGCAAACTTTTGATGCATGATGTTAAATTTGAATGGACCCAAGAGTATCAAAATGGTTTCGATGAATTGAACATATGTCTCACCACTGCTCCTATCATTCGATCTCCTAACTAGTCACTTCCTTTTGAATTAATGTGTGATGCAAGTGACTTCATTGTGGGGGCTGTTCTTGGACAATGAAGAGATAAACTGCCATATGTATATACTATGCTAGTAAAACTTTAAATGCTGCACAAAAGAACTATTCCACAACAGAAAAAGAACTACTAGTTATAGTATTTGCATTGGATAAGTTTAGATCTTATCTTCTTGGTTCTCCTGTCATAATATTCACTGACCATGCAACTCTGAAATTTCTACTGTCAAAAAAAGACACTAAGCTAAGACTGGTAAGGTGGATACTTATGCTTCAGGAATTTGATCTCACAATAAAAGATAAAAAAGGAGTGGAGAACGTGGTGGCAGATCACCTTTCTCGGCTTCAACCAGAAGTTTCTGAGAAGTTTTCTTTAATTTCTGATAAATTTCCTGATGAACAATTATTTGCCGTTGAATATTTACCATGGTATGCTGATATAGTAAATTTCTTGGTTACAAGGAAAACTCCACCTCGTTGGAATGCTCAAAACATCAGAAGGTTGAAGGCTGAAACTAAGAATTTCTTTTACGATGATCCTTATCTCTTTAAATATTGTTTAGATCAGATCATTAGGAAGTGTGTGCCTAACAACGAAATTTCTAGTGTTTTAAATTTTTGCCACACAGAAGCTTGTGGTGGGCATTTTTCCGCCCACAAAACAGTGGCTAAAGTTCTTCAAAGTGGGTTTTATTGGCCAAGTATGTTTAAGGATGCTTTGAGTTTCTGTAAATCTTGTAAACCTTGTCAAAAATTAGGGGGAATCACTAGGAGAAACATGATGCATTTGCAACCTATACTAGTAATTGAAATTTTTTATTGTTGAGGTATAGATTTCATGGGACCATTTCCTTCTTCTTATGGCTATTTATACATTTTGCTTGCCGTTGATTATGTTTCTAAGTGGGTTGAGGCAGTCCCTTGCAGAACTAATGATCATCAAGTGGTTATAAAATTTTTGAAAGAAAACATTTTTACAAGGTTTGGCATGCCTAAAGTCATAATCAATGATCAAGGCACATACTTTTGCAACAAACATGTTTCAGCTTTATTGAAGAAATGTGGTATCCATAAAAAAAAATCTACTGCCTACCATCCTCAAACCAACGGGCAAGCTGAATTAGCAAATAGGGAAATTAAAAACATTCTTGAAAAAATTGTTAACCCAAACAAGAAGGATTGGTCTTTGAGATTGTTTGATAGCTTGTGGACCTATAGAACAGCTTTTAAAACCATTTTAGGCATGTCTCCATATAGATTAGTGTATGGTAAGGCTTGCCATTTGCCTGTAGAGTTGGAACATAAGGCGTATTGGGCAATTAAACAATGCAATTTTAACATTGATGACGCTGGTTGTGTGAGAAAATTGCAGTTATCTAAATTGGACGAGCTAAGGATGGATGCTTACAATAATTCTAAATTATCCAAGGAAAGAATGAAGAACTTTCATGATAAACACATTCAGCATAAGATTTTTTAGCCTAACCAACAGATGTTCTTGTACAACTCTCGCCTACACTTGTTTCCTGGTAAGTTAAGGTCTCGGTGGAGTGGGCCTTTTGTGGTGAAGACTGTTTTTCCTCATGGTGCTATAGAGATTTTGAATCCTCACAATGGTAATGTTTTTAAGGTTAATGGTCAAAGGCTTAAGTCTTTTATTTCTAACTTTGCACCTGAGGAATCTACTCTACATTTGCTTGATCCCACTTAGTATAGTTCATTTTCTTTTCTTTTCTTTTCTCTTTGTGTTTTTTTCCTCATTTATATTTTTATTTTTCTCATTGTTTTCCTTTGTTCTTTACTTGTTATTTCTTATTCCCTAAGATTATATTCTTTTCAAAGCGGTTCAGGTACTTCTTCTTTTTCTTATTTATATTTTTAGAGTTGTTTTGCTTTACGTTTAAATGCTCTCTCGGGTAAATTTTTTCATTTCTCCTACATCATTGGGGACAATGCTACATTCTAGTTGGGGGGTGAAAGAGAATTTACCCTGTGGTTTGCATGCTTTAAACATATGTGGTTTGCCTTGGGAAAATAGTGTTATATTTTACACAAAAAAGGCAAAAAAAAAAAATCAAAAAGAAAGAGAGAAAGAAAGAGGAGCACTGAAGAATTACACTGCATTATGCCATTTTTAACACGGACTCATACCCTTCACATACTTGAGTATAACTTACGAATTACACACTTGAGTCAATCATGCGTAATTTCTCTTTATATGATTTTATGACTCCATGAAGAATTGATTGATCGTACATTCGTGTTAATTTGGCCATATAATTTCTTGTATTTACACGGCATCTCACGAGACTGAATAAACATGTTCACGTGATTCATTGCACTTAGGGTTTCCTGTGAGCACTAAGAGAACACCTGTGGCGACTATGAAACCTTGTGAGATATCCTTGAGTTATTTATCGTCTTTTTGAGCATTAATATCAAATCAAAGTTCACAGAACTCAATTCCCTTTTTCTGGATGATTCCTTGTACACTAGTCTCTACCTTTGATTTGCTCACCTAGAGGTGGCACCTAGTGGGGAGATAGAAACTTAGGTCTTGTAACCTACTCAAGATGTGAAGGTTGAGCCACTTCTAGAGATAGACTTAATTCATGGACCCCTATTTGAGCTCAATTCCCATTGATTGTTTGAAGATTACAAAAGAAGTGTTATGATTGTCGTAATTGATCAAGAAAAGACAGAAAATGAAGAATGAACAGAAGAAAGAATAAGAAATAAACATGCGCGTGAAATGAAATGCTAATACCCGCTCCATAAAAATACCACAAAAAAAAAAAAATTAAGGACACGACACATGTTTTCCACATATGAAGATTCTTCAACAGGTTAATGTCTCAGATGTACTCACGACAAGTTTTTGAATAAGTTGATGTAGGGTGGTCTCGGTTGGATATGGCGAGTAGGTGAGAAGATGTTAGGGTGAAGGACCCGACACCTCATAGATAGGTTAGATCCTTTTCAGACTAGTCCACTCCATATACTTAGTGTTCGTTCCCTTAATAATGTGGGATGTTTGATCGCGACACTCCTCCTCACATATGATGAGCGAACCCATTTCTTTCTTTTTGAGTGTTTTTTAGGGTATACCGATTAAGACGAGTCAAAGCGACCGTTCTGTAGGTGTCCACTAGTATCCTAGGTGTACTGAGTCACACACATCACACACACCTCAAGAGTCTACCTATTTATACTCGAACTTATATGACTGCATTAACTCTGAATGTGCCTCTGATTAACTTCATGTAAGTATAGTGCTCTTAAATGACATATAAACGATGAAACTTGCATGAGTGGCGTGTTTTGAGTTGTGTACTGAATATGAACAAGTCTGTGTGAAATTCAGTTATGTTCTTGTATGTGAAACGGTATACTTGTGTCGCATGTGCATTGATTTCATAAGCATTGGAGTTTGTAGTTGTAGGCACCACCCTGAAATTCATTCACGTCATTTGCTAGAGACTAGCAAAACGTTTGTTGGGGGTGTGATTACGCCTCAAAATTGCATAATTGGGCACTTTAATTCGGTCTTTACGGCTTATATTTTTAATTAAATGTCCAATTATGTCTAATATTTTAACAAAGTGCCGAATTTAGTATTCTTGAGTTTCATTGCACAATTTATGAATTTTTGGCAATTTTTTGTCGCAAGAAAAGTCCTAGGAACCAAAACCAACACCTGTTCCTATTTCGTGCATAAATTTTTCGTCAAAGCTCCGATCGAGACGATTCAAATTTTTGAAGAAAGAGGAAAGGATTATCCATAACTTTCGTGTTTTGAGTTTTGCGAGAAATTGACTCCAGAAGGGTCAAAACAGGCTGTGAACACAGAGAACAAAGAAATGAAAAAAAAAAATTACATATAAATGGATATTTGATATGACCCAGCCATGCATGGCCGGGTCTGGTTGGACAAGTTGGGTAGGGCAGCCATAGCTCCCTTTTAAAATCTCTCCCGAGTGCAGCTTCTTCGGGCTTCATCTTCTCTTCTCTTCTTCCCCTTCTTCCTTCTCTTCTTCTTCTTCTTCTTCTTCTTTTTCTTCTTTCCCTACTCCTTCTCTTTACCTTGATTTATTCCCGTCCCCTCTCTCTGTTTTTGTTTGTCTTTCTTCTTCCCTACTCTCTGTTGTCTCTTTGCGCCCCCCCCCCTGCTCGGCTCCCTTCTAGTTGTTGCCAGCACCGACAACCCGAGCACCAAGCCTCCACAGTACCAGCCTCCACCATCCTCGGCTCACACCAGCACAGCAGCTGTAAGCCACCCTTAGCCGAGTTCTCCCTTTCTCTGCCAGCAGGTTCTCCAACGGCAGCAGATATGCACGAGCCTCCCATGCCCATCACAGCCCAGCTCTCGGACAGCTAGGAGCAAACCAGGCTGCTCTTTTGCAACCGCCAGAACCACAGCCAGCCGCGACTATTCCCTGCAGCAGACTACCACGAACCAGACCACTCCATATCAGCAGCAACCTCTAGCGGAGCAGGCTACCTCACGGCCAACTCCACAACAGACCTGAGCACTCTTCCAGGCTTCTCTGTTCTCTCTCTCTTTCTTTCTTTCTCTCTTTGTTATTCTACTTTAAGTAATATTAAGGGTTTCTTTTTATTATTTTAGTTGAAATATAATTTTAATTTCAAATTGAGTTATTAAGAATTTTTACTTCTTTTTTTTTTATTGAATATTACTTTTATATTAAAGCTGTTTTTTTTTGTATTGTTTGTTTGAGTTTTTTTTTTTTTTTTTTTTTTTGACCAGTTTTGTGTGATTTCTCGAAAAAAAAAAAAAGAGAATAAACTATAAAAATAAAAAAAATAAAAAGGTGTTTTTGTTAGAATAGTTGTTCTTTTCAAAATTCAATATTTTGTTGAAACTCGATTTAGTTAGGGTCTATTTGATTAAAGTTCATATTTTTTTGATGTTTCTTAATCATTTAAGTGTTAGGTTTGTTTTAATTAGTTGTCTTTTGTTTTATTGATGCAATGAGCCACCGTGGAATTGATTTGACCCGGAAATTGTGTATTGTGGGCATGAGTGACTAAGTTCGGTAACTCAGATTGTGGGTTGATGTCGTTTGCGTTCCATGATTTATTAGTTATCCTATGATATCATTGTTAAACTTTTATTTGATTAAAACCGAAAATTGAAGGCATCGTTGATAAATCGCTTGCTCTTGCTTCTTGTTTTGTTGTTGACGTTAGACACATCAAAACCTTGATTTAATCTAGGATTTTTACCAACTAATTTACATGACATTCGGTTGATGCTTAATGAGAGTTTATATTTTCTTCCGTTTGGATGTGACAAATTTACTCGAGCTTTAGTAATAAAAATTTCATCTTATTAATGTCTTGATTGGATTAACAAGAAGAGGAGTAAGGCCTAGGGAATTAGTAAACGGTGGAAGCAGGCAGACATTGAACCCGTAACCTGAGTGTTTGGTAAAATTGTTTCAGTTAATCTGTTTAGTTTTTGTTGTGTTTTTAGATTTACATTTTTGGAAAATTGATAAAATTTCAGTCTCATTTTGATAGTTTACTCAAGCTTCTCTCACTTTGTTTACTGTTTTCAAAATCGTAAAATACCAAAAAGATTTTCAAACCCCATTTTTCAGCAACAGGATTTCACTAAACTTTCATAAATACTTTGATACTTAGTGGTCCCTGTGGAATACGATTCTGGACTCATCCTTGATACAACTTGACACTTCTACACTTGGAAGCACAACTCAGAATGAATCACTGACTCAGGGGAGTATGACGGTGCAGGGGTATGCGGCTTGATACATAGAGTTGTCCCACTTTGCACCATGTATGATCTCGAGTGAGTATGAGAAGACTCGAAGGTTCGAGAAGGGTTTGAGGATGGATATTCGCAGACTGGTGGATATGCTTCAGATCCACGAGTTCTCGGTGTTGGTGGATAAGGCCACGGTGATCAAGACTGATATTCGAGAGGACGAGGCAGATCAGAAATCGAGGAAGATGACAGTACATTCTGGTTCTCAGTCAGGATCTCGTCAAGGATCGTGAAAGAAGAACAGCAAGGGCTGGGGTTATTGTCAGAATACCGAGCTCCAGGATTCTCAAGTGAGCTAGACTAGTGGTTGTCATATCAAGTGCTTCAGACGACATGAGGGTGAGTGTTGGTCTTTTGATGGTAACTGCTATAACTGTGGTCGACTTGGTCACATAGCTCATGATTGTCATGCATCGAGGCGAGACGTGCCTGCAATTAGTGGGGACCGAGGGAGCAATCAAATACCTCGAGCAACCATTCATACGAATATAGCTCCGACCAGAGTATACTCTTTTACTCCAGCGAACACTGAGCATGCAGGTAACGTGGTGACGGGTACCTTATTATTGCTTTTGAATGAGGTTTCTATTTTGTTTGATTCGGGTGCGACCCATTCCTTTGTGTCTATAACTTTGGTGGGACGATGTGGGGTTGAGACCCAAGATATGAATGAGGTGTTATCTGTTACTACGCCATATGAGAGTATATCTTTCTGTAGAAAGATGTTGATAGACTGCCCAGTGGAAATTCAGGGAAAGCTGCTACCGACATGTCGGGGTTCAATATCATTCTGGGGATGGATTGGTTGTTCTTCAGTTATGCTATGAGCGACTGTCATAGGAAGGTAGTGGTTTTTAGACTTCCTGGGGAGCAAGATATGAATTCGTGGGATCATGTGTGCATTCAACGCCACAGATTCTGTCGGCACTATAGGCAAGGAGGCTACTCTTGGATGGATGTCAGGGGTACCTAGCTTGTATAAAGGAACCGCCACGGGATAAGTTGAGACTTGAGGACATTCGGGTAGTCAGCGAGTTCCCGGATGTGTTTCCAGATGATTTACCTGGTTTACCTCCAGATCATAAGGAGGAGTTTGCGATATAGTTGCTGCCCAGTAAGACACCGATCTCTAAAACTCCGTACTAAATGGCTCCAGTAGAACTTCGGGAGTTGAAGGAGCAATTACAGGAATTACTGGACAAGAGATTCATTCGACCTAGTGTTTCGCCCTGGGGAGCTCCAGTATTCTTTGTGAAAAAGAAGGATGGGTCGATGCGTATGTGCATTGATTACCGTGATTAACAAGGTGACTATGAAGAATCGTTATCCTTTTTTGCGTATAGATGATCTTTTTGACCAATTGCAGGGGATGCGGGTCTTTTTGAAGATCGACTTGCGGTCAGGATATCATCAGGTGAGGGTTAAAGCGGAGGATGTAGCGAAGACTGCTTTCTGAATTAGATATAGCCACTATGAGTTTTTAGTCATGCCTTTTGGGTTAACGAATGCTCCGGCGGTATTCATGGATCTGATAAACAGGGTTTTCCATAAGTACCTGGATCGGTTTGTGGTGGTGTTCATTGATGACATTCTGGTATACTTGAGGATTACGGAAGAGCACGTGGAGCATTTGAGGTTAGTGTCACAAATTCTGCGGGAGAAGAAGTTGTATGCTAAGCTGAAGAAGTGTGAATTCTGGTTGAGTCAGATTGCGTTCTCAGGCCATGTGGTTACTGGGGATGGTATATTAGTTGATCCTAGCAAGATTGAAGGTGTGGTGGATTGGGTAAGGGCGAAGAATGTGCAGGAGGTTCAGAGTTTTCTGGGACTGGCGGGTTACTATCGTTGGTTCGTAGAGGATTTCTCTAAACTTTCTGGACCTCTGACATGATTGACCAGGAAAGGAGTACAGTTTGAGTGGATCAGTGATTGCGAGCAGTGATTTTAGGAGTTAAAGCACTGGCTGGTTACTACTCCAGTGTTGACCATTCCTTCGGGAGATGATGGGTTTGTGATTTATAGCGACGCGTCTCTGAAAGGCCTAGGATGTGTTCTTATGCAACAGGGTAAGGTAGTAGCTTATGCCTCTCAACAATTGAAGGAATATGAGAAGAACTATCCTACGCACAATTTGGAGTTGGCTACTGTGGTGTATGCACTGAAGATCTGACGACACTATTTGTATGGAGTGCAGTGTGAGATCTTCACTAATCATAAGAGCTTCAGGTATTTCTTCACGCAGAAGGAGTTGAACATAAGGCAGAGGTGGTGGCTAGAGTTGATTAAGGACTACGATTGCACGATCAGTTATCACCCGGGGAAGGCTAATGTGGTGGTTGATGCGTTGAGTCAGAAGTCAGGGCCTACGGCTATATATGCAGTTGTAACTCAGTGTCACATAAAACAAAATTTGGAGAGCTTAGGTATAGAATTGGTGGTTGGTGATCATCAGACTCATCTTGCTGGTTTGGTGGTCCAACTGACTTTGTTTGAGCGTATAAAAGCCGCGCAAGCTAGTGATGCAAAGTTGGCAGAGGTTAGGGAAAAGGTACAGCAGGGACTGGCTACAGAATTTAACATATCTGAGAGAGGTGTGTTGAGGTTTGGGACCAGACTATGTGTTCCTAACGATGATGACATCATAAGGACGATTCTAGAAGAGGCGCATCGTTCTATGTTGACGGTACATCCTAGTAGTACGAAGATGTATTAGCACTTACGCGAGACCTTCTGGTGGTCTGGTATGAAGAGACAGATTGCTCAGTTCGTGGAGCAGTATCTGACGTGTCAGCAAGTGAAAGCTGAACATTAGAGGCCGGCTGGGCCGTTGTGGCCTTTGCCTATTTCGGTGTGGAAATGGGAGCATATTTCCTTAGATTTTGTGACCAGTTTGCCACCAATGCTTCACGGGCAGAATGTTATATGGGTGATCGTGGATAGATTGACGAAATCTGCTCATTTCATACCAATGAAAGTTAGTCATCCTTTGAGTAGGCTAGCAAAGTTGTACATGTAGGAGATTGTGAGAATGCACGGAGTACCAGTGTCCATAGTATCGGATCAAGACCCGAGGTTTACTTCTCGATTCTGGATGAGTTTGCAGGAGGCATTGGCGGTGAAGCTTACTTTCAGTACAACGTTCCACCCCCAGATTGATGGACAGTTAGAGAGGACAATACAGATATTGGAAGATATGTTGCGAGCTTGCGTGTTAGACTTTGGTGGTAGATGGATACAGTTTATGCCACTTATGGAGTTCACTTATAACAACAGCTTCCAATCTAGTATCGGGATGGCACCGTTCGAGGCTTTGTATGGTCGGAGGTGTCGATCTCCTTTGTGTTGGGATGAGGTGGGTGAACGTCAGGTGTTAGGACATGAACTCATGCAACAGGCATTTGAGAAGGTGGGTTTGATCCGGGAGAGGATTAGATCAGCTCAGAGTCAGCAGAAGAGTTATGCAGATGTTCGTTGTCGTGATTTAGAGTTTGAAGTGGGCAGTAAGGTATTTCTACGTATCGCTCTGATGAAAGGAGTGAGGAGATTTAGGAGGAAGGGCAAGCTGAAATCGAGGTATATCGGACCATTCGAGGTACTTGAGCGAGTGGGTCCGGTAGCCTACAGAGTTGCATTACCTCCAGAACTTTCGAGGGTCCATGATGTGTTTCATGTATCCATGTTGAGAAGGTATGTGTTGGATCCTTCACATGTTATTAGTTATGATGAGTTGGAAATTGGGGATACTTTAGCGTATGAAGAGATACCTGTTCAGGTTCTGGACCGTAAAGTTCAGAAGCTTCTTACCAGAGAGATACCATTAGTAAAGGTATTGTGGCGAAACCACGAGGTTGAGAAAGCTTCTTGGGAACTGGAAACGGAGATACGCCGAAAGTATCCACAGTTATTTTGAGCACTTGTACATGATCCTACTGTGGGTTAGTATAGGTGGTTAGTCGTCGGAAGTGTGTGTGTATTGTGAACTCCTGAGACCGTTGTATATGTAACCACGGTATTCCTCCGCCATAAGTGAGGGTATGTATGTGTATGTGTATGATGGGACTATGCTGTAGTGGTCGCCATTTTTTCTTGAGAGTGGTATATATGTGTTTGATTGTATGTATGAGTTTGTGAATGGGAGATGGCAAATTTCGAGGATGAAATTTTTGTAAGGAGGGGAGATTGTAAGAACCCAAACCATGATAAATGGGTTAAAATAAATAAAAGAGAGGCAAATTGGGAATTTGGCACATTTCATCGACGAAGCCTTTATTCTTCTCTTCGACAAAATTTAGAGACTCATCAACGAGGAGAAGCCAAGGAATTTTGGAAATCGAGAATATTAGGATTCATCAACGAGGCCATCGATTCTTCATTGAAGTCAATGAAAGATTTATAGACGAAGGCACCATTTCGTCAACCTATTGGGCCAGGTCAAAAAGCTATAAAAAGAAATTTCCTTTACTTCCTCACTAAGTAAACTCAATCCTATCTCTCTCTTTCTAAAACTCTCCCTACTCTCTCTCTCTATAGATTTCTTCGCCGATTGTTGATGGAATCGGAAATTTGAAGTTACCACGACGATCATGGAAGGATTCTCTACAACTTCTACGGATTGGAATCTCGTTTCGGAGATTTTCGGGTTTTAACAGAAAATCGAGATAAGGCTCAGTTTTCAATTCTGATCCGATAATTTTGTAGGTAACTATCTTGTGAGCATATTCTGTACTGTGACTTGTTGGTTTTGGAACTCGGTTCGCTGTTTAGGGACTTTGGAGTTCGGGATTTGTTATCGAGGGAAAAGGTAAGGGAAACTATGTTTGTATTGGTTATTTTTGAAATCGAACTCGGTGGAACTGTGGTCCACGGTCTTGTGTGTGTTTTGGCTACTCATTTGAGGGGATCTAACGAGGAAAACTATGGGTTTTTCATTATTATAGTTTTGGGAAAAAGGGGGTGACGGGCTGCATCCCTAGTTTTGTTGAAAACTGAGTATATGTGTGATTTATACTGTGATATTGGGATGGTCGTGCCTTGACTTGTTTAAATTGTATTTGTTTGAAAAACCATGATTTAGATTACCAAATGGGTGTGGTTTGTTTGGTTATATAAGCATGCACGTGTGTGTGATATGTTGAAATGCTAGTAGGAACTGGGTTCTGAAATTGTTCCAGGTACTAAGAGTGTCCGGCTCTATATCCGAGGGCGTGTGTTTATCGCCTGCCATGTATGCAAGAGTGTTCGGCTCTATATCCGAGGGCGTGAGCCTATACCAGCAGATCAAGTCGAAGGGTGTGGACCCACCAGTTATGCGTCGGTATGATGCCATGGGAGTCAGGGACTAGCCATGTGCCGGTGGTGCCATGTTCATGGGTTGGCTACGGGCCAACGTCGTATGTCGCAGGCCGGCTTTGGGCCGAAGGGTGTGACAACACCAGTATTACTGATCATGTGTATATGTATGAGTGCGTGTATGCACTATGGAAATTAGTACTAGAATGCATTTAACTGCGTGTATGTTGTATCATGATAACACTCAAATGTCACATACTGATATAACATGTATTCTTCCTTACTGAGAGGTTTCTCACCCTTGCTGTACATACATTTTTATAGGTCCTTCGAGTAATCGGAACTAGGGTCCTAGTGTAGGGAGCGTAGTGGCCGGTGTACTGCTCTTAGTGCTTGGGTAAGTCCTAGGAATGTATTTTTGTTGGGTTGCCATTTTGAGTTGTATTTGGGCACCCGGTTGTATGTTTTGATAGAGCTGTGTTTAGCTCTTGTATAGACTCTGGTATGGTACTGCATATGTGTATATAGATGACCTTTTTTCTACTACATATATGTTTGTCACTGGATGTGTGTAGGGTGCTTGGGAACCCTACGGGGTCGGACCCTCATCCATTGTATTGTATCTTTGGATGTTTTATCATATACAGGGACATGTTAGGTTACATTTTCACCCTTGAGTCTCATTTCGGGGTTCGAGGCATGACACAAATACTCTAGTAGTTGATGGCTTTCAAGTTTGTGTACAGATTTATATTAGTAAAGCAATTGATGGCACACGAAGTTAAGTCTGAAGACCCAGAAGATTTATCTTGTTATAATTCATATTATGTTTATCATTGGATCTGTAATAATTTCATTTATATCAGTCTATAATAATATTTGCATGTCATGTATGTAGGTGTTTGTAAGCTCAAAATGACCGTAGAATGACCATAAGGACCGAATGGCTTTAGAAAACCCTTCAGTCGACTGATGCCAGATTTTTGGGACTATCTCAAAATGGCCTCAATAAGACCCTAGTATAACTCTAGGTCCCAACACTCACACACATATCATATAATGTACAAAAGTGTTTAATCTGTGCTTAAAATGAATATTATTAGGGATTTTGTGAGAGTTCGGGTGGCCGAACCCCCGGAGTTCAAAACTCCTCAGGCTCCCAAACTGTTGAGAAGTCAATAGTTGACTTTCGCTCTTGAGCGACCGAACCCATTTATGCACATTGTCCTTGGGCACCCAAATCCCTTGAAAGGGACTCCTCACCAACTCAGGCTACTGAATTGTATAGTTCAAATTAAGCCCCAGGCGACCGAACTCATAAGTTCGGGCTACCAAACCTAGGATCGGGCATCCGAAAGTCTGAAGAAATGTTTCTAACTTTGATTTAGGTTGCCGAAGTATGGCATGGGCGACCGAACCTATTGAAATAGCTTTTATTCCTGTGTCTAGTCGGGCAATCGAACCACGATTCAGCCAGCCGAACCCCAACCGGTTAAAATTAATTTAACCGCGGTAAAACTGGGTTATGTTGGGTTAAGTGTGTTTAAACTATTTAAATCTTTTCTAAGAATACCCAATAGTTCTCAAACAATTATATTTTTAACCTTGTCTATAAATATGGGATCATTTGTGAGGATTAACAGGAAACTAAGAAAAATCATTAGCCAAAATTCTCTCAAACCCAAAATCCCATTTTGCCCATAATACGTCTACGTACTCTCACACCTTCATTCCATTGATTAATCTCATATTTGTGAGAGTTCTTGCTTGGGTTATTACTTGGTATTATTGCTCATACTCCCATTAGTTTGCTTGGTTAATTGGTATTGATTTTGGGGAGTTAAGGTAAGGTTTTCCCAAAGATTTTAATTTGATAAATCTTGTGTTGGGAAAAGCCTAGTAGCTTAAGGATCTTTGCATTGTCATTGCAAAGATTCCTATAGATTGATTTTATTGTGCAAAATATTTTCTACAAACTAAAACATTTTTCAAACTACTTGTGTGCTTATTTCATTGAAGAAAATCTTCTGAGTTAATTTGAATATTTGCAACATCTTTGAAACCCTGATTTGCTATTGTGATTTCATTTAGCTTGTTTCAAAGATACAACTTGTTTAGCTCTTAAGCATATTAGCGATCATATCTTGTTGAATGTGGCTTGCACAAAAATACACATTACTGAGCTTACATTTCCTACATTGTTGATGTGTATATGATTTATTAAGTATATTGTGCGTATTTGGGTACACATCTGCTTTACTTGAAAGTACATTCATTGTATCATTTCGTTGTATTTCAAATATTGTTGTATTTCCAGGCGCGGGCTTGGAGAGGGAGACTAGCCCTTTGAAATAGTTTTGGATTGGTTTAGACCCAGTTAGGAAAGTTAGGTGTGTCATTCTGGTAAGGTGTGTTGGTTGAGGTCAGTCCCTTGAATTGACCTAAGTGTAATCGGTGCCGCTCCACCCTTAAGTGAGCCTTTAGTGGGATCCCTGGGCTTCTGAGCTAGAGGCGGGGATGTAGGCACAGTTGGACGAACCCCGATAACATATCGTGTGTTTATTTACATTTTCATATTTTACATTTACTGCACGTATATGTTATTGTGTGAATGATCCGCTTGAATTAAATTTATGCATATCTTATATATCTGCGTATTTGGAATCATATAGACTGACCCTAGGTTATATTACACAGGTATTTCATTTAACCTAGGTGATAAATTTGAAAATTCCAATTCAACGCCACCCCCCCCCCCCAACCCTACCTCTCTTGGGAATACACAAAAACTAACAAATAGTATAACTTTATCCAACCCTGTCACTACTAACAAGGAAAGAAGCCTCAACCAGTCAAGTTAATACTAAGAAAAAGAATGATGAATGTAATAATTCTTCCAAAAATCATTTCATTATATTTGATTTCTAGGAAATCTTAAGAAAAAGGAATTCCTTATTTTTTGGGATTCTCAATTAAATTTAAATTTTATTTTATAAAATCAAGCAACAAATATATATCGCCCGATAATAAGGAGAAAGCCTAGTTTGCAACCCCGACAATAAAGGAGATCTAAGCATTGTTAATATTTTTACTAGTATTTTAATTTGTTAGTAGTGGCAAGGTTGGATAAAGTTATACTATTATACATATTTACAATATTAGAAACTTGTGATGTGCTCAGGAAGGTCATATTTAAAAAATTAAAATAAAACACAAAAGAAATAAATTTCATGTAAACTTTTAATGAAATAAAATAAGCAATAATAATAGCAGCATCAATAATAAAGATTCAAGGTATATAAAGAAGCATTTTAATTTGCTTCTTATTCACTCACGCATCATCTTCATGCAATATTTCCTATTGAATTTGGCATCGTCAAAATAGATACAAGAGAATTAATTGGCGAAATTAATGAATGTTGATACTCATAATGGAATACTATTTTTGAATTTCAACTCGTCATGGTAGTCACATAATAAAATGTTGTTTTTGAATTTCAACTCAATTGATTTTATAAATGAATTAAAAATGGGAATCAAACTTAGCTAAAATAAAAAATAAAAAGAATTCGACAAAGAGAAAGAAATTAATTAAGGAAGCATTATGATTATTGAAAATGAAAATTAAAGAAAGGAAATTAATGAGGGAAATGATCACACATGATTAAACAAAAGGTAATTAACTAGTCAGTACCACATTAATTTTTAGTTTAATGCAATAAGGTGATATACCATAAATTATCAACTTCTCAAATTTCCAAAACAAAATGCAACAAAAAAAATTTATTTTTCAAATATGTGTATATAGTTTAAAATAATTATAATGGGTCAATAGTTATATCCCGTGAATGGGATAGTCACATCACAATTTTTTATTCTTCATAATTCGAATATGAACACTACAGCAAAAGGATTGAACTTCTATTGCTGAGAAGTTCTTTAATCTTATCCTCACTTGGGGCCAACAGCAACTCCTACAACAACGACTACTGCATCGGGGGTGGACTAGGTTGATGAGTACCTATGTGCACCTTCTTCAACTCGTCTAAACAAGAAATGCCATCCTTTACTATCCCAATTACTGACCCGACTAGAGCCATGTAGTTCCTCTCAACCATTGCCACAATTGCAAATCTAATTTGTAAGGTTGTATCAGAGAAACTAATTAGGCAAATGAAGAAGTGCCTCTTCATCTTAGGTCCAAATCAAATCTTTCATTAGTGTATTGTTAATCTCTCTTTCTATATTCTTGGCGATTTTTTTTGCAAGACCTAGTAAAGTAACAATAGCTTCAATAAGATTGCCCTTTTTGATTGAATCGAGAATCTCATGACATAATTTTTTATCACCCCCAAGAACATCACACACCTCATTGATGACAACGTCATCTACGAGACCATGAATGGTAGGATGAGTGGCAGTCTTACGTTGCTCAAAAGTACTAAAAAGTACAAAGAGGAAGAGGAGAGTTGAGACTAGGGCTAGCTTCATGTTTTCTCTATAGTTAAGTTAGATAACTTCTTGTCTAATTAGCCAAGATGTGTGTTTGTCTAAGTTCTTTAGGTTCCTTTATAGTGTAATGTGGAAGGTACTAAAACTATGATTTTTCTTACATGGGCACAACGTTACCCATAACATTAAAGACCAAATCAGGACTGCGATATGCTTAGATTTTTCTGTAATTTTTGTGATTTTTTTTTACCATTTATAAAGGGCAAAAATAAAGAAAATACAAGAAAATTTAAATAAAATAAATATATCAAGGCTAAAAATCGACATAAAATCCCTAATTTTTTAATAGAGGTCCTCTTCAATTGTCAACTAGAAATGTGAAACAAAAGACTAAAATAAGCAATTTAAAAAAAAAAAATTGTAATGGGCAAATAAAAGAAAATTAAATAATAAATAGTAATTAAGTAGATAATTTTTTATAAAAAAAAATATTTGAAGTGAAAAAGAAAATTTTTTTATCAGTCAGCTCATATTTTTTGGTGATTCTTTCGATTTTTAAAACTATTTCTCCTTAATTTTTAAAGTGAAAGGAAATAGATATGTAAATAAATAAATAAATAAAATATCTAAAAAAAACAACAGGCCAATCAACTAATCGACTTGGGCCAATCAACCATTCCGGACGACTTTAAATAATCACGTGACACACATGGGAGACATCTCGTGCTGATCATCTTCTCTAACAACCATCCGATGACATGCCAAAAACCTAACGACGCCGCCACCTTGCTTAGATGTTTTTCAAGCGTTCTCGACATTGGAATGACGTGAAATCACCTCCATTTGACTCTTAGGAACCTCTAGAAGACATCCCAACCCTCCCATCGTCTCAAAAACGAGCTTATTATGGTCATCAACACATGGTTGAGCGTCACCAGTGATGATGGCGTCTGTGACTATTCAAGGTAATCTGAGGCTTGTTTTATGCAATTTTTGTTTATTTTGTTTTCTGAACTTCTATTTATCCTTCTTTTTTTTGTGGCTTTTTTGTGTATATTAAAAGCATATTTACCTTTTTATGGTGTGTTGGGTTTACAATATCTCAAATAGGTAAGTTTATACTCAAACTATTGGATATTCCCTATTAATATTATAATATCATTATTAATATTTAAAATATTATTATATGTTTTAATATAAATATTAAATCATCATTATTAATATTTTTTTAATTATATATAATAACTTGATTACCGCTCAGATTCTGAGGAAGTATTTTATGATTATTGAATCATTATACTATTATTTATAATCTTAAAAATAAAATAAATAAAATAAAATAAAAATATCTTTATTATTATCATCCATGATAAATACTTTAATAATGATATAGTATAGAAAAAAAAATATAATACTCAAACTATTGGATATTCCCTAAACATAGGGAATAGAAACAAATTTTCAGAATTATTGCATTTGGAATTCATTAAATATGAATAATTAAATATATTTTAACAGTCATAACAATGCCACTCACCTATTTTTTTATTTTTTATTAGAAAGAGAAGGTGAACTTTTTAGTTTTTGGATTGTATTTGGGAGAATAATTTCAAGGTTTAGATTGTAATTTATATAGACTTGGAAGAAAATTAACATAATTTTCTACTACGCTTCATGTAAATTTATACAAATCAAAATCTATATTTCTAAGCTTGTAAGTTAGAATTACTCTATCTCATGTGGTATGCAAGTAAGAGAGAACGTAGAAGAGAAAATGACAGGATTTTAAAATAAAATAAAATACCAACGGGGGTAGGATGAGCGATGATTTTGCGTTGCTCAAGAGTACTAAAAAGTACTAAGAGGAAGATGAGAGTCGAGACTTGTTGTCTAATTAGCCAAGATGTGTGTTTGTTTAGGTTCTTTAGGTTCCTTTATATATAGTAATGTGTAAGGTACTAAAAGTATGATTTTGCTTACATGGGGGCAATGTTGCCCATAATGAAATTGATATTGTGACTCTTTTTGGCAATATCCAAATGCACATTATTGTGTAAGGGGTCTTATTGGCAATATCAAAATGCACAATTTATTTTATTTTATTTTCTTCACTAATAACACACTTAAAATATTGGATCCAATAATTTTAAATTCATACTAAACCTTGGAAGTTAATTTAATTAAAACATTAATTATCCATAATATTATAACATTTAATTTTAAATAAAACATAGTTAAGTGGGGTTTTTTTTTATCAACAATTATAAAAACATTAACACTAGATTATTCACTAGCAATTCGCACACGCTATATAATCTTAGTGTGTGTTTGTGTGTGTGTGTATATAAACACATGCATATTATTTCAATATCAAAACAAACTAACCTGGCAAGTGAGGAGGAGACCATCCACAAAAGACCAAATCAGGATTGTGATATGGTTATATTTTAACAGATAGAGAAATGTTCTGTCTCATTAGAGTGTGTGTGTGTGTGTGTGTTTGTATGTTTGTGTGTATTTGATATATATTTGTCTCTTTGGACAAATATTTGATATAATCTTAATGAATGTAATAGATAGAAAAATGACTTGTCACTAATATAATCTGTGTGTGTGTGTGTGTGTGTGTGTGTGTGTATAAACACATGTATATTATTTCAAGATCCTATCAAATCAGGGCCGGCTCTTCACAATATGGGGCCCTAGGCGAATGATTTAATCAGAGACCCTTAATATTTTCTTTTTCTTTCTTCATTTTTCATATCCAGATTTATATTTTCTTGTTGACATAATTAAATTTCAAAATTAACACTAACTATAAATTGATAAATTATGTAAATAAATAAAAATAAATTTAATAAATTCATAGAAATAATAGATTGAAAAAATATAACCTGATTATTATTATTATTGCAAATCGATCGGCGAATGAGACTTTAGAGATATCAGATTCTTATCAGATACAACACTCTAGTCTCAAAGCTTCCAAAATCTAAGAAAAAGTAGAAAAAAAAAATTCAAAGTGAAAATAATAAAAAAATAATGCACAAACATTGAAATCAAAATTGTGAAAATTACAGAAAATCGGAGTATCGAAGATGATGAATACAAGAGTCGGAGCAAAAATCATAGACAGACCGAGAGATGAGAGAGAGAATGTGAGAGATGAAAAATATCTTTTAGAGAGGCTAAGAGAGAGAGATGAGAGTAATAGGTAGTTAGAAACATAATAAAGTTGTTAGTTGGGAAGTCAATGAGACTTGGAAAAAAAAAAGAATTAAATTGCATTTATTTTATATTTTAAAATATAATTTCATTTATTTGTTAGTTGGAAAGTCAATGTATGGTAAGAGAGCATAATAAATAATATTAACACTATTTAATTAAAAAAATTTAGGACCCCAAAAACATATTATTATATTAAAAAAAAATTTGGGGCCCCAAAAATAGGCGAGCATCTCAGTGGCCTAATGGAAGAGCCAGCCCTGTATCAAACTTACCTGGCAAGTGAGGAGGGGACCAGCCACAAGACACCAAATCGGGATTACGATATGCTTAGATTTTGGCACCAAATGAATATAATAGATAGGGAAATGTCTTGTCTCTTTGGACAAATATTTGAGATTTCCATGAAATGAGAAAGATATGTATAGGTAAGTTGGGAATGATAATAATAATAATAATAATAATAATAATAATAATAATAATAATAATAACCAATTTGAAATTTAATGGCAAGACTCACATAATATGTGTGTATTTCCTCCTTAATTTTGCTCCTGTTATATATATATATATATATATATATTAAATTTTGTGTTTTTGTTTCTACTTAGTTGACTATATTTTATTTACATTATTAATTTTTTGTTTCTATTATAGATTTTCAGTTATTTAGGGAAAAATGTGTATCATATTTATTAGTTTAACAGCAGGTTGTGAAATTATTCCCATATATAGAATTAACTTTTTTGAATGGAACCATTGATTTTAAATATAATCATTCTAAATTAAAATTAAACTAAAATTACATAATGAAATTTAGATATAATTAAAATAAAAATATTCATAAAATTTCAAAAAATTTGAAAAAAAAAGTTAAAGCCTTAAAAAATATTTTTACTATTTTCAAAATATCATTTACAATAAGATTATTATTGTAGCAATAAAATGTGAATTTTAAGATATAATAATTGTTGAAATGATTATATAATTTTATTGCTGTTAAAGTATTTTACATTTTTATTCTTTTTATTTTTATTATTTTAATCATATTGTTTACATTGTTATGAATCAAGGGAGAAAAATGAATTTCTTCAATCAACTTTTTAATTTATTTTAGTTATAGAAATATTGGCTAAACAAGTTTTTGATTTTAAATTATTAGTTCCTATTTCGGATTTTGGTTTTTGTTATTTTTTTATTTTTGTAATTGTCCATAGTGATACCAAACGGTTATTCAATTTTTCTAATTACACGTAAATAATATATATAACTCGTTGCAAACAAATTAGAATATTTAAATTAGTTGAACTACAATTACACCTATTCTCATATTCAGACAATGAGAATCAATCTCTCTTGTATAATTTTTTTCTTCATCAAAATTAAGTTCAGTCATGAAAAAATAAAAATTAATTAGCTAGATTGAGCAAACATGAAAAGTGTCAACTAGGCTTAAAAGCATTCATGATCATTTCTTTATTTAGTTTTCTGATAGACAATTTATTTGTTATTATTTATTTTGTTAGGTGAAAATTTTCTTTATTTAGTTTTTTTCCTTAATCATTTCTTTATACGTACATCAATAATATGTGCTTCACAACCAAAATCATAATTAGAAATTATATAGCAAGGACCAAGTTTCTCCAATATTAATTCCGTTCATAATAGAATTAGACTTGGGTTCACGAAACTGTTGTGATACCGACTACGTACATAGGATTCACAAATTCTATTTTCAAAACTTTTAAAACAATTAGATGACATATCGGGCATAGTAGTTTTCAACACTGCATAATGTTAATTAATTTCAGTTCATTTCTGTTGGACATTAAACTTGACTGGAGATGGCCGGCAGCCCACCGCTATTAAATTTTCTAAAGTTGGCAGGCAACCTACTCCACCTGCCAACCCACCTTCGTTGAAGATTAATTCCCACCATTGTTGATTATACTATTGTATGATTTGCTATAAATAGATGTGTGTGTGTGTGTGCGTGCAATGTATTGTGTGGTGTGGAGAGGGTGAATAACTCGTGAGTGAGAGAGATTTTGTTTTGAATTCCTCTGTATTTCTTTTCCAGATTGAAATTAATTGTTTTTGCAATTGAGTACAATTTTCACTGAGTTTCAGTCACAACTCGTGACTCAGTATCCCCTCCACCCATCAATTCCTATTTAAAAATAATGATCATATTTTATTGTCAAATATCTCTTTTATTTCATAAAGGAGAAATTTTATTTGCAGTTCCTAACATTAATTTCGTACAAGTAATTGACCTTAACATGAAAGTAAAGAGTGACCATCATGTATAATTGATTTGCCAAGAGGTTTACGATATTAAAAAAGAGAGTTTCTTTTCCATTATAAGGTAACAAAATTTTACAATGTATTAACTTTTTTTGAATGGAATCATTGATTATATATATATATATATATATATATATATATATATATATATAATTCTAAATTAAAATTAAACTAAAATTACATTATGAAATTTAGATATAATTAAAATAAAAATATTCATAAAATTTCTAAAAATTTGAAAATAATAATAATATATAAAGCATTAACAAAATATTTTTACTATTTTCAAAATATCATGTACAGTAAAATTATTATTGTAGCACTAAAATGTTAATTTTAAGATATAATAATTATTGAATGTTGAAGAGGAAACTTGAACAGTGAGACGGTGGCAGCAAAATTTTACTATTTTCAAAATATCATGTACAATAAGATTATTATTGTAGCACTAAAATGTTACTTTTAAGATATAATAATTATTGAATGTTGAAGAGTAAACTTGAACAGTGGGACGGTGGCAGCAAAATTTGACGGCAGCAGCTTCATCAACCGGCATCCTTCTTCTGTTGACATTGAAGATCGGCGGCCACCAACCCACAATCTTTCATTATTTTGATTTAGAATTTGTTATAAATAGGTGTGTGTAAGTAATGTATAAGGTGGTGAAAATAGGTTGAATAGCTAATAAGCGAGAGTGATTTTGATTCCTCTGTAATTCAGTTTTTGAAATAAATTGATAGTGTTTATTGTGCAATTGATTCTCACTGAGTTTCAGTCACAACTAGTGACTAAGTGTCCCCTCCACCCAATAGTGGTATCAGAGCGTCCAGATACGTCGGAATTCGCCAATCAAAGTCGAATAGAGGAGAAATTCAAATTTTTTTTTTTAGATTTGGAGTTGCTCAAAATTCAAAATTGAGCCTACCATTGTGAAATTCGTGTCGAGATGACTCCAACGGTGAAAACCGTGTCTCAGACGAAATCTGGAGGACTCCACACGCACTCACACACGCCTCTAGTGAACTCAGCGTCCTCCCCACACGCTGCACACGCCGACGAGGATTCTGACCACCAGCTTCATGCATGTCATGCGCCCGCACGCGTCTTCCTCACCTGGCTGACATGATCTGACCCGGAAACCCGCTTCAGCAACTCGCGTCCAGCTACCCGGCCTAGAAACCCGATTTTCAGACCCTCGTGCACAACCTAAACCGGTGACTTGAGCACGACCTGACCCGGCTTTCGACCCGCATCCAGTCACCGACACACGGCATGCCCATAAGCCGCCACGTGGCTCTAACAGTAACAACTAACTTCGTTATCATCCGTTAAGTCAAAACATTCTTTTAAAAAAAAAACCATTTAAGAAGTTTTGGTCGGTTCAGTGATTTTTAGACCGGTTTTTTTGCAGCCTAAAACCGATTCCTAAGGTTTTTCTACCTTTTGAACACATTGGTGGCATCATATTTGCCAAAATCTATCCCCATCACTCCGTTTTGATATATTAAAATCAATGGCGAATAGTGCTACCAAAGCGGTCATTCCAAAGTTGACCCGAGAGAATTATGACAACTGGTCTATTCAAATGAGAGCCCTTTTAGGTGCTTAGGATGTCATGGACATCGTTGAAGATGGGTACAGAGAAAGCCCATCAAAAGAAGCCGAAGTAACTATGTCCAATGCTTAAAGAACGACCTTGAGAGTCGATCGAAAGAAGAATTGTAAAGCGAAATCCATAATCTACCAAGGCCTTGATGAGGTCACGTTCGAAATCATCGCCTCTGCCAAGACATCCAAAGAAGTTTGGGACTCTCTCCATCTAACACACAAAGGTGCAGACAAAGTGAAGAAGATTCGTCTTCAAACATTGCGAGGTGAGTTCGAATCTTTAAAAATAAAATCTACTGAATCTATTGTTGACTACTATACACGAGTTATGGTAGTATCAAATCAATTGAGAAGAAATGGGGAGACTCTCAATGACGAGAGACTTTGTGAGAAAATTTTGCGATCTTTGGATCCAAATTTTGATTATATAGTTGCGATCATGGAAAAAACAAAAGATTTGGAAACTATGTTTGTAAAAGAACTTGTGGGCTCACTCCATGCCCATGAGCATAAAGTCAACAGAAGGAGTGATGATAAAGCACTGGAGTAAGCCCTCCAAACGAAGTTGTCCCTCACTGCAGATAGATACGACAAAGGGGGGACGTCACAACAAGGAAGAGGATGAGACCGAGGATCTCGTGGAATAAATTATGGAAATTTTGACTCCAGAGGAGGTGGTAGAGGTGAAATAGGTCCCACCATAGAAGGACAAAATCAACAGAACTACGTCCCACGAGGCAAAGGACAAGGAAGAATAGGGGGATACAATAACTGCCCGAACGTAGACAAAAGAAACGTTCAGTGCTACAATTGTCACAAGTACGGACACTATAGCAATGAGTGCAGAGGTAATTCCCAAAATCACGAAGTAAATGAAAATGCTAACTTTGCAGAAAAGGAGAAAGTTGAAAGAGAATCGTTGATGCTGATGGCACACAGTTCAACCCACCAAGACCAAAATGTTTGGTACCTTGACTTTGAAGCCAGTAATCACATGACTAGAAGAAAAAACCTATTTAGTGAACTTAATGAAAAAGTTCAGGGGGAGATATCATTTGGTGATCTCTCTAAAGTCCCAATTCGAGGAAGGGGAAATGTCATAATCAAAAGGAAGGATGGAGACCATGCTTATATCTTCAATGTGTACTATGTGCCAGCCATAAAGACTAATATACTTAGTATTGGACAGCTTGTGGAGAAAGGCTACCAATGAGCCTTAAAGATAAGCAGATGGTGATAACAGATGCTCGAGGTAACCTCATTACTCAAGTACAAATGGCAAAGAATCGAATGTTTCCGCTCGCCATTCAACATGATACACCAAGGTTTTTTAGTGCTATCATTAAAGACAAAGATTGGGTATGGCATCTCAGGTACAAACATCTAAATTTTGAAAGTTTGAAATAGTTGGGAAGCAAGAAGATGGTGAAAGGCTTACCCAACATCCACTACCCAAATATGACATGTGAAAGCTGTGTTTTGAGCAAGCAACACAGAAACAGCTTTGGAAAGCAAGTTGACTAGAGATCTATCATGCCGCTCTAGCTAGACGTGTGTGGTCCATTGAGGCCATTTTCAAATGGACAAAATCGATACTTCCTCACCTTCATCGACGATTACAGTAGGAAGACTTGGGTCTACTTCCTGAAAAGGAAGTTAGAAGTGTTTGACAAGCTCAAAGAGTTCAAAGCTTTTGTGGAGAAACAGAGTGGCTATCGCATCAAGTCACTCCGATCAGACCAAGGAGGAGAGTATAAAGACAAAGCTTTCCTGGAATTCCTTAGGTAGCAAGGGATTCAAAAACAGTTCACACCAACCTACACTCCCTAGTTGAATGGTGTAACTAAAAGGAAGAACCGTACAATCCTTAACATGGCCAGGAGCATGTTAAAGGATAAGAATGTGCCCAAGAATTTTTGGGCAGAAGCAGTGTCATGTGCAGTCTATCTACTCAACTGGTGTCTTACGAAGAGTCTTGATACAATGACACCACATGAAGCCTAAAGTACTCACAGGAACAGTGTAAGTCATCTTAGGGTGTTTGGTTCCATAGCCTACACCAAGATCTCAGAAGCAAGAAGGACAAAATTGGAAGATAAAGGAGAGAAGTGTATCCTTGTTGGATATGGTGATAAAACCATGGGATATCGACTCTACAATCCCATCAACAAGAAAGTCATTCACAGTCGGGATGTCATTTTTGAAGAAAATGAATCCTGGAAATAGGACTAGGCTGAATCCTCCAAAGATGCAGAATTGACGCTTGAAGGAGAAGAACCCACATAGAAAAGAGAAGTGGTTATCGAGTCACAAGTTCCCAAGCTGCAGACACCTCCACATGGTTCACCATAAAGGAATGAATCTCCATCACCAATTAAGCGTGAAATCTCAAACATGAGGCTTAGAGGAGCTCAAAATCTAGCTGACCTATATAAAACTACAGAACTAATAGAAGAGTATGTTACTCTATACTATCTGTTGTTTACTAGAGACCCGGTTAACTTTAAGGAAGCTAACCAAGAAAACAAATGGAGAAAAGTGATGGATAAAGAGATTCAATCCATCAAAAAGAACAAGACTTGAGAGTTGATAAATCTCCCAAAGAGCCGCAAAACTATTAGTGTAAAATGGGTCTATAAGACCAAGAATAATGCTCAAGGATAAGTTCAGAGATACAAAGAAAGACTTGTCACCAAAGGCTACAAGCAGAAAGAAGGGATTGATTATGGAGAAATCTTTGCCTCAGTTATTAGACTTGAAACCATCAAATTACTAGTTTCACTATCAGCACAAAATGTATAGAAGATTTATCAGTTGGACGTGAAATCAGCATTTCTGAATGGTTTTCTAGAAGAAGAGATCTATATCGATTAACCACCTGGGTATGTGAAGAAGGGCAAAGAAGATAGAGTGTACAAATTGAAGAAAGCATTTTATGGCTTAAAGCAGGCACCTTGTGCGTGGAACATGAGCATTGATGACTACTTCCAGAAGAATGGATTTGAGAAGTGTCCCTACGAGCATGCTCTATACATGACGATGGAGACAGATGGAAGCATGCTGATAGCCTGCCTATATATTGATGATCTAATCTTCACCGGCAACAATCTAAAGATGTTTGCCGCTTTCAAGAGGAGGATGGTCAAAGAATTCGAAATGACGGATGTTAGCCAGATGGCTCATTTTCTTGGCATAGAAGTCGTGAAAAGCAAGAAGGGAATCTTCATTTCCTAAAACCACTATGCAAAAGAAGTACTAAAGAAGTTTGGGATGGACGAATGCAACCTTGTGACAACTCCGGCTGAAACGAGATTGGAATTGAGAAAGAATGAGGAAAGAGATGTTGACCCCATATATTTCAAGAGTCTGGTTTGAAGCTTGCGGTATTTGACGTGCACTAGACCAAACATACTCTATGGAGTTAGACTTGTCAGCAGGTACATGGAGACTCCTAACCAGTCCCACCTGAATGTAGTGAAAAGGATACTCCGCTATGTCAAGGGTACCATCACTGATGATATATTCTATTCATCAAGAGGTGATTGCAAACTTATCGGCTATTCAGATAACGATTGGGGAAGAGATCTTGATGAAAGAAAAAGCATGACGGGATTCAAATTTTTCATGGGAGATACAGTGTTTACATGGTCATCAAAGAAGCAACCCATTGTAACATCATGTGAAGCTGAGTATGTTGCTGCCAGTTCAGCAATTTGTCATGGTGTACGGATTAGGAATGTACTAAAGTATCTGGAATTTCTTTAAGATAACCCCAAAGAAGTCTACATTGACAATCGATCAGCGATTGCAATTGCGAAAAATCTAGTTTACCATGAAATAAGCAAACATATTGATACTCGGTATCATTTTATCAGGGAGCATGTCAAGAATAAAGAAGCGAAGTTAATATCTTGCAGAACGTATGATCAGATTGCTGACATTTTCACGAAGCCACCCAGGCATGATATTTTTGTAAGACTGAAGACAATGCTCGGAATGACAAAGCTAGGAGAGTCAAGTTTAAAGGGGGATGTTGAAGAGTAAACTTGAACAGTGGGATGGTGGCAGCAAAATTTGACGGCAGCAACTTCATCAACCAGCAGCCCACTTCTATTGACATTGAAGATCGGCGGCCACCAACTTCACCAACAAGCCCACAATCTTTGATTATTTTGATTTAGAATTTTATATAAATAGGTGTGTGTATGTAATGTATAAGGTGGTGAAAAGAGGGTGAATAGCCAGTGAGCGAGAGTGATTTTAATTCCTCTGTAATTCAGTTTTTGAAATAAATTGATAGTGTTTATTGTGTAATTGATTCTCATTGAGTTTCAGTCACAAACAGTGACTGTGTCCCCTCCACCCAATATTGAAATAATTATAATATTTTATTAATATTTAAATAATTTAATTTTTTATTCTTTTTATTATTATTATTTTAATCATATTGTTTACATTGCTATGATTTAAGGAAGAAAAATGAACATTTCTTCAATCAACTCTTAATTTATTTTAATTTTAAAAATATTGACCAAAGGAGTTCTTAATTTTCAATTTTTGGTTCCTGCTTTAGTTTTTGGTTTTCATTACCTTTTATTTTTCATAATTGTTTATAGGATACCAAACGGTTATTCAATTTATCTAACTATACATAAATAATGTAATAACTTGTTGCAAACAAATTAGATTATTTAAATTGGTTGAACTACAATTACACCTATTCTCATATTCGAAGTGTAAGAATCAATCTCTCTTGTTAAATTTTTCCATCATCACATTAAGTTCAGTCCGGAAAGATTAATTATATTGGGTAGACATGGAAAGTGCCAACCAGGATTAAATTGCATTCATGATAATTTCTTTATTTAGTTTCTTGATAGACAATTTATTTATTGTTATTTATTTTGTTACGTGGAAATTTTCTTTGTTTAGTTGGTTTTCCTTAATCATTTCTTTAGGACAAAACTCCCTTATGTATCAGACCTTGCATCTTTCTAATATGAAGTACTCGTCCTCAGCGTGAGCTAAGTCGTGGGCTTCAATGTGCTCATTGTGGTGTGCCATGAGTGTAGGATGATGAATGTGAGGCACAACACACAGTTTGCTTGGTAAAATTATAGGGAAAGGTGACGGAGCTCTCAAAATTTTTGCACAAATGAGCTTTGAACTCGTGAAAAGTATATATGTATCGTAGCTCCTTCGACTAGAAGCAGATACGATCGACCGACGGTTCAGGTTCTTCATGCACCGACACTGTTTTGTCGACCAGGGCAAATTTGAACTGAGATGGACGATCGATCAAGAGGGAGTATTGTATCTGTGTTAGGTCGACCAAAGGAAAACCGACAAGTTCGGTCGACCGTGGTGGATATGTTCACTGAGGTTCGGTCGACCGGAAGGTTAAAGTCAACAGATTTTCTATCGACCGAGACAAATTTGAACTGAGATGGATGGTCGACTGAGAGGGAGTATTGTATCTGTGTTAAGTCGACCAAAGAAAAATCGACAAGTTTGGTCAACCGTGGTGGATATATTCACTGAGGCTCGGTCAACCGAGAATAGTGAATTTCCCCGATTTGGCTTCATTTTGATCCAAAATTCTCCCTAAGGTTTAGATTTGATATGATACAACATAAACATGATTCTTAGGGATTCTTGGTGAATAGATATTACGCAATTGAAGCACGTATCAAGATCATCCCAATTTTGTAATTACTTTGACTGTTCTTCCCTACGAGTCCTAACAATTTTGGCACCGAGCACTAAGGAGTATGTGACTTTTCTTGAACAATGCTCTTTGGTGATTGGAGAGTATCCTTCAAAAATGATGACATAGAGGAGCAAGGATACAAACCAAGGAGTGGGTGAAACCTCACCGAATATGATCGTGGTTAGGTAAGGATGTCCTATGGATGAGATAGACCAAGGCTTAAGGGTTTCACGCTTTAAATTCAACGAGACCAATCCCCCAGTGGATGTTTCTAATTAAGTTTCAAGAAGGATGGTCGTTTATTAGCGCATGATAGATTTGAAATTTATTATCATTGGCGTTTATACCTAGAGTGATGACTTAATCTTGATTGATGAGTTTAAGGTAAGATGATATACGACAAGACAAATTTCCTAAAACTCAATTATAAGCAATGGACAAAATATGCTTAACTTAGGATGTTTATATTTAAGTGAAGGTGAAGCATTTTGAATTAAATACCAGACATAGATGTCATGTCCTTTTGGAAGTGGATAAAAGTTCTTAGTATAACAAGATAGTGTTTAGTGAATGCGTATACTAAGAGTTTCAATTTAAACAACAATCACTTCCCAAACCTACAATCATCATAACCCTCTAAAACTAAAAGCTAAGGAAAAATTAACTAAAAGATAATTTTGATTTGAATATGTTTTTCCTTAGGTCCTGCGGGGTTTGCCTTCATAATCACCCAAATCATTTTCTTATCTAAGCCTCTTCCATTTTTACTTAATGTAACATGATTATGGGTTTGATGAACTAACCATGAACTCATTTTGATTTCGAGTGTTATGCTAGAATAATCATTTATCTCTTTCTCTAAGCAAATGATTTTCAAAATCTTCTTAACCTTTTTCTTTTCAAGGATGACATAAAACTTTTTAAATTTGTCTAATTGCTTTGCCAACCTATTACTCTCATTTTTCAAAAAGGTTTTCTTCTTAGACATTCCGACTAGAATCTTATGCATTTTAAATGATTCATTTTCTAGTGCTGTATATGAGAGCATGCTTTCATTGTAAGATTCAATATATGATTCATCACAAATTTTTTTACTATAACATTCATATGAATCAATGCATATAGTATTATCATTAGAGCCAATAGATGACTCATTATACAATGTATCGCAGGATTTAGCACAAGAGTCATCACAACATACATCACATGGATTATTACATAAGCTAATCGCATAATTATCACTAAGGCAATCGGATGATTCATTACATGATATATTCCAGTATTCAACATGAGAATCATTAAGTGCATCAATAACACGACTATCACAATATTCAACAGATGATTCAGCATTAGATACAACGTAGCATTCAGCAACAGAATCATATACGGAGGCTGAGATAGGAGCATATACCTCACTGTCTGTTAATGCAATTGCTTTATTATTTACCACTTCCTGAGTGGTGGTCTCATTCTCCTAGGACTCTCCATACACCCTTTCTAGTTCATCCCAAATCTCTTGTACACTACTACATGCCCTAATCTGATGAAGAATATTAGTATCTAAAGAACAATATAATAAATCCATGGAATGTGAATTAATCATAATCACAATCATTTTCATTTGTTTGTGCACATCTTCCTTTAGCAGTCACAAGCCAAACCCTCCAGTCCATAGATTTTAAAAATATGCTCATTCTAATTTTCCAATGGGTGTAATCGACACCGCAAAATAATGGAGGACAAGTAAGTGATTGTCCCTCTCTGAATGGGGATACACTAACTTGAGTCATTGCGATTTTTTTGCAAAAACGTTTAAGTCTAGTGCAACGAGGCTCTGATACCAATTGTTAGCTTTACCATGATCCCAAGAAGGGGGGTGAATTGGAATTTTTAAATTTATCACCTAGGTTAAATAAAATACCCATATAAAACAACCTAAGGTCGGTCTATATAATTCCAAATGGGCAGATATATAAGATCCGTAAATTGAATAATGCGCAGCATTCACAACATAACATACACGTGCGATAAATAAATTGTGGAAGAATTAAATGCACACACGATATGTTATTGGGGTTCGGCCAACTGAGCGTACGTCTCCGCCTCTAGCTCGCAAGTCCGAGGATTCCACTAATGCTCACTTAAGGGTGGAGCGGCACCGATTACACTTAGGTCAATTTAAGGGACTAACCTCAACCGACACGCTTTACCAGGATGACGCACCTAGCTTTCCTAACCAGGTCTAAGCCAATTCGAGACAATTTCAAAGGGCTAGTCTCCCTCTTCAGGCCCGTGCTTGGAAATACAACAAATTTGAAGTACAATCAAATGGTACAGTGAAAATGCTTTTGTGTAAAGCAGTTAAGTACCCAAATACGCTCAGTCACAAACACCACAAGATGATTTAATTTGTAAGCTCACTATGGTCTATTGTGTCAACTCTCAAATATATTTACTATCGATGTAATTAGTGTGTGAGAGTGCAAACCTATATGATCTTTGTATCACTAGATGTATTCAATCTAAATGCTCAAACAAAGATATCAAGTAAGCTTCATATATTTCAACTAGAAAGTTTTCTTAATGTGTAAAGCTCGAATAATATATGAGTTTGGTTTGCATAAAGGATTTAATCTTTGTTTTCCACAAATGATATAATTCAATGAATATTGTAACAAAGATTTTTATCACCAAAACAAATATCTCTTCAAATATATTTTTCAATATAAAGCACAACACACTAGATATTTGAAATGATTTGAAAGGATTTTTGCAACCAAAATCAAATACGAGCTTCTCAAGATATTGCAACGAATATGCAATCTTAGAATATCAGATGAAGTCTTCTTAGGAATGACTTATTAATAAAGTCCCCTAAGAATACTTAAGATTTTGCTCTCTAGAAAAATAATATCAAACAAGCATAAGCTTGAGAGAACAACCCTTATGAAACAATCACACTTAAATCACACTTACAAAGATATTAGAGTAGAAGATCTAATAAGAATAAGTGTTGGAGGCTCAAGAAATGAGTATTATAATTTTGGGGATTTTCAGAAAATTTCTCCTAATCAAGATTGCTAATCCCATCCTAATTTTTCCAAATGAGAGGGTACATATAGAAAACCCCTAAAATATGACTGTTAGGACACACTTGGAATAATTAGAAAAGTTTAATGATGTATTAGCCATTTTAACCCTGTTTTAAAAATATTAACCATGGTAAAAAATCAGGGCAACCCGAGAGGTCCGGTCGACGAGAACCTTTTCGGTCAACCGAAGTTCGTATGGTTTGGTCAATTAAGACATTTTTGAACTGTGGACTCGGTTGACCGAAAGTGCATGTCCGAAAGGCGATTTTCCATTTTCCGAGGTTCGGTCGACCAAACCATTTTGAACTAAATTGTTTTGTCGACCAGACAGTTGGGATTTCTCCCGAGGACCCTCAGTCGACCAAACAGTTGCAATACAAATTGGCTCGATCGACCAGGAAGTCAAATGTTTGACTCTAGGAGGTTTCGATCGACCGTGGGTATTTGAATTGTAATGATTCGTTCGACTGAGCTGAGATCAAAATGTTGACTCAAGCCGGTTTTGGTTGACCGGGGCAGAATGAACTGCCTTGGCTGGTCGATAGAAAGTGCACAATGTGTGCATTTCGGTCCTGTTATGATTCACACAAACTCTAATCAAGTGCCTAACATTCATAAGTGCAATGATGAGTGTCCTAGGGTCATTTTTGGATCCTTTTGAAGACACCGAAAAAGTCCAGTGTTAGTTGACCGAAGGGAAAACCCTAAGGTCTCTCTAAGGTCACTTTAGGTTTGTATTTGGTTTGAGCTTACGTAATAAACCATGTATGTGATGTGTGTGCTTATTACAAACCAAAGACCCTAATTTACTATTACAAACCATTTACACAACTGAATATATATTACAATGAAAAACAAGAATTGGTCTTCAATCTTCATTTGCTTAATGTGCATGTGCATTATGATCTTGACAATTTAGGTTCCTGCACATAATCTCAAATGCCCATTAGATACAATGAGTATTTGTCATAATCAAAACCGGGTGTGACCTATAAGGTCAACAATCACATATTGCATCTAAGCTTCATATTATACCTTGTGAGAGTGCTAAGATTGATTGTACTCATTAGCTTATTGAGAAGTGTTGACTCAACAAGTCCAATCCTGTTTTGAGAATGACAAATCACTTGATATTTGACCCGTATATTGAGATTGTGAACAGTAACATTATTTAGCATGCACGGAAGTTGAGGAAGTCATGGAAGCCATGAGGATTAAAGCATATACAACTTGGCACAATCCATGGAACTAGAGGAATGAAAGGATGATGAAGTAAGCTTCAAGTTTCAAGGTCTTCAATGGGAATTGGTAATTAGAATTGATTGTATTTACATGTCATATGATATTATTTGAAGCTCAAATACATCTTAGACAGACCTTAGAACTCATGCATTCATGAAAAAAAATTCATTTACATAAGTCTACGTTTCAAGGCAAATTTTTTTTTAGAGGCCTCATCGACGAACCCCATGGCCTCATCGACAAACGTATTAAGGTACCTCGGCGACGAGCGACATGTCTCATCAACAAAAAGATACCAAAAGCCTAAAAAGTTCAGTCAGTGCTCTCGTTAACAAACTCATAGCCTCATCAACGAACGAGTGTTGTACACTCATCGACAAACCTACCCACTCGTCGACGAAGATCGAGGCACTGATTCACGTTTCAGCGCGGACATGGACGAAAAGCCTTGATTTTAGTTGATCCAACTGCCAGGATTCAATCTAGGGCCGAGAACACTTATAAAATTAACTTAAGAAGCCTTTGTGCTTCACTTTTCGCTAATCATTGGGAGCATTGAACGTTTTTGACTATCTTTTGAGAGCTTTAAAACCTATTGCCAAGAATTGTTGCCTGCACTCCAAAGATTTCATACTTGTTTGAGCATTTGCATATTCAAGATCCAAGCAAATACACGCACAACTTCTGCTAAATCTGGTTTGATCTTGAGGTTTGGAATAGTAGTTTATTGAGTTTTCAATTTTCTAATAAACTTTGTCTTCTCCATTATTTGATTAGCTAAAAAAGTAAGAAACAAATTTTTCCATAGCTATTTATTAAAAAAAAAACTTTTGGGAATAGTAGTCTAAAGTTTGAATCCTTGTGATTTTCAAAAGTATATTTTTATTCAAGGAGATCTATTTTATTGGTGCAAAAAGTATTTAAAAATAATATTGTTTTAAATATTTGAAATACACAAAGTTATATATTTATTCAAAGATTTAATTTTACGAGTGATTTGATAGCAAGAACTTAGATCTACATAATATTCAAGACTATTTTCTTTAATGATCCTATTTGGTATTCTTGCATAAAGTGATTTAAAATAAACCCTATGTTCTCCAAAGCATTGATTTATAAACATTATTTTTGGGAGATATCTATAAAGGAGTTGATTTGTGAAGCATATCATTCATCTTATAAAGATCATATTTTCTCATACATACTGAGCTTCAAGTATTTATCATACAATCATGTGCTAGGATTTGTCTTGTACTTACTAGCTTGGTTAGAAGCAATTTTGAGTTGTTGCAGAAATTGTAATATCTATTTTGTATACACGGTTTGGGCTGTGAATCAAGATTGAGGAGGAAGCTACGCCTCTTGTAAGCAGTAGGTTGTAAGGGAAACTTTGTCCCAGTTAAAGGAGCGGATTATTTAGTGGAATCCTTGAGTGTGTTACTCAAGGCGAAGACGTAGGCTGAGGTAGGCCGAACCTCGTAAAAATCGAGTTTACATCTCTCTTACCCTTACCTCTATTTACTTTCCACGCTATCATAATTGTGTAAGTGTTGAACTTTTGGTGCATATTTGAATAATTGGGTAAGATTGAATGTTTGATAAAAGACACACATAAAATTACTCATTAGGTTAATATATTGAAAAACATTGAAGTAGTAATTAGTAGCTTGAAAGTTTGTAATTGAGTGATTTCAAAATTAGAACTTAAAGGACCGATTTTTTAAAATACCCAATTCACCCCCTCTCTTGGGATATCACAGTAATTGACATTTAGTATCAGAGCGGGTTTACATAGACTTAACTATTACTTTGTAAAAGGATCACATGACATACATCAGTGTAACCCCATTTAGTGAGGGACACTCGTCCACTAGACCACCTATTTTTTGCGGTGTAAATTACACCTATTGGAAACGTAGGATGAGTATATATATCTTAAATATATATTGAAAAGTATGGAAAATAGTTTCTAAGGGAAACCATGTTCCTATAAAATTAGTTGATAAAGTAAATGTACTTAAGACTGAAGATGAGTATACAGAGGAAGACTGGAAATCTATGCAAATAAATGCCACTGCAATGAACTTGCTATTCTGTGCAGTAAATGTAAATGAGTTTAATAGGGTGATGGCCTATAACATTGCTAAAGAGCTTTGGAAAAAATTAGAAGTCACTTATGAAGGTGCTAAGGAAGTAAAAGATAGTAGGATAGATATGCTTACTAGTGAATATGAGACATTTAAAATGACCGCTGATGAATCTATTCAATCCATATACACTAGATTCACACACATCACAGATTCTTTAAATGATTTAGTAAATATTACCCTACTTATGAGTTGATCAGGAGAATACTTAGAGGACTACCGCCAGTTTGGGAAGCTAAAGCTACTACAATAGCATAAGGTAGGAATCTGAAGGAGATGTTAGTTGATGAACTGATTGAATCGCTCATTACTTATGAGCTTGTAATAAATGAAAGGAAGAATGAGCAAAATAAAGTAAAGAAAGTTACAACACTCAAGGCATCGTCTAACAGTTGCAATGAAGGAAGTGATTCAGAATCAGATGATTGCATGGCTCTTCTCACTAAGAAATTTGGAAAGTTCATGAGAAAGAACAAGAAATACACCAGAAAATTCAATGGCTCAAAAATAGAAAAGGGAGAGTCAAGTAGAAGGAAGCAAAAGGATGATCTTCCTACGTGTTATAACTATAGAGAAGTTAGGCATATCAAACCAGATTGTCCCTAGCTGAAAAAAATGTCCAAAAAGAAGAAGAAGGCACTAAAGGGTTGGGATACTTACAGTACCAGTAGTTTAGAATTTGAATCCAGTGATGATGAGATTGCAAATCTATGTCTGATGGCTCATGAAGATCATAAGGTATAATCTTTTTGTTATGTTTCATCTTATTATTTAAGTGATTCAAAAAATGAAAATAGCATGCTTTCTTATGATGAATTGCAACATGAATACTTATATACCCTTAAAATGCTTGAGAAAATGAATAAGAAAAATTTGAATAAGAAAAATTTTGATTTGAAATTAAAATTGAAAGAATTTTCAAAGTTAGTAGAAAGTCAAAATGATTCTCATGCATCCCTAATGAAAGACAAGAATTTGAAAATTGAGGTGTTAGAAAAGAATTTGAAGGATGAAGCTAAGGTTATCTGCAAATTTACAGAAGGACAAAAAATAATTTTAAAAACTCCTTGGAGATCAAAGAAATTCCCTAGAAAAGGAAGGTCATGGTTTTAATGGAAAAGAAAATTTGAAACAAAAACATCTTTACATGGGACATTTTGTAAGAGAATCAAAATCTTATGTTCTAACAAAAGACTCTTATAGATATATTACATGTTTTAAATGTAAGAGGTTAGGTCACATAAAATCTGACTATCCTTTTAAGAATAGAAATGTTAAAATTAGAATGGTATGGAAGTCAAAGGAGAGTCTAGCACTAACCCCCATGGACCCAAGAAATCTGGGTACCAAAAGTAGTTATCTGATTATGCTTTGCAGATGTGCTTGAGATTGTCCTCTTCAAAGGAAAAGTGGTATATGGATAGCGGATGCTCACGACATATGACAAGAGATAAAGCTAAATTCGCATCTAGCATATCCAAGGATGGAGGATTCGTTACATTTGTGGATAACTCAAAAGGTAAAATCATTGGAGTTGGTAAGGTTGGTAAGGAACCTTCGTTTGTCATTGATAACGTGTTATTAGTTAATGGATTAAAATATAACTTATTGAGCATAAGTCAACTGTGTGATAAAGGTTATATAGTCTCATTTGAACATGAAAAATGCACTGTAGAGAACAAATCTGAAAACAAAATATTGTTTACTGCTGATCATCATGAAAATAATTACACCACTAGCCTTGATAATCTTGCATCTCAACACGAAACTTGTTTTTTTGCTATAAATGAGATTAGTTGGATTTGGCATAGGAGACTATGACATGCAAACATGGACTTAATATCTAAACTAGTTAAGGGAGACTTAGTTATGGGACTGCCTAAGGCAAAATTCATGAAAGATAAAATCTGTGATGCATGCCAATTAGGAAAACAAGCAAAGGTTTAAGAAGAAGAAATTAATCTCCACTACTAGACCACTTCAAATGCTACACTTAGATTTATTTGGTCCAAATCAAATTCAAAGTTTAGGAGGAAAATCATACGCGTTTGTTATAGTTGATAATTATTCTAGATAGGCATGGGTACTATTTTTAAGTCACAAAGATGAAGCGTGTGAACAACTCATAAATCTGTGCAAGAAAATTCAAAATGAAAAGGGATATACAATCACTAAAATCCGAAGTGATGGGGGTAGAGAATTTAAAAATCAATGCATGAAAGACTACTGTAATTCATTAGGAATAGCTCATAACTTTTTGGCTCTGAGAACACCACAACTGAATGGTGTAGTTGAAAGAAAGAATAGGTTTATACAAGAAATGGCTCAAACTATGCATCACGAACATAAACTACCAAAGTACTTCTGGGCTGAGGCTGTGAATACCACCTGCTATGTTTTAAATAGAGTTTTTATTAGACCATCTCTAAATAAGACTCCATACGAATTATGGAATAGCCATAGACCAAACATCTCGTATTTTCATGTCTTCGGCTGCAAATGCTTTGTGCTTAGAGACAATGAACACTTAGGAAAGTTTGATGTGAAATCAAATGAAGGTATTTTTCTAAAATATGCTTTAGATAGTAAAGCCTACGGGATATACAATAAACAAACATTAACTGTTGTAGAATCCATTCACATAGTATTTGATGAGTTAAATTCCTTCTCCAAAAAAACTGAAGAGGATGATATTGAGATAAATAAGGAATTTGAAAAATTGCCTATTGAAAATGATTCAAATAATAGAAATGAAATTAAGGAACCATCTGCTGAAAATAATAAAATTGAAAATGAGGTTAATGAACTACCTAGAGAGTGGAAGTACATAAAGAATCATCCCATTGATCAAATAACAGAAGAACCTAGGAATGTGAGTGAAGTAATTGAGGATGAATCTTGGGTGATGTCCATGCAAGAAGAGTTAAACTAGTTTGAGAAAAATAAAGTATGGATAGTAGTTCCTAGACCTGAAGATAAGACAGTCATTGGAACAAAATGGATATATAAAAATAAGAAAGATGAACATAGAATAGTCGTTAGAAATAAGGTAAGACTAATAGCTCAGGGATATAACTAGGAGGAAGGAATAGATTTCGAGGAAACCTTTGCACCCGTAGCTAGAATGGAAGCCATTCGTATGTTGTTAGCTTATGCTGCTTTTAAAATTTTCAAACTATATGAAATGGATGTTGAAAGCACATTTTTAAATGACTACATAAGTGAAGAAGTACATGTAAAGCAACCCCCAGGTTTTGAAAACCATAAGCATCCAAATCACGTTTATAGATTAACTAAAGCCTTATATGGTCTAAAGCAAGCTCCTAAAGTTTGGTATGAAAGGCTAAGCGGTTTTCTACTAGATAATGGATTTGTTAGAGGTAAGATTAACACAACACTATTCATAAAATCTAATAATGATAACATGCTCCTAGTTCAAATATACGTAGATGATATCTTTTTTGGAGCAACAAATGAAGAGTTGTGCAATGAGTTTGCAAATACTATGCAAAATGAATTTGATATGAGCATGATGGGAGAGCTTACTTCTTTCTAGGACTTCAAATCAAACAAGAAAAATATGGAATTTTTATAAATCAATTGAAATACATTGGAAACTTACTCAAAAGGTTTAATATGGAAGATGGAAAAAATACTAGGGACACCTATGAGCTCTTCTTTGAAATTAGACAAAGATGAACAAGGTATACCAGTAAATGTTAAGCTATATCGTGGGATGATTGGTAGCTTACTATATCTAACTGCCAACAGTAATGTTTAGTGTATGCTTATGCGCAAGATTTCAGACTGCACCTAAAGAGTCCCATCTATTAGTTGTTAAAAGGATACTTAGATACCTGATAGGAACTATTAAACTTGGATTATGATATCCTAAGTATACATCCTTTGAGATTGTAAGTTATTCAGATGTTGATTTTTCTTGAAGTAAAGTAGATATAAAAAGCACGAGTGGCACATGTCATTTCTTAGGAAATTCTTTAGTATCTTGGTTCTCAAAGAAGCAGAATTTAGTTGCACTATCCACAACCGAGACTGAATACATAGCGGCTGGAAGTTATTGTGCTCAAAGGCTATATATTAAGCAACAACTTATGGATTTTGGTTTAAATTATGACACAATTCCTATAAGATTCGACAATACGAGTGTAATAAACTTTTCGAAGAATCCTATATTACATTCATGAACTAAACACATAGAAATTAGACGTTATTTTCTTCGTGACCATGTGCAAAAAGGAGACGTGACACTTGACTTTGTATGCACAAATGAACAATGGGTAGACATATTTACGAAACCTCTTTTAGAGGATAGGGTTATCCAAATTAGATGTGAATTAGCTTTGATGCATATTCGAGAAGTTGCTTAGAGTTACATTAGACTACATAATTAAGGGGGAGCAACTTACATTAACATTAACATTTGATTACAAATTTCACATTTGGTTACAAATATTCACATTTGATATTGAACTCAAAACGTGGTTATTGCATGTTAAATTTTTGTTGGATACATGACACATGTTGATGCTAAAATAAAAATTTTTGGACATTAACAGACTTATTTTCTTATCCATGCCTATGTAAATTAAAATATTGTGTGTGCTTTCATTGAATTAAATTAAAAGGAAGAGAAGTAAATTGAATAACATAGGGGGAGAAGAAAATTTTTTAGACCTAAAAGTTGAAAAGTTTTTTTTTAAGCTGAGAACTATCAGAACATTTTTTTTAATACTTTTTTGTTTGTGTCAAAAGGGGGAGAAGAATATAAGAGTTTATTGGCAAAAATAGTCTGCAAAAATATTTTTTTGAATACAAGGGAAAGTACATAAGTACATAAGCATATTTCATTGTGTATGAGCATATTTCATATTACTGAATTTTATATTGTGCATTATTTGAGGGGGAGCCTTGTTAGGCGTAACCCATTTTCTATTTTTGCTTGTGTATTTGTCATCATCAAAGAGGGGGAGATTGTTGACTCTATAAGTCCAATCCTATTTTGAGAATGACAAATCACTTGGTATTTGACTTGTGTATTGAGATTGTGAACAGTAACATCATTTAGTATACTCGGAAGTTGAGGAAGTCATGGAAGCCATGAGGATTAAAGCATATACAACTTCGCACAATCCATGGAACTAGAGGAATGAAAGGATGATGAAACAAGCTTCAAGTTTCAAGGTCTTCAATGGGAATTGGTATTTAGAATTGATTATATTTACATGTCATATGATATTGTTTGAAGCTCGAATACATCTTAGACAGACCTTAGAACTCATGCATTCATGAAAAAAATTCATATACATAAGTCTAGGTGTTAGCTTTGGTGCAAGCCCAAGAGGGGGATGAATTGGGTATTTAAAAAATTATCACCTAGGTCAATCGGTTTAACAACAGTATTACACAACCTAGGGTAAGTATATGTGATCAATAAATAAACATACACGTGCAGTAAAAGTAAAGTGTGGAAAAGTAAATAACACACGTGATATGTTATCAGGGTTCGGCCAATACTACCTACGTCCCCACCTTGGCCACACCAGCACAAGGATTCCGCTACTGCTCACTTAACGAGTGGAGCCACCAATTACAACCAGGTCAATTTAAGGGGCTGACCTCAACCAACACACCTTACCAGGATGGCGCACCTAGCTTTCCTAACCGGGTCTAAGCAAGTCCAGGACTATTCAATAGGGCTAGTCTCTCTCTTTAGGCCTGCACCTGGAATATAACCAATGTGTATAAAATTTGTATATGGAAATACGCTTCTTACACAAATAGGGATTTGCACCAGTACAACTCAAGCAATAATGCAAGTACGTATGATATGTAAATATGTTCAGTGCTCTAACATGTGCTATACACTCAATCAAGTATAGATTATCAGTCTAGATCTAGAGTATATATCAAAGCCAGATTTAAAACACAATATGTGAATAACACAAGATCAGATCAAGGTTTCAAATATACTAGCAAGTTGATTCAAACAAACTCAACAAGATATTCTCAATGTATTAAGCACAAGGAGTCTTTGAATGCAAGCTTTAAAAAACGATTTTTGCACACAAAAATAAGGACTAAGGTAACTTGCAATGACAATCCAAGAACCACAAGCCTCTAAGTTTTCCCACACAAGATTTATTATATAAAATCAGTGGGAGAACTTAAGCTTTACTCTCAATGTTAAAATCAATCAACAATCAAGTAGATGAGAGTACTAGCTAGGAAGATTAAGCACAATCACTTTAGAAATACTCACAACACTTAGAAGATCAAAAAAAATGGAGTGCATGAGCATTAAGGAGTAGTATAGGCTAAAAAGATATTTTTGAAATTGAGAGAATTTTGGCCTTAATCAAAATGCTAATCCTTTGCTAATTATGACAAATGAACAGGTATTTATAGGCAAGGAGAAATTTTTGACCGTTGGAGACCCAATGGGAATAATTAAATTTGTTTTAAAAGCTATTAAGAAAATCAACCTAGTTTACCCCATTTAAAAATTAGTAAAAAGTATTTTAACTCGCGAGGTTTGGGTGTACGGCCTGAGGTTCGGGTGCTCGAACAAATTCACTCAGAAAATTGGTTTTTAATGGTTTGGGTGCCTGAAGAAAGGGTCGGTTGGCTAAACAAAAGTCAGTAGCATTTTGTTCGTAGGTTCAGGTGCCCGGTTCAAAGTTCGGTTGACCGAACCAGCCAATTCGATCACCCGAGCCCATTTTGAATGTGATCATTCAGGCGCCCGAGTAGTTGAAAGGGAACCTGAGATAGGTTCAGGTGCCCAAGGGAGATACACTAAAAAAGGTTCAGGTGCCCGAACACTAAGTCAACATATTGACTTGTTCGATCGCCCGAGCCTTTTTACAAGACTTGGGTTCGGTCGCCCGAACCCTTTCAACATTCTCAATTAAGTTCATTTTTAGACAATTTTAATTTCCCCGATATGAAGAGTGACGTTGGGGACTTTGTGTACTAAAAATGGGTACCTAAGGTCCAATTAAGGTCTGTTATGAGCATACCTACCTATTATGCATGATACAAATTATTACAAGCCACAGGGTATACAGTCCATAATAAATATTACATCCCAGAATGAAGAAAATGAAAGATAAATACAAACACAACACAAAATTCTTCATTCTTTGGCACGAATACTGCACGCCATCATGGTATGTCTTTTAGTCCGAATACACGTGCACAGTGAACTTGCATACAATCCTTAGTACAATCATCAGTACCAAGAGTATTTTTTATGATCAAAACTGAGTATGACCAATCAGGTCAACAATCTCTCTCTTTTTGATGATGACAAATACTTTTATGCAAAATTGGGTACAGCCAAGAAGGGCTCCCCCTGACTTTATGCATAAGGATACTTTAAGCTCAAAACACAAAATTGATTAAATATTTGTTAGATGTTACCCACACTTTTGCTTCTTCTCCCCCTTTTGACAACAGCAAAAAAGGCAAAGGAAAACACATGAAGGCACAAGACATCATTTAGATACAAAGGATATATTGGGAGGATAAAAAAATTTGGCAGCATGCCGTTTGAAAATGAAGCATTCCCTAGATAACCTTGTACCTAAGTGACCTGTTTGGAGTTTCAATAAACAATATATAAAACATTTCAATCAATTAACTCAAACAGTATATGCATCAAGGAAGTAAAAACATTATGCAGCTCATTAACAATCTTAATGTTCTATACTCCCCCAATGGATGATTATGCAAGGATGAAGATTAATTTTTCGTTTGGCTATCACTCATCCTTTCAAAAAGATTATAAACTTGAATCTCTCATAATCATTTTTGGTTGCCAAAACGAATGTGTATTCTAGTAAGACAGTGAAAATATGTGGGCCTGATACCAATCGTTATAACTACGTGGTAGAGAAGATACTAACTGTTAAAATGCCACTAGTTAAAAAAATGTTGTTTTGAAAAGATTTATTAGAATATGCACATTGATACCGCTTTGTTAATATATTTCCAAAGGATATAAAAATGAGTGCAAAATACATTTTTATTTTCTTAAAGCCGAATGATTTTAAAGTTAAGTAACTCCCCCTACGAATATACACTTTCTTTATAAATCAACTTGAGTATAATTCAAATATTATTTTAAAAACACAACTCAAGTTTTAAGAAGTTTAGCACTTAGGAACTACATAGAGTTATATGCAATAATTTTGAAAAATTTTGGCAATATTTTGTTTTGAAAATATGATCTATCCATAAAAACCTGCCAATTTCAAAGCATTTTAAATATGTACACACAACCAGCTCCAAAGAATTCAAAATTTCAAAGTAAATGAGCTAAGCTTAAGTATTTAAAATCCAAGATTAAATTTCCTATCCACGCAGTTTTCAATTTCAACCTTTTGGGCAAATGTCTATAAAAAATTCGGCAGCATGATGGCTGTAAACAGGACATTTCCCAAAATTAACATACACAAAAATGATCCTCAAGCAAGCAGAATATCAAGAGTTTAAGGCATGCGAGAACCTAAATCTACTAGTAGGCAATTCTCAATCACTGCATCCGCCATGCAGGAGGCTTTCAACACAAACATGCTTTTAGTAGTATAATCAACAACTCATAAAAGAAATGAATTATCCGATAGATGATATGAACAATAACTAACAATGGATAGTTATGAGATTAGGGCAGAGTTGTTCTCACAAAGGCATACAAACATATAAGCATAAATAAAAATTGAGAGCATTTTAATGTATATAATCATGAAAGAATATATGCTCCCCTTAAGTTATGCACTCAACTCATTTTATGCCTTTTCTTTCATCTTCAAGTTCAATAACCAAGAGTTATAATAGTTTCAATAATTCTAACTTGGCTTTGAGTTCTTAGGCTTAACGGACCAAAAAGTCATAGTGATTATTTCTTTGATAGTTCTAAGCCTATATTTGCCTTTATTGATATGAATTTTAATGCGTGTGAGAGGCACCAAGTTGGAATGGCTTTCGATTTAAACTGCATGTGCATAAGTCTACTTGAATTTTATACATTCATCTAGACTGAGACCTAGGTGATTTTATTAGCCATTCAACTCATCTCTAAGTATATAAAGCTCTAATGGGTTTGAATTAGAGTTTGAGAGCTTTGTGTAAGAAGTAAAAAATGGATACTCTTAAAGATTAAACATTTTATTTAAGTTCAAGAGAGTATTCAAAAGTAGGACATTGTTCAAAAAGTATTCGTGCTAGTTAATATGTCCTAGAGTGATGACTTGATTATGATTTAGCCTTTTAAGTTCAATGATGGGTTTAGGATTAAATGATATATAGTGCGAGATGGATTCCCTAAACCATAAGTTAGTGCAATGGATATTCATATTTGAGCGTGAGTTAAGCAATTTGGAATAATATGCCAGACACAATTGCTTTATCCATTTGGAAGTGGATGTTTATTCAAATAGCCAATAATTTCATATTTCAACCAATGAATATATGCATTAAGTTCAGATTCGTTATATACTTGGATTTGCAGATTGACTTGATTTTTCAAAATACTTAGTATGTAAAATTTTAAATAGTGGAGAAATACTAAGATTTTACATTTTCATCTCAAAGCACTTCCTAAGCCTTTCGTCAACACTACCTCCTATGGCTAATCTTATGCATTAAGGAAGAATCTGAGAATTATGTAATTTTAATTTGACTTCTTTCTTTCTTTAGTCTCGAAAGGTTTTCCTTCATGATTACCCACATCATTTCTTTTTCCAAGCCCTTGACACTTCTAGATAGACAATTAAATTGAATGTGCCACATCATTTTACAAGATAAGTAAGTTTTATGTATGCGTGAAGGATTATGTTTACAAATCTTATTTTTGCTAGATAAGGTATTTTTGTGACTGTGGGATTTAAAAAATGAACTCTTTTTGAAAGATTTATTTCCTTTAGCTCCTAAGGGTTTATCGCGATTCTTCTTTTCATTTTCTTCTAAGCAGTTAATATTCAATATATTCTCAATCTTGTTCTTCTCTAGAATAGCATGATAATTTTTTAATTCATCTAATTGCTTTGCTATCCTTTTATTCTCATTTTTCAAGATTGTTTTATGCTTATACATCCTAACTAGAAGTTTATGCATTTTAAATAATGTACATTCTAGTTCTTTATTCAAGGGCATGCTTTCATCATAAACTTCAACATACCTTTCATCACAAGATTTTTCACAGTAAACATCATATGAATCATTGCATGCATTATCAATAGTTTTATCACAAGGAATACTAGATGATTCATCATACAATATATTGCAGTATTTTTCACAAGAATTAATGCATACATCACTAACAGTATTATCAACAAATGATTCAGCATACGATACATCACAACATTCAACACAAGAATGGTCAACAGAGTCAGAGATAGAATCATATACCTCACTGTCTGTTAATGCAATTGCCCTATTATTTACCACTTCTTGAGTGGTGGTCTTATTCGCCTAGGATTCTCCAAATTTCCTTTCAAGCTCATCCCAAATATCCTTTACATTGCTACACATCATAACCTCACACAAAATATTAGAATCTAAAGCATGTAGTAAGGTATTTATAGCATCAAAGTTTGCCTACACCCTATCATGATTTATTTAATTCATATTAAGATTTAGGAACATTAGTACAACCAGTGGATTTCATAGGCACACTATCACCCTGATCGATGACTTTCCAGAATTTCCAATTCAAAGCTTTCACATACACAGTCATTCTAAATTTCCATATAGCATAGTTATCATCACAGAATACTAGTGGGTGTGTGACCAATCTTCTAGGGGATGCACTAACACGAGTCATCATGATCTTTTACTAAATGAAATTTAAGTCTAAGTTACGAGGCTCTGATACCATTTGTTAGTTTTGGTGCAACCCCAAGAGGGGGGGGTGAATTTGGTATTTAAAAAATTATTGAAACCTAAGGTGTAGTCCCCAAAGGGGGGTGAATTGGATTATTTAAAAATTCCTTAGATCTTTTTTTAGAGTTCTTGTCCCTTCTTACAATCTTCTAAGGATTTCTTGTATTCTTGTTAATTGGGGAATCCACACAAACTTCTATTTCCTCTAATCAATCCACAATCACAACAAACACAATCAATTAATTTATTGTTCATGCAAAACAACCATACCACAAGAAATCAATTTGCAATATTTAGCGGCCCTGTATATGAATGTGCAATTCCTGTAGTTGGCTTTTGAATTTGAATATTAAAATGACATCCAAACATCATTTCAATATTAGAATTTAATTAAACCTTCAACTAATGGGTTTTGGGTTGCTAACCAATCAAAGTACTCCCTTTCGGTTTCTGCAAAAGATTGATTGACCAACGTACACCCTTTTGGTTTCGGCAAGCCTAAGAACAAATTAGGCTTTGGGTTTACTTATTTTCCAATACACGTTACTTTATTATTAAAAGTATTAAAACATCCACGCAGGTTATATCTTTGGGGTTTAGGGTTTAGGTTTTAGGGTTTTAGGGTTTAGGGTTTAGAGTTTAGGGTTTAGGGTTTAAGGTTTAGGGTTAGGGTTTATATAGTATCAGACCTTGTTGGACTATACAGTTACAGAGCACGGTACCATTGCTACAGATATTTCAGTTATAAGTACAACCACCTATTTAGATAATACATAGTAGTAGGTCGATCACCTAGGCACTTGACGTGAACAGGCTCCCCATCAGATATGGGTTGAGGTGGGTAGATCAGACTGATAGAGTATAGTGATTTACCCTGGTCGGCCAGCCAGTGTAGATCCTGCCTATGGGCCGCACAACCCTGTCATGAGGGGTTAAATCATGACATACAGTTATCCACAGGGAAATTTTTAAGTTACTATTACGTATATACAGATTTACAGAAATAAGAAACATACTTATGTACACTAGAAGTATTTTAAATAGTAACCTACAATACTGTTATGTTAAGTAACATGGAAAGGGTGGTGGATTTTATCACTTGTACTGTATTTACATATTCAATTATACATGATTATATGAAAACAGATTTTCATAATATTGTAACTCATTTACCACACACTAGTAATAGCATATTTCGTCTTATTGAGCGTCAACTCATCCTAGTGTTGAATCATTTTTCAGGTGATCTAGGTAGGCCAGCAGATCAGGCTCGCAGATAGAGGGGCCACAGTACTGCCCTGTCAGGCTGTCAGTAGAGAGTGGGTATATTTTTGGGAGTGTTTTTGTATAGCTCTCACCAGTTGAAAATATTTTGGGAACGGAGATAAATGTGAATTTTGGGAAACCTGTTAGCACTCTAGTATTGTATATAATTATATATGGATGTGTTTATTTGATTTATGCTTCTCACTGCTTAGGCTAATGATTGGGTTTACCCCCAGTATGATATTAGAGCATGTAGAATATCACAGTATAAAAAATAAATAAACATGGAAATTAAGCAGGTCGTTACAGTTTGGTATCAGAGCCTAGGTTGTTAGGTTTTGTAGACTTTAGAGTGCAGCAGAAACAATACCAGAGTATAGGAAAAGGATTTAAGGTTTGTTCTATGTCTGGGTACAGGATTATCGTGGTGGTTTCTTTGTTTTTCCTGGGGTGACGATTTTAGGAAAATCATAGTAAACTATTGTCCAGTCATGTGTCTAGGTGACAGAACTGGATATTAAGTTAAGGTCATTGAAGGTAATTAATTTTGAGTTGGTACATGATAGGTTTGTATAGAAGATAAAGTGCTTAAGTGTGTTTCTTATTTTTAGGATGGACCCAGGAAGCAATGGCATGAATGCTGGGGAGGATAGGCCTGGACCTTCCAGCATAGGTGGAGAAGATACAGATGTTGTACTGCGTAGCGTCACTCAGCAGGTGATGGCTGAGATGGCCAGGAGCTCTGGGGAGCGTGGCTGTTTGATTGAGCAATTTATGCAGATGAAGCCCCCATCCTTTGCTGGAGGAGATGACCCGATTGTAGTTGAAAATTGGGTCCAGGATACCGAAGAAACATTGGCGGTGCTTCCATATATGGATGAGCATAAGGTAGCATTTGTAACATTTAAGTTGACAGGGGAGGCGAAGTGCTGGTGGAGAGCAGCGCGCCTGATAGAGGAGTAGAGGCCAGTTCTAGTTACGTGGGACCAATTCAAGGATTTGTTCTTCAAGCGATATTTTCCTGCTATCGTTCAGAGTGCGAAGGCAGCAGAGTTTCTGCATTTGATACAGAAGCAGATGAATGTATCCCAGTACGAGGCTCAGTTTGTCAAGTTGTCGCGTTTTGCTCCATATCTAGCACCTGATGAAAAGAAAAAGGCAAGGAAGTTTGAAGAAGGACTGAGGCAGAATCTTTTTGAGCAGGTGATTGGTTTCAGGGCTCAGACATTTACAGAGGTTGTAGATAGAGCTGCGATCATTGAGAGTGGTATTCAGAGGGGTGTAGCAGCTCAGAGTTAGAGGAAAAGGTCTGCGCCTCAGGGTTTTCAGGCTGACACCAGTAGGGCTCCATGGAGAGGAGGTCGCGATAGGGGAGACCAGAGGCAGATGGCAGGACCTCATGGGAAGCAGGGTGCGCTGACTTACCTGGTGTGTCAGACGTGCAGGAGACATCATTTAGGGGAGTGCCGGGTAGGCAGAGGTGTATGTTATCGTTGTGAGAGACCTGGTCACATGGTACGTGAATGCCCGGGTCAGCAGGACTAGGTCCTAACTCCTAGGCCTTATCAGGGAGGACATCAGGCAGCTCAGGGAGGATACCAGAGGCCTTGTGGTGGCCAGCAGAGGAATGTGGCCCCAGCACGAGTATACGCTTTGATGTCGGGTGATGCAGAGGCTGCTACGGATGTGGTGACAGGTACATTTACTATTTTATCATATCCAGAAATTGTTCTTTTTAACTTAGGTGCTACTCATTCTTTCATTTCTACATCTTATGTTAAATTATCTAGGAGTGAGACCTATTCATTAGATATAGCGCTGTTGGTAGCTACACCATCAGGATCAGTGATCAGATGTCAAAGGGTACTTAGAGGCTATCCGATAGAAATTTAGGGGAAAGTACTACCAGCAGATCTTATTGTGTTTGATATGTGCAGGTTCGATATAATATTGGGTATGGACTGGTTGGCTACCAATCACGCCAGCATTGATTGTTTCCAGAAAGAAGTAATTTTTAGACCTCCTGGAGAGCAAGAATTTAGATTCGTTGGTTTACGAGTATGTGCTCTAACACAGCTGGTGACTGCCGTGCAGGCGAGTGGATTACTCTTGGATGGAGGTAAGGGGTTTATTGCATTTGTGAAAGAAGCATTTGAAAATGAATTGAAGATTGACAGCACCCCAGTGGTACAAGAATTTCTAGATGTTTTTCCAGATGAGCTACTAGGGTTGCCTCCTGTGCAAGAGGTGAATTTTCCTATAGATTTACCTCCAGGGACTGTGCCGATCTCTAAAGCCCTGTATCGTATGGCTTTAGCTGAATTGGGAAAATTAAAGGAGCAGTTGCAGGATTTGTTGAACAAGGGGTTTATACGACCCAGTTTATCACCATAGGGAGCTCTAGTGTTGTTCGTAAAGAACAAAATGAGTCCATGAGGATTTGTATTGATTACAGGGATATAAATAAAGTTACTATTAAGAATCAATATCCTCTACCCCATACAGACGATTAGTTTGATCAACTCTAGGATACACGGGTATATTCCAAGATTGACCTCAGATTCGGGTATCATCAAGTGAGAGTAAAAGCGGAGGACGTTATGAAGACAGCCTTCAGGACCAGTTACGGGCACTATGAATTTCTCGTTATGCCGTTTGGTCTAACGAATGCCCCGGTCGTGTTCATGGACTTGATGAACAGAGTTTTCAACCAGTATCTAGATCAGTTTGTAGTAGTTTTTATTTATGATATACTAGTGTACTCGAGGAGTTTTGAGGAGCATGAGGTGCATTTGAGGCAGGTGTTGCAGACACTCAGGAAGGAGAAGCTTTATGCCAAGTTTAGCAAGTGTAAATTCTAACTTGAGAAGGTGGCATTTTTAGGCCATGTGATCTCAAGAGACAGTATTTCAGTGGATCCCAGCAAGATTGATGCAGTGGTAAATTGGGCTAGGCTGAGAAATGTGCAGGAAGTCAGGAGCTTCTTAGGATTGACATGTTATTACTGCCAATTTGTGGAGAGATTTTTAGTTTTGTCAGGTCCTCTCACGCGGTTGACTAGGAAAAATGCCAGATTCGTGTGGGATAAAGAATGTGAGCAAAGTTTCCAAGAATTAAAGCAGCGGCTCATCACTGCACTAGTTCTGATGATTCCATCGGGAGGCAATGGTTATGTTATTTACAGTGACGCGTCTTTGAAAGGGTTTGGTTGTGTGCTAATACAGCATGATAGGGTTGTGGCGTATGCGTCCAGGTAGTTGAAGGAGTATGAAAAGAACTACCCTACTCACGATCTAGAATTGGCTGCGGTTGTACATGCACTAAAGATCTGGAGACATTATTTATATGGTGAGAGGTGTGAGATATTTTCTGATTATAAGAGCCTAAAGTACTTCTTTACACAGAAAGAGTTGAACATGCGATAGAGGAGATGGTTGGAACTTATCAAGGATTACGACTGTACCATCAGTTACCACCCAGGTAAAGCAAATGTGGTGGCTGATGCTTTGATCCGTAAATCAGGAGACACAACACAGCTAGTAGTGGTAGTTCAACATTTGATTCAGATGGACTTAGAAATACTCGGTGTGGAATTAGTGGAAGATGATCCTCAGGCATTTATGGCCAGTTTGGTTGTACAACCCACATTATATGAAAATATTAAAGCTGCTCAGAGAGATGATCCAGAGTTAGTGGAGGTGTTTGCTAGAATACAGGATGGTCAGGGAGAGGAATTCAGTATTTCTAATGATGGGGCTTTGAGATTTCGCACCAGATTGTGTGTGCCTGCAGATGACAGCATCAGGAGGACAATTTTAGAGGAGGAGCACAGATCTCTATACACTATTCATCCTGGCAGTACGAAAATGTATAGGGATATGCGGGAGTATTTCTGGTGGAGTGGCATGAAGAGGGAGATAGCAGAGTTTGTGCAACAGTGTTTGACGTGCTAGCAGGTTAAGGCTGAACACTAGAGACAGTTTGGTCAATTGTAGCCACATTTCATTCCTGAATGGAAGTGGGACCATGTAGCCATGAATTTTATTACTGGGCTACCGCTAGCGCCGCATGGTCAGAATGCCATCTGGGTAATAGTTGATAGGTTGACAAAAACAGCACACTTGCTGCCTATTAAGATTAGCTACCCTATGAACAGGTTAGTAGAGATTTACATACATGAGATTGTTCAACCCCATGGAGTGCTAGTATCCATAGTCTCGAATCATGATCCACGTTTTACATCATAATTCTGGAGGAGTTTACAGGAGGCACTAGGGACTCAGCTAGCATTCAACACAACTTTCCACCCTCAGACTGATGGTTAGACTGAGAGAACAATCCAAGTATTAGAAGATATGTTTCGTGCCTGTGTACTAGACTTTGGAGGTAGCTGGATTTAGTTTTTACCTCTAGTTGAATTTGCTTATAATAACAGTTATCTGACTAACATCGACATGGCACCCTACAAGGCATTATATGGTAGGAGATGCCGATCTTCTCTTTTCTAGGATGAAGTAGGTAAAAGGCGAGTTTTGGATCCAGAGATAATTCAGCAAGCGTATAATAAAGTTTGACTTATTCGAGATAGGATCAATGTAGCGCAGAGTCGGTGGAAAAGCTATGCGGGTACTCGTTGCCGAGAATTGGAATTTAAAGTGGGTGATCATGTATTTCTGAGAATAACTCCACTGAAGGGGATCTTGAGATTTGAGAAGAAGGGTAAGTTGAGCCCTGAGTTTATTGGCCCATTTGAGATACTTGAGATGATTGGGTCAATAGCCTATCGTCTAGCTTTACCACCATCTCTATTTCGACTTTATGGCGTATTTCATATTTCTATGTTAAAAAAATACGTCTCAGATCCTTCCCATATCATCAGCCATACAAAATTGGAAGTCAGTGAGGCTTTAGCATATGAAGAAGCTCCAGTACAGATCTTAGATAGAAAAGAACAAGAATTGTGCAACAAGAAGATACCACTAGTAAAAGTTTTATAGAGAAACCACGCGATTGAAGAAGCCTCATAGGAGCTTGAAGATGAAATCAGACGGAAATATCCCTATTTATTTGATGAATTATAGTATTAATGTATATGTTGAGATGGTAATTTCATTTTTTTGAGTCTAGTGTAATTGTAATGTAGAGCATAGGTTAGGTAGTATTTTGGTCTTGGGAGAATTTTCTTTTATGGTTATAATCTCCCAGAACTACCCATGTAACCACAATATTCCTCCGCCATAAGTGAGGGCAGGTAATAAAATAAGTAGACCCTTTTCCTTTATTGAATGATGGAGAGTATAAATAGAGATTCATATGGTAAATTTCGAGGACGAAATTTTCTAAGGAAAGGAGAATGTAGTGACCCAAAGAATAATAGTATTTTAATAATAATGAGGGAGAGAAATGGAAACAGAAACAGAGGGAGAAAATTTTGAATAAATTGCCAGGCTTCGTCGACGAATACAGGGATTCGTCAGCGAAGGTCTTCAGGATCTCGTCTACGAGGTCTTGTTTCGTCAATGGGAAAATACAGAGCGAAGGATTTTGGGCTACTCTAAATTTCGTCAATGAAGGGTAAGATTCATCAATGAATGAAGAACTGATCGACGAGGTGATGTGTCTCATCGACGAATCTGACCCTATAAATAGTGAATACTCGGATTTTTATCACATTTTAGTGCTCTATCTCTCTCCTACGGTCTCTTTCCCTTCTCTCTTCAATTTCGGCCCCGACAGTCGCCGAATCGACGATCCGAAGCCACCACAACGCTCCTGGCGAATTTATCTACAAGTTTGTCGGAGCATATTGTTGGTGAAACGAAGTTGGATTTCATCCTAAATTTAGGGTAAGGCCTTTTAGTCCATTTTTGGTCTTTTAACAGTTATAGGAAATGATATAGGCGAAGAAATATTGATATTCTGTTATGGCAAACGTTGTTTTCAGGGTGTTGTGTAGGAGGCCCTACGGGTGTTAGGCCAGTAAACCATAGGGGCTTTCCAGTAGTCAGGTAAGGAAAATATGCTATGCTAAGTAATTTTAAAATATTATACAGTTTATTAAATTATGAATATTATGTATTAAAGTATGGTGTGGCTTGAGAATATGAATATAGTACGGAGATATGTTTTACGAATTTCAGTACCATGATTTTACGAATTTCAGTACCATGATTATACGAATTCTAGTACCATGATTATACGAATTTCAGTACTATGATTATGCAATTTTCAGTGTTATGATTATACAGTTCTCAGTACCATGACGTATGGATTACAGTTACAGTTTATTCAATATTATGGTTATTATTGTTATTTCAGAATCATGGTAAATCAGATAGTTGTATATAGAGATATATTATATAGTATCAGACCCTGTTGGACTATATAGTTACAGAGCACGGTACCATTGCTATAGATATTTCAATTATGAGTGCAACCACCTATTTAGATAATAAGCGGTAGTAGGTCGATCACTTAGGCCCTTGACGTGGACAGGCTCCCCATTAGATATGGGTTGAGGTGGGCAGATCAGACAGATGGAGTACAGTGATTTACCTTGGTTGGCCAGCTAGTGAAGATCCCGCCTAAGGGTCGCACAACCCTATCATAAGGGGTTAAATCATGATACACAGTTATCCACGAGGAAAGTTTTCAATTACTATTACGTATATACAGATTTACAGAAACAAGGAACATACTTATGTACACTAGAAGTATTTTGAATAGTAACCTACAATACTGTTATGTTAAGCAACATGGAAAGGGTGGTAGATTTTATCACTTGTACTGTATTTACATATTTAATTATACATGATTATATGAAAACAGATTTTCATAATATTGTAACTCATTTACCACACACTAGTAATAGCATATTTCGTCTTACTGAGCGTTGGCTCATCCCATTGTTGAATCATTTTTCAGGTGATCTAGGTAGGCGAGCAGATCAGGCTTGCAGATAGAGGGGCCACAATACTACCTTGTCAGTAGAGAGTGAGTATATTTTTAGGAGTGTTTTTGTATAACTCTCACCAGTTGAAAATATTTTGGGAACAGAGATATATGTGAAACCTGTTAGCATTCTGGTACTGTATATAATTATATATGGATGTGTTTATTACATTTACACTTCTCGTTGCTTAGGCTAATGATTGAGTTTACCCCTAGTATAGTATCAGAGCATGTAAAATATCATAGTATAAAAAAAAATAAACATGGAAATTAAGCAGGTCGTTACATTATATAACACTGTATAAATGACAATATATATATATATATGAATTAAGAACCCTGGTGGACGATTGATGTGACGAGCAAATACCGTAGCTACAATATTAAAGGAGTGAGTGCAACCATACTGACTTGAGATGGTAGTGTAGGTTGCAGAGACCCGAAAAATATAAATGATAAGAAAAACAGAAGAAAAGAGGAAAATGGTCTGGTGAGGAGAAAACCGATGACGATTTTCTAGAGCATTAAGAAAAATGTCGACAGTTATATATTTTTATTGTAGCCGGATAAAAGGGTAAACAATGAAACCGGTATAGTTAAAGATAAAACTGGCGATGATTTTCTGGGAGCCTAAGAAAACCGTTGACGGTTTTTGCCATAGACAGAATATTATAAATGGGTTGCATGTCATTTTCTTTTAGAAATTCAAGACCTCTCTCTCTCTCTCTCTCTCTCTCTCTCTCTCTCTCTCTCTCTCTCTCTCTCTCTCTCTCTCTCTCTCTCTTTTTTTTCTCACTTTAGACTAGCCCAATCGACGATCTAACTTCGTATCTAAGGCTTAGCGGTGATCCTCGTCATTTTGACCGAAGCAGAATTATGTTATAAGGATCTTAGGTACCATTCCAAACTGAGGTAAGGAAATTGTTTATGATGTTGATTGTTGTTTTAATTGGTTTGATGGGTGTATAGGCCTAGGAATGTGAATATGAACATTATTCTAGGGTGAACTGATAAACTGGGAAAAATGTAAATTTCAGGGCTTAGGGTTCCTGCGGGCGTTTCCTTAGGGAATGAGGTAAGGGTGATAAATAGTTAATTATTTGATTCTTCCTTGGTTAAATGGAGTATGTGGGTTTGGGGGAAATGTGAATGTGATATTATTATGGGGAATACATAATTTTAGGGTTTTTGAGTTCTGAATGCCGCGGGCATAAGTTTATAGTTTTAGCAGGTCACTCGATAATCAGGTAAGGGGAATAAGTTAAGCCTGTTAATTTTTGGGAATTTTATCAATTAAAGTATAACATGTGTTGATGGGATTTGAATTTTACATCTAATATGTGCTTGTGAAAATTCAGAAATTTGGGTACAGGAAAGTTTTACAAATGATACATATATTATTTTTATATAGCAGGAAAATACAATTTTTCCCGTACAAATTATAGTAGAAGAATTTCATTTAAAATTGTGTGATATGAGAAATATCGGATATAGTGTAGAAATTTAATACAGAGTTTTATACAACTTTTGCAGAACCATGATTATATAAAGTTTTTACAGAACCATGATTATATACAACTTTTATAGACCCATGATATATACAACTTTTACAGAACCATGATTTACTGTTATTACAGAACCATATTATATACTTTTATAGAATCATGATTTACTGTTATTATAGAACCATGATATACAGTTATTACAGAATTATGATTTATAGTTATTATACAAAATCATGGTAAACAATAATATACAGAAATAATATTATATACTATCAGAAACCTTATGGACCAGAGCATATCACATAGTACGGTACCGTAGCTATACAGTATAGATAGTGCAACCACACATCTTAGATTGAGTGTGGATTATTCAGTCAATTGTGCTTAGAGGAGAGACGAAAGCTCCTTGGCAGTCAGGTCCAGGTTGAGGAGGTCAATCATATTACAGAGGTTATAGTTTGACTTAACCTAGTAGACTAGCCAGAGTTAAGTCCTGCTCACGGGCCGCACAACCCGAGTATGCGCGGTTAATTCATGCATAAAGTTATCCATCGAGGGAAGTTTTCACTGCTATATAGATAAATGTATGTAGTTTTACTGAGAATGGGAACTATTTATTATAGTTAAAAATATGTTCAAATAGAAAGCTTATTTTAAAAGGCATAGGTGTGAGTTATGATATGATTTACATTGAAAGCTTATTTCAATTTATTTTCCTCTCCTCCTCCTATTATTTAATTAATATAATTCATCGGGTCTCTACAGCCTCGACTTGGGAGGTGACAAAAATTAAAGGGGAGCAGTGCTTGTAGATGGAGTGGGTCTGGCATAAACTACTTCCTGAGAAAGTATCGCTGTGTATATGGAAAGTCATGTTCTAATGTCTTCCTGTAGATGAAAGAGTGCGGAAACTGGGATTTGATATGGTCTCATATTGCAACTGTTGCGTGAATAAAAAAGAGGAGTTTCTCAATCATGTTAAGAGTACGTGATCTATTGCAAGTATGGTGTGAAAGAGAACAATTTCTGTCTCGGGGATTCTAAATTTTGATGCTAAACCATGGAGGGTGAAAATTAGTAGATGGTTTAGATGTGCCAAAAAATCAACCTAAAAAGGTATAATTATTAGTTTATTACCTACTATAATTTATTGGAGACTATAGCTCAAACGTTGTAAAGCCCACATCGAAGATAAGTATGAGTTTGGGAATGAAGTTTGGTTATCTGTGAGATTTTGGCTCGCAAAAACTGCAGAAGGCGTGAAGGGTTCTCTACCCTCTATAGATAAGAATTTATTGGAGGAGTTCCAGGTGAAAACGAAAAGCGCTAAAGTTTAGAACTCCTTGAAAAGTAATATAGGAAAAGCCTCTAGTAGGTTGGTTGAAGTTAAATATTGATGACTCTTGTAACAGAAACCTGGGTTCTTGTGGTGGTGGTGGTATCATCTGTGACTCATCTGGTAATATTAAGACTGCTTTCTTTGAAAAGTTTTAGCTAGGTACTAACAATGGAGCGGAGTTGCGGGCTCTTACTAGTAGTGTTCAACTCTGTAAATAATTGGAATATCAGAACATATGTATTGAAAGCGACTCAAAATTGGTGGTGGGATGGCTCATATATGGATTTTGTTCCTCCTGGTACTTATGAGACTTTTGGAAATTATTAGAGGAGGAGTTACAAGGTCTGCATTTCTCTATAAAACACCAATTTAGAGGAGGTAATCAGGTGGTGGATTTCTTGACTCGTCAAGGCGAGGGAGGCAATACAAGGAGATATTTTTGTAGGTGATGTGCCGCCGAGTAAAATGAGAGGTCTTAGTCGCATGGATAAGCTGAGTATTCCAAGCCTTCGTCTTTAAATTGACATCATTTGGTTTTTCCCTGGTTTATGCTTGCAAGTAATTGACATCATTTTGCAGGTAATTTGTTTATGTTTGTTTTGTTTGGTTTTGATTCCATATAGACATGTTTAAATTGGTTTAGTTGGATTATGGTACTAATTTTTTTGATTATTGATTTTGATGTGTGTGATGGTCTTTATAGTTTATTTGTAAATTCCAAGTGTCCTGCTTGTAACCACGATATTCCTTTGCCATAAGCGAAGGCTATCAATAAATTCGAGGTTAAGTTAAAAAATAAATAAAATCAAACCCACTTACCTTGATCTCCTCGGGAATTGAAAACTTTCTAGTAAATCTTTAACCTATCACAAGATAATCACAAATCCATGATTTAGAAAATGAATTATAATTTTGCTTTCAACCCGCTCAAAGGTCTAATTCTAAACTCGATTGTATTTAATAAACCACGACTCAAAAAAATATAAGACTTGTCTTGAAACAATCTTCTTTTTATGCTTAGAATTTAGAGACAATTTTTGTATCCATGCAACATCGTTTGGTCACTAAACTTGTTTTTTGAAATTGACTTTCAGTTCTGCTAATTGAACTGGGCATCCCAGATTTCAACACTTACTTTGAAAAATGAAAAAGCCATCTTATCTAGCTTCAAAAATCACCAAATTATATCCATATATTCATATATATGCTATATATGAGCTTACCAAATTTCATGGTCATATTATAAGTTAAAGTTATAAAATAAATTTGAAACCTAAGTGTGGTTGTAGCTCTAACAGCATGCTAATAGTACACCGACTATAATTTAAAAAAAAATAAAAAATCATATCAAATGACTTCAAAAAATTTTGAAATTTAATCCTCAAGAATATTGAAATATTAACCAGCAGTCCACCAAATTTCAAAATTTTTGGGTATAACCTCGGCTCTAGAGAAATTCTCATTTTTTTAGACATTCAATATTTCAGTAAGGTTCAAAATATAAATCTCAAAAATTCTAAGACCATAATAGGATACCTTCAACATTCAGAAATTGTACAACTAGAATAATACTTATACCATAATAAAAATCAAAGTATACCATCAAAATTCGATTTAGAAACATATCTTGATTTAACCTGTTACGCTACAATTTATTGGGACCCAAAGTTTTAATCCTCAAATTTTTCGACTCTCTTATTTTTTTTCTCTCTTTCTCATCCTCTACCTTTTTTTATTCCTCACTTTCTCTCCTTCTCTCTCTCCTTCTCTCCCTCTTGCAATTTCCTACACATGCCACCCCTCCCCCCTTTATATAAAAAATATGGTAAACCACATAAATGAGGAGATAAGATACATTAGTAAGGGAATATGACACATTAGTGAGGGGACAAGACACATTAGTGAGAGGATAAGATACATTGGTAAGGGGATAGGGCATATTAATGAGAAGATAAGAAAGGTTGGTATGGGAATATGGTACATTAATGAGGGAACACGTGTCACCCATGCTCAACCAAGAGACATATGTCTTCTTATCATTTTTTAAAACATGCAAGGTGACATGTGTTCTCTACAAGTCTTCTTCTCAATTCATATATAATTATTTTTTTTCTTTGGGATCCTTGCTAATGTTAATATATTTCCTTCCACCATTAGCATTGCACAAGGGGTGTTTTATTTTTATTTTTATTTTTTTTATTGAAATTGACTAGGCAATCATAACTACAATGATAATTGTTGCTTATATGGATGATAGTTAGAGCATTGATTATGAATCATCTTTAGTATGCACAATCTACTTTTGAATTTTTTTGCTTTTTAGATATTTTTTTAAGGTGACTCTCTTTTTATATTTTGTTCATAAAAGTAAAACTTAATTTCTTATTATTTTAAATCATTTGAATAACACATTATAAATTAACATCGCTTAATATTGATATTTGATGCAATGACTGTATTATATTGAAAATTGATCGAGGTAACGCAATTATAATGAATCGGTACTTTTATTCCAACTCTGTAGAAATAATATTTTGATTTTTGAGGTATAAAGTTTTCAAAATAAACAATAATTGATATAAGAGTTGCAAAAATTGAATTTTCTCCTTTTATTTTACTTCTTTTTATTTTTATTTTTATTGTTTTTTTAATGCCCGTTTAGAACTCATAAAATACTAGGGAAAGGAAAAGAAAATATAAAAGAATCTATATTTTTATATTTGGTTATTAAGGAAAGTGAGAAAGAAAATAAAAAAATATATCAAATTTATAAACAAAAATTTGATTTTATGTATCATTAATATTTAAAATTTTTCTAAATTTATTCATATTAAAATAAAGTTTCATTTTTGATAATATTTAACGGTGAACAAAAATTATGAGGGAAAATGAGTTTCCTCATTGTTTTTCTTTCCTTTTCTTTTTTCAAGCAAAATCCTTAACCAACGAACCATGAAAGAGAAATGAAAAAAAAAGAAAGGAAAAAAATATGAAAATTCAAGATATGCACAATTTTATTATTTATTTAAAATTTTAATAATTATAAAATACCATTTTAAAAGTTTTTTAAACAAATATAGCAAAATAAAAATAATAACAGATGTTTTTTAATTTTACTATATAAATGTGCAAAAAGTGAAAAATAATGTGACAATTTTATCATAATTTAAAATAAAAAAATGATTTGTTTTCTTTACAATTAAATATATCCTTATTATTTTCTCTACTTATTTGCAAAAAGATAAAAACAAAAAACAAAATTCAGACACGTTGCGATTTTTAATTTTTTATTAAAAAAATATTTCTCCTCTTTTCCTTGTTTGTGAATTGTGAACTTAGGGAAGATGAAGAAGGAAGTCGTATTTCCCCCGTGAAACAGTCGAAAGACAACAACCAAGAGATTGGAATCGAAATTCCCATCCATAGCCCGCGTTCCAAACACCAGAGAAGGGAAATTCAAAGTCAAGTCCTTTCCTTTTTCTTTTCCGTCCAGTCCAAAACCCCTTCCCAAACAGACCTTTAAATCCCCCCGCCCCTCTCTCTCTTATACTCCGTCTGCTCAGTCGCGGCCACACCCTCCCCCTCTCTCCCCTCTCTCTTTCTCTAAATCTCTCTCCCACGAACCTCACCGCACACATCACTCACTTATTCTACAAAGCTCCTTCGCTCCAATTACCCGCCAAAAAGGTATATTTTTAACTCATCAAAATTTCATATTTTCAAATTTTCAAACGCTCCTCCCTTCCCTCTCTCTCTCTCCTCTCTCTTCTCTCCCTCTCTAGGGTTCTCTCCCATGGCGCCTGACCCCTCCCCCCCTTGCAGGTCTCCACCGACGCGACGACGTTCATGTGATTTTCTCCGCCAAGGGAGATGGATCCGACGGCTGGCGTTGAAGCCGCGGGGTCCCCGGGGCCGAGATCGGAGGATTTCGAGGGTTCCGAGAAGCGGCCGGCGGAGAACGGCAACGACGGGGACGGTCCCGCCCGTAAGAAGGCTCGCGGGGGTTCGGGCACGGCCGGGAGCATGAAGAGGGTTGCGGAGATCGTGTTGGTGCTCTCGGCCATGGCGGAGATGCGCGGCGGGAGGAGCCCGACGGCGGAAGAGATGGCAATGATGGCGGAGGCGAGGGCGAAGGCGGTGGAGCTGTGCGGAGGGCTCGCTCCGAAGGATGTTGTGCCTAGGGATGCCATTGGGGCGGTTATTGAAGATCTTGGGTTGAATAAGGCTAGGGATCAGAGGCTAGGGTTTCGGCCTCCCAAGATATCTATTGCTGAGAAGTTGTTACTTACCAAGAGAAAGGTGAGGTTTGAATTGAATCTTGTGCTACCCTTGTATATAAATCACATCTTTTTAAGCGTGCTATTTATTTGACACTACTGATTTTGAAACTGTTGATGTACTGTAATGAATGCTCACTCTGATGCTACAATTTGTATTTTAGTTGTGAGCACTTATTCTGAATTTTTATTTAAACTGAAAGAATTAGAATCTGCCAAATACATATTTTATTAGACTGCAAATCTTGTTGCTATAATTTTTGTTTTAGCAACGCAGATTTGTTTCTGAATGCTATTTTGGTTTTACAAATCAAAATGGAAGAAAAGATGACTGTACAAGTGGTCATTGATGCTTGTATGCAATGAAAATGATGATAATTTAATTTGGGTCCAGGAACGTGTTGCTTATTTTACAATATTTTGGTTGACATCATTGTCAGCAGTCAGGTAGGAGAGTAGTGTGTGGCAGTATGCCAACTGCTCTGTGGAATAATGTGTTTTAATGGAAGTTTATAAGAGGCCTGTTGATAAAAAGAAGAAGGATTTTGAACAATTATTAACTCTAAAATCAGTGCAGCCAATCTGGAATTTCTGGATAGTCACCGGGCTACTTGTCAGTAACTTTAGGAAAAAAACCGGGTGAAAGGATTAATTCCTGCTACTTTAAAATATCTGCATATATTAGTGCACTTGAAATTTCCAGTACATCGCTGTTTTTGTTTATTTATTTTTGAGTGGGTTAGGTGAAGATAGTTCTTGTAAATTTAAGCTGCCATTATTACAAGATTGTGTGGGCCATGTCATGGATGCCTAGAAAACAATTCCTAGGATTTTGGCTGAAGTTCTTTGCAAGATTGCTTTCTACTGACAAATGTGAGAGATTTTAACTGCTGTATTATAATGTTGTTTCTTGGACATCAAAGGTTTCCATGTTTGTCAGTTTTAATGAAGCTCCTAAGGGTTTGTTTCTCTGGCTATCAGTCTCTTCGGAAGCTTGTTAGTGTGCTTGTTCTCTGGCGAAGAACATAACTGCACTGTCCAGATATAAGCTTCTGACCAGCAGAGCTCCCTTGCATGTTGATCTTATGTTATCTTTTGATTTCTATGTAAAGTGATGAGACCTCCATAAGAGCATGCTCATTCTGGAACTATTGCATGTGTACTGACGGATGTGTTTTGTCCTGTCCTTTATCAACTGATGTGCGTACTTTATGTAGCATTATTTAAATAAATAATAAAATAAAAAGCAGTATTTGTGTTTGTTTAGATTCTTTTTGTTATTTTTTTTTCTCCTGATCCCCAGAGCTTTTTATTTTAGATGGAAGAATCCAAGGGATTTGGTACACATTCTACTACATATACATCTCAGCGGCCTCAGACAAGCTTTAGTGCATTGGCGGAAAATCGTGGCACATCACAGACTGTTCGCATGTTTCCCTCAGATAAACCAAGTCATCCACCAATCCCTTCTGGAGGCTTACAGCCTGCTTTGCCTTTAGGTCAAGTTTCTGCTGCCACTTCTACATCATTACCACATCAGCTGTCCTCCAATGGATTAAAATCATCAACAGTTTCTAGTGGGTTGCCTAGCAGTCAGCCAGGGAAAGATCCATCTTCGTTGGTGTTACCTAAAGCTGACAAGCCAAATTTCAGGTTGGAGGGAGGATTGAATGGAACATCTTATGCATTGCAATTTCGAGGTAACATTTGCTCCTTATGTTTTAAATAGCGATTAAACAGTTGTTTCAATAAAATTATCCAAAAATTGCCAAGTATGTTTTGTTTGATATAGTTATACAGTATGGATGAGGTTCAGTATATGCTATCTAGTTAATATATTATAAATTATTATGTATAATTTACTTCCATAGGTGTGCAAAATGTTGGAAACCATTGTCAGCTAAGTATCTGCTGAGAGTGGTTTTTTTTTGGTTCCGCTGTTGAAATCATAATTTCTTTAATGACCAAATATGCTAGTTGTTGCATGTTCCTGTCTGTCTGGAAGGTCAGAAAGAATTCCAGCTGTATTTAGTATAATTCAGTTGCAACTTGCAACAATTCCCCATGGACTCCTTCTGCCTTAAATTTGTTCCTTAAATTCCCTTATGCATGTGTGTTTTAAAATATGTAAAGAGTCATCATACATCATATTTCTGCAGCAAATTCTTCTACTGACCACCCACCGGCAAAAGCTCCCATGTGGTCTCTACAACCTCAATCTGCTCCAGCAGGTAGAAGTGGACAAGAAACCAAGATGCCGGATCATACTTCTGCTAAGGTTGAGGTAACTGCTGACAGAAGTGCATCACGAGTGGGTTCTCAAGCATCTAGAGATCAGACCACTACAGCATTTATCACCCAAGCCACGTCTGGAAGTCTACCTCATCAATCTTTGCAGAGCATGAACTATGCTCATACCTCTTCACCTTTTACCAGCCACAGTGAGATTGTTAGATTTGTGCAGAAGTTGCTACAACCACAGCTTCCTGAGCACCCAACATGGACCCCTCCTTCAAGGGATTACATGAATAAGGCATTGACTTGCCTAATATGCAAGCTTACCATTAATGAGGTGGAAAGTGTACTTGTTTGTGATGCATGTGAGAAAGGTTTTCACCTAAAGTGTATTCAGCCAGGCAATCTAAAGGGAATTCCTAGAGGTGAGTGGCACTGTCCCAGGTGTTTGATGTTAAGTAATGGGAAGGCTTTACCTCCTAAATATGGTCGTGTCATGAGAAATATTACCCCACCAAAAATTTCTTCAAGTACAGCTGGAGTCCAGTCTCCTTCAGAGAAGAAATTGGTTACTTCAGAGCAGAAGGTCAATCAGCAGAAAATAATAGCAAATGGAAACTCTGCTCTACATTGTCCTCTTCCTGGTACTGTGGGCAGTAACTGTACTGAGCTGGCATCTGATATAAAGATGCCAAATGCAAGTGAAATGCAGAATGACATTTTTTTATCAAACAGACAGAAAATGGATGACATGCTATTGCCTAGTTCTGAAACTTGCCCAAATAATTTAGTGAGTACCTCAGGGGCAGATTTGCCCCCAAGCGGCACATCTGATGAAAGTTCTAGTCAGCAAATTCAAATTTCCGATTCATCTACACATGAAAAGAGATTAGTTTTTGAAACAAAATCACAGCCTCCAGTAAAGGTAACTGACTCAGTTGTTAATACGTTAGATCATTCTCAAGCTGCACATGGTTTGCAGCATGTTGACCAGAAAGAACTGCCAAACTGTGATGAGGTTCCATTGAAGCAATGTCATGACAACAATCCTATAGCTAAAGATCTAGATAAATCTTATGTAAGAGGAACCATTGATTGTAAGACAACGTGTGGCCAAGACATTGTACAGCCAAGTGTTGTTGGGACTGCTGATGTGGACACTGGGACTAGAGAGGATGCTAGGTTGTCAGTAGATGGGTTGCATACTGTTGATTGGATTGGCAATGCAGTTCAAGTTGTGGGTGAGAAGACATTTTACCAGTCTTGTTTCATCGATGGAGTTACATATAAATTGCAGGATCATGCTCTTTTACGTTCTAGCAATGCTAAATTGACACCTTCTAAACTCCAGGCAAGTTATTTTTTTTTTCTTTCAAAAATTGAGCATACTTATGATTTCACTAATGTTTGGTTTTGTTTATGATGCGAAGCGAATGTTCTTTCAGCCACCCCTTATAGCAGTGAAAATCATGGTCTTGTTCCTTTAGTTGCTTATAGTATTTACATGTCCATTAACTCTGTTGTCTCTGGGAAAAGCAGTTTGCCCATGTTAATGATTATTATTATGTTGTTTCTAATTTAGAGTCCTTTGTTTTCACTGCAGGCCATGTGGGAGGATAGCAAAGCTAGGTCAAAGTGGATTAATGTTAAGCAGTGTTATTTTCCGGGTGATTTGCCGGAGGTTGTTGGCCACCCATGCACCCCTGAAAGCGACGAGGTGAACTGTTATTTTTCTTTTCATTTGGAAGTCTATTGTATTTCTATTATTTATGTGCTTCAGACCTTGGGTCTTTAATGGCAAAAGTTGGACTTGTTTGACCAACTCCTTTTTTACTTGTTGATTTTGGCAACTGTACTGTTTAAAATTTTCTTTTAAAACTAGAAGGATATCATTTTAAATGAAATAGTAACATAAAAAGTTCAGCTTCAACAAGGGTTCGAGACATCTAGTTCAACTACATAACCTAGGCTCTTGAACTTAAGGGGAGAAAATATAACAGAATTTGAAGATAAATTAATAAAATATATTGATTGGATTGTAGAAGATAATGAAGACAAACCCTTTATGGAATAAAATTATTAGTTCTATAAGAAATATAGCAAGAGTGGATTTAGGTAAACGGAAGAGGTATAATTGTTAAGGAGAGTTGGCTGTGGGATCAGGCTCTGTCCAAGAGCAGTTAAAATAAAAAGGAAGTGGCATAAGACATGGCAAAAATGTATTAGGTAGGAAAATCTTTTAAAAATCCGAGGCTAGTAAAGATGTAAGAACAATTGTTAGTGAAGCTAAACTTAAGAGCATTTAATAAATTGTATGCTAGACTAAGCACTGAAGATGGAGGGAGAGATTAAAAAGATGTACAAACTTGATAGGGTTAGAAAAAGAAGAAGTAGAGACGTAGCTAATATCAAATAAATAAAAATGAAGATAATAATGTTAGTTATATAAGAATATATAAAAGAAGACGGCACAATTAAATTTAATTGCCATTTACTTGTTTGTTGAAAACCAAGTATAAGGCATAAACTTAGAATTGCCTAATGAGGAAAGGAAAGGCTTAAAATTTGGGATATATTCTAAAAATTAGACTATGAGAAGTTAAATGCACATTTAAAAAGTTAAACAATGAAAATTATATGACATAATGGCTAATAAAAAGGTCAAGCTAGATGAAAACAACAAATGATCTCGCTCTTGCAAATGAGCTCTCTCTTTCTCTCTCGTGTTTGCATGTAAATCCTCACCCTTTCTTGTCTCTTTTGCAAAAGTGCATTATGGAGGTGGTGGAAGATGAATCAAGTGGCTCACAAATGGTCAATCCAGATCGAAGTTTTCATGTTGGAAGCATGAGTTATTGGATGGTGATTTTAATAATAAAGGTGGGAAAGTTTTTAAGTTAGGGCTTAGATGGAAAGGAAAAAGATTTCTGGTATTTGTTTTAGGCTGATGATCCAAAGGAGAGGGTGGCATTGTTTTGGGTAATTTGGGAAGAATTTTGTGCGTTCGTTAGAGATCTTCTTCATAGTGCTGGTGATGGCAAATGAAAGGAGGGAGGCATTCAATTATGGAGCCAAAATTTGGAAGAGAATGAAGATACAAGTGGTGGAAGATGCCAACAAAACAGCTTGTGGAATAACAATGTGGTGACTGAGAAGAAGCAATATTGTGCTCATTGTGGTGGAAAGATGCAAGTGGAGGGTCTGGGGAAGTCGTCACTGGAGGACTATAATGTTTTGGGGATTAGATCTCTCACAATCTAGGCCGCTAGGGTTTTGGATAGGATGCTTTAGGGTGCTAGAGGCAGCTTGAGTTTCTCTCGTGGAAGATAGGGCGATGAAAGTTGGGTGGAGTGGCCTTGGATATTTGGTAGTTGTCTTGAAGTAGTGGGTTCAGATCTGGGCCAGTACTATAAACAAGCCCAAGACGAGGTTGTTGTGGGTTTGGATCTGGGCTAGGCTATGGATATTGGAAAGGAAGGTCATTCGGATTAATTCTTAGTTGGGCCATATAGGTCAACAAGCTCAAATTCCTAACGTTATTTTTAGAGTCTAAGAGGCTTTTAAGTTAGCTCATGTATCCATGGTTTTAAATAATGGTCATCACATAATGGAATTTCAAGGCCCCAATTCCAATTTGTACCGCTGTAGTGGTGAGGAAAAAAATCATGGCTGTAACAGCCATTACAGTTCTGTAATGGGCTGTAACAGGCATTACACTTCCTTTACAGGCTGTTATGCCCCGTTATGCCACTGTTTCCTGCCGACAACCCTATATTCAAGAAAATACGCCATTTTCCCTGATTTTTTTGAGTTCTGATGCATTTCTCCCTCTCTCCCAGGTCATTAAGCTTACCTACTGGTCTATGGCTGCTAAAAGTCACCATCTGAAGGTGATTTATGGCTTTCCCTTCCCTTTTTCTGAAATTTTATCCATTTGGGAAGAAATTTTTTGTTGTTTGGAATTGATTTGGGTAGATCTGAGTATGAAATCAAGCTAGAAACTTGGGATTTGGGTATTGAAGAGGGTTTGAGGCTTTGAATTTGGAAGAGGGTTTGAAAGTGGGAGGTGCTTCGTGTTCATGAGTTCCTGAGTCCTGACTTTCTGGACTGTCAGCCAGTATGATTAATTCCCTGTACCACCTCTCCATTTTCTCTTTTTCCCACTAAAGCAAGTTAAGTAGCTTATTAGCTTAATTAATTAATTTGCTACTTACAGCTTAAGCTTATGCAATGCTTATAGCTTAATTATTTCCACATAGTACGTAGTTACTTATATTTTTTAATTTGCTAATTTTATATGCTTATAGCTTAACTAATTAATTTGCTTAATGGGCCTAAATTGCCTTAACCCCTAATGGCCTAAATTGCTATGCTTAGTCATTGATATTTTTAATATTAAAATTTGAAAATTTAAACTGTTACAAAATACAAAATAATATGTAACTATTAAGAATTAAGTATTAACTATCAAGTATTTAATACAATGTAACTATTATCTATTTAGTATTAATTTGCTTAATGGGACTCAATTGCCTAACCCCTAATGGCCTAAATTTTTATGCTTGCTTTGTCATTGAATTATTGTTAATGTGAATAGTAAATTTTAAAATTAAATTTCCTAGAGAATATAAATTATATGTAATTATTAAATACAATGATTAGGAATACTATAATCTATTTAGTAGTAATGGCAAAATGATGTGACATGAGTTTATTAGATATGTATTTCCATAGGGGTGGGGAGATGATTGTCAATCCCAATCTTGAACCCAAGGTGGCACTCGAGAGACTATGAAGAGCCTCCATGTCATTTTATATGGTGGTGACCTATGTTGTAATATTGTATTCATGTATTGATTCTGGTAAATTTCATGTGTGTGTGTAATTGTATATTGATTCATTTTTTTATCTCTAATTAATTGGTTCTCAATTTCAGTTACATTTCTAATTTTTTAGTCATTAAGTAGTGAAAAGTATAAAAATTATGACTTTTTCTGTAAACAGCGAACTAAAATTAATATAAAAATCATGTTGCCTATTAAAAAGTGTTTTGGTTGAATAGAAGCAGTTAAAATTCAATAAAATCATGCTTTAAAGGATTCCATGCTTGTTCTTTAGTTTTGGCATGGTTGTGCATGCATGAAAAAAATTCACAGCTGCTGCAGCCGCTTCCTGCTTCTCCGATGTCTTGCCACACCCACAACCATTATGTGATGTTACCTGCAATCACAATTTAAAGCCCATGCATAGATCTAATCAAATGCATAATTTGGGCTCAATTGGAGGTCATGAAGCGTATGGATCTAACCAGAAGGCTAGCCAAGCTCATGGGGGTCTCGATGCTCATGTTCCTGGCCAAAGGATTCATAACAAGGATCATCACAGTTTCCATTGTGCTTCTAATGTTGGGAAGACGTCTCTTACAGAAAAGAATGGGGTAAGAGCAACAGGTTAGCTGGGTCTGACTTTAACTCTGTCAGGTTGGTGTGAGAGATTTCTGTGGAGGAGGCTAAAGGTGGAAGAACCCAAGTAGAGCAGCAGCTTCTTGTTGGAGGGCAGGGTGAGAAGCAAATCTGTAGTGGATTGCGTATGGAGGTGGTTTATTCATTTGTGGGTAGCAAGGATGTTAAGGGATGTAACAAGGCTGAGGATGTCAAGGTGTAAAAGTGTCAGCCAGAGGGGCCAGGTATTGTCAAGGACTTAAAATTTGATTTTGATGGAAATTTTGATGAAAATTTTGATATTGATATAAAGGAATGATGGAAATTTATAGTAATTGATGGAATTTTACAATGGAACTTTAGGAAACATTAAAAACATGCTTATGCAAAATTTGGAGACAAAATAAATTTAGTAAATGCATACATGACAACCTTTTAGTGTGTAGGGTATATAAATTACATATCGTGAAGTAAAAAAAAAACTTTTATAATAATAAGGGTGTATGCTTAGTTTAGGGCTTCAAAACAAGAGTGAGGTGATGACATATGCTTTGTTTAGGGCTTCAAAATTCATTTTTCCTTTCTAGTTATTTTCCATCAAAATAATTGAGTTAGTTATTGTTTTTGGCATGACAAGGGGTAGGGGTAGACCTAAAATAACTTGGAATGAGATAATGAGGAAGAATTTATTAGCACTTAATCTAATAGAGGAAAATGCTCTCGATCAGGTGAATTGGCAGTAAAGGATTTATGTAGCCGACTCCACCTAGTGGGACTTACGGCTGGTTTTTTTTTTTGTTGTTGTAATTATTTTCCATCAAAATTGAGCTACAATGCTGAATTTAACTGAAAATTTGAAATTTCCATTGAAATTTACTGAAAATTTGAATTTTCATAAAAAAATTTTCCAAAATTTTCGTAGTTTCAATTGAAATTTATCAAAACGTAAAAAGTTCTAGTCAAAACTTTGCAAAAACAAATTTGGCATTGAGTTTCGATTCAATATTCTTTGAAACTCGAAATTTCAACCAAAATTTAAGCCCTTGGATTGCAGATATTGTAAAAGAGATTCTGCAGGGAATTTTTTTGTTGAAGAATCTCTAAACTTTTCTTAGTCTTAGAGAAGGATATAGGAAAAAATCATTTTGAAAGGGAAAAGAAATAGGGTGATTTTTCAGCCAATGATTGTGAGCTTAAGAAAGTGGATTATTATTGGATGAACTCAACAGTTACTTTGGTCATGATTCCAACCGTTCTAAAGTTCTTGGGGATCTTTCTTATGTACCTCTCCTCCACTGGAAGGTTTGAAGGATGTTTGTATGGCATGTGATAGGGAGTAATCAATATAGGGTTGGAATTCTCTCTAATCTTATTAAGGAGTTACTGTGAAGGATGTAGAAGCTCAAAAGTTATTGGATTATATGGATTTGGGTTTGGTTGATTCTAGTGGTAATGAAGCTTGCGCTGCAAAAGTAAAAATGAAGAAAGTGTGAATTGACAAATTTATGGAGTTCTTACTTGGAGTTTTTAGGTTCGGTTTTGGTTTTATTTTACTTCATAGAAGTAATAGATTTTGCTATGTTTGATTGATTATGTAGATGAGGGGAAATTGAAAATTGAGAAATGCATAAGGATGGTTAAAATGGAGGAGCTCTTGTAGTGTGGTATGTAAATTTAAAAAAGGGCAGCCTGGTGCGCAAAGCTCCCATGTATGCAAGGTCCAGAGATGGGGCGGGTCACAATGGGTCTATAGTACGCGGCCTTAACTTGAATTTTTACAAGAGGCTGTTTCCCTGCCTTGAACCCGTGACTGGTCACATGGTGACAGCTACCATTGCGCCAAGGCTCCCCTTCTTGTAGTTTGATATGTGATTGTAAAATACTGCTAAAACTGGGAGGAAAATTTGTGGGAATGGTGTAAGATATGTTATACGGATCTAAATATTAGACAACTTTAAAACAATGTATCCAATAAATTTTCATTGTGGAATACTTTGTTTTCCTGCAGTGGTGAGGAATGGGTGGCTCCAAATATTTCATGAATTCATTTCTATACAGTTATGGGGCTTCAGAAGCAAGAGGAAAAAGAAAAGATTTTGGATTTGTGTTGTTTTTACTACATTGTGGACTCTTTGTTGAAAGGAACGCCTGGATTTTTAGAGGCCAGAAGACTTCCATAAATTTGATTTGGGAGAAACCTATGTTTTTGGCTTCCTTTTAGGCTCTCACTCTTTTGGGGTTTTTAAGGGTATTTTGCAGTCTGATATCCAGAGGGATTGGAAGGAAGCATTGATGTAAATCTAATGTTTATTTTATCTTTTGTTTTTGTGAAGGATGTTGCCTTGTTCTATTTTTTCTGTAACTATTTCCTTCTTCTTGCATTAATGAAAATTTTGTTAACCTAGAAAAATAAAAGAATCAAACACATCTGTTGTAAGTTAGTTCTGAAAGAGTAATGCTTGAAGATAATGGAAGGGCAACAGGGATGATGTGGGCGCTTGCAATGTAGATGGGATACTGCTCCAGTAAGAAAAAGCAATTTAGTTGATGTTAGAGGTTATAGGTTGGGGGAGGGTAGACCTGGCTTGCCTGATACAGGAGGAAAAGATTGGCAACACCAACTTTTAGAGGATGTTGCCCTGGACCATGCACAATGGCAGAAAGGGTGCTGATAGTTATCAACACTCAGGGGTACCTAAGGCCTTCTTGTTGTTGTTGTTTTCCTTCTTCTTCTTCTTCTTCGTTGTTGTTGTTGTTTTCCTTCTTCTTTTTCTTCTTCCGATATGACCCATTATATATCCAAATTGGACTGTTTCCATTCCAGTTGATTAGTTGAACAGACATATTCTTAAAAATATTTTTTTCTTTACATAGTTGGATTCAAATTCCTTCCTCTTCGGATTGAAATATAAGTGAAAATACTATGTTAGACATGTTAAAGTTATATGAATTTCTTGTTGCCCTGTTGTAGGTCTACGAATCTAATCGTGATAGAACTGTGATGGCTGGCTTGATTCAAGGTCCTTGTGGAGTTCTTCCTCCAGATAAGTTCAAGGAAGAGTTTGAAAGGAGAACTCAGTTAGGCACTGAGGCAACTGATGTTCTATGTCCTATTTACCTGTGCAAGTATGCCATTCTTTTCTTATATTCCATTTATTTATTGTTATTTGCAAGTGCTTTTCTGGGAAGATTCTTGATATGGAAATGTTCAAGATCTGTGCTTGATGGTGTTTGCTACTAGTATAAAGCACAATGCTGGCAAAATTTTGATTAATTTTATAATTTTATGAATGATTTTGAAAATATTTATTAGTTGAAAATGCACCTGTAAGCTCTTGTACCATCTGTTAAAATGTGTGTATGGATAAATATGCACACAACCTAAAACCACAGACACAACTTCCCTTGTGTGAGGAGTCACAAGACAAGCCACTGGGCCACACTCCCATGCTTACCAAGGGTTATGAATATTACTATATTTTCATTTTTTGATTAGTAAAGTGAGATTTCATTATATGGCACCAAGGGGGTGCCACCCATGTAAAACCAAAGAAAACCGAAAGAATCAAAAGTGTTGAATCAACTATATCAGGGTATCCAATTATTAGAATTGTCTGTGTCTAGCATGTACAGCCCAAGAAACCAACCTGTAAGTTGTAAGCGATCTATTCTTGTGGATTGTGGGAGAAGCAGTTGTTCTTTTAAAAGAGCATTTCTCTATCTCAACGAAAAAAAATAGTGAGTGGGATCAAAGACAAGGCCTTTTACCTTTCTCTGTTCGTAGCTATGCCCTTCCATGCATTTTCTTGTAATTTTATTTTTTTATAACAAAAGAAGATATCATTAATGGAAAGAGAATTTACAAGAGGGAGAATGAGAAATCTTCCGAGAGAAACTGACTCTCCAATACTGAACAAAAAAAATCATCTAGTCAACGTGTTCCTCTAATCTCTTTGCACCTCCTGAAAACTTGCCTCTTTAAAAAATCCATGCCCAACACACCACAGAGGCCCAATATTTTATTTTTTCCCAAACCAACATCTGATTTAATTTTTTCCCAGAAGATATCCTAGAATTACATTTCATCAATGAACCCCATAATATTGAGAAAAAGCCACACTTCCATAAAGTTGCCCTGTTCTTTCTTCTGCCAAAGCCTGCGAAGGATATAACTAGAAGGTGTTCCACTGAGGGAGGACAAACCCAGCTTTCTCCCACAATGCCAAAAATCATATTCCAAATACTCCAAGCAAATTCACAATGCAAAAGAAGGTGAGAAGTTGTCTCAGAGTTCTTGTAACAAAGCACACATACATCGGGAGAGAGAGCCTTCATAGGTCTCCTAATTTGCAACAAGTTATTGGTATTTATCTTATTAAGCACAATCAGCCAAGTAAAGTCCTTTATTTTTGGAGGAACCTTAGCTTTCCAAATAGTGGAGTATAGCAAGAAAGAAGAGTTGGAACCAATCAAAAATTCAAAAAAAGATTTGCAAGAAAACACAACTGACTGGTCCAAAGACCAAGAGTGAACGTCCCTCCCTGAAGACAAATTGCTTCCGTTCAATAAAGATAACAACCATGCCCAGATTTCCTTTCCACAGTTTCAGCAGTGACCCAGTACTGGCCTGTTAGAGCAGTATCTGGATTCCAAAAAATAATGGTTCCTGGAGCTGTGGAGCAGTGAACTTTCCACTGCTTCAGCATCTTCTTTGCATATAAAGCATCTATTGATCGAAGTGAAACCACTGTTTTGAAGATTGTTAAAGTCAGGATCTACCCTGAAGTTGCCTCCAAGCCAAAAAAAAAAAAAGGTAAAAGGTAAAAAAAAAGCCTATGGTTGGCGCATAAGTTTTCTAAATAGCTTTCCAGTGGAAGCCAGATTTCATAGGAAATGTCCAGCTGCCTTGTGGAAGGAACTACTATTTTTGTCGAGTTTCCATGTAGGCACATACAAATTGGTCCAGCTGGGGGCATTTCTGAACCCATAGAAATCAGAAAAAGAGTCAAAGGAGATGTTCCAAACTGTCAATTGACAGAGTGGTCAGCATGCATACTCACCAAAGTATCTTTATTGCATGCTAGATTGAAAATCGTAGGAAATGGGGAACTAAAAGGGCATGAGGAACACGAACTTTCATGCCAAAAGAAAATTTTGCCCCCATTTCCAGCATGGGAGTAGATGAGAGTTGCTTTTGCTTCCCTCTTATGATCCCCCCCCCCCCCTCTCATCATTAGTACATGGATACAGGAAAGGAGAATAGATTGAACATTTAGTCAGCTTTATCAGCTATTCAATTTAATGTGATGGTAATTTTCACAATTTTAGTCCTCACCTTGAAGATATCATGGTAGATAAGAATGTCTGCATAGTCGATTCTGGCTCAGGATAGGGAGGTGTTCATTGCAATTCCAGAAGTAATAGTCTAGTTTTGTGTGTGTGTTTGGAGCCTTTTTTTGGGGTAGAAGGTCCTACTGTTCAGCACAAATGTTTTTTGATAGCAGTTGTTCAGCACAAATGTACTGACTGAAAGCATTGGGTTAGATCGTCCCTTGAGGATTTAGAAAATGGTGATCTTGTTACTTGGCTATTAAGCACCCCTCTGCTGCTTTCCAAGTTTCTCTTCAAGTTTGGATGGTGGTTTTGTGTAGAAGTTTGAATGGTGGATTAAATTATTGGTAGAAAATGGGTTATTCCATATGGATGCTGTACCTGCAAAGAAGGATCAAAGCTGTGGAACCACCCACCTTCAACAACCCCCCCCCCCCCCCCCCCCCAAATTTTGATTTAGCTCTGTAGTTGGGAGATTGCATTATTGCAATGGATGTCTGGGCTTATATATTTTGCATTTTGGAGTTTCTTGCACAATACCTCAGTCCTTGAAGGTCCTTGTGCACTTGCAGGATGAAGGTTTTCTGGCCAAACGTATAACGGTTATGTGGAGATGTGTTTCTTTATGCCTTCTTTTATGGTATATGTAAAATGAAATTGATGGACCTTTGAGGATGATGAATTGTCTGTTTGATAAATTGAGTAGGGGTTACCTTGTGTAAACTGTATGGGCTGTGTTGCCCAATGAATTTGATAATGTATTTGTCTCATCATTCCTAGATTCTCTGAATTTGTAATGGCTGTTGTTTCAGTGCTTCCTCATGCCCTCCTTGTTTTTGGAGAATGGCACTATGGCTTCCATGTACATGACTTATTAGCCTCTCTGCTCATGAGTGGAACTTTTATAATTGCTTCATGAAAACATGAGACCAGGGTACAAGAGATAAAATTAGATATTGAGATTAACATCTGGCACAATGATTTTTTGATATTTAGAGGGGGCTTGGTTTCCCAACCCTTCTACAGAAACTGAACAGAAATAAAAAATCAACAATCAAAAAAGAGAAGTTGAGCCAGTCAGCAAGTGTTGGTGTAAAATTTCCGGAGCTCCCAAAAAAAAATAAAGAAAAAAAAACCAGTGTGGGGCTGTCCTTGTGATCGTCTTCTATTTCTGTCTCCAAATGTTCCACAAAACGTAATTAGGGATTTTCATCTAAACTTTTCTCTGCCACAAAGTCCACTTCTTTCCATCTTCCGAACACATAAGTAGGGTCCCCTACTTTCCATCTCCCAATCAATGTTGAACTATTTCCATAGCCCCCACAGATCTATAGCAAAAAATTTTGTGAATTAAAACATTGTTGGGGATTTCCTCTTTTTGACGTACACATTTAACAACAATCAATATGACCATCTCTTCCATAAGACATCTCCTGTTAGCAATGTTCTAGAAGGCACTATCTAAGCTTGCTCAAGACAAGGTGCGTCGAGGCGCAAAGGGTACTTGGAGCCTAGGCCCAAGGTAAAGGCATGCACTTCATGAAGGTGAGGGCCACATTTATTAAAATTGTGTGTGCAATGCCCTATTTGATGGGTAATTGATATATTATTAGTAATTTTAAAATACCAAAATATTCAATACCAAAACATAAATGCATAGGAATTATGACTACCTAGTACAAGTTCCAAGTGAAACAAGCATAGTTCAACATAAACACACAAGAGTTTAAGCTTCAAACTACAACGGAAATGAATTGTTAACCTAAGGTCCAAAAGCATCAACAAAGTATTTCAATATCAAAAGAGAAGAGTTAAAAAAAGATTCCGAAGCCTGACACCTAATAGTCCTCATCAGTCGTCGTTAACTGAATGTCATTGTCATTAGAAATTTCTTCTCTAACATCTACTTCCTCTCAAATCTCCTCTGCACTAGCCTCTTGGATCTCATCCTCCTCCATAAGTTCAATATTGTTGCCCTAGCAGTGCTAGGTGAAGCTGATCCTCTTGAAGATGATGTCATGTATGCACTTGATTCTTGATCTGGTGCGATGCAGGGATTCATTTTCTCCAGCAGCTCTGGCAACAGCACCCCATCTCAAAGAATTGTCTTCAAACACATGCATTGTCCTCATTGGAATCACTATCCATTCTACCAATCAACAACTCATTACTATCATCAATGTCCTTTAGAAGGATGTGATCAATGGCATCATTATTGTTGTATCGACACCTCAATTTTTGATTATATTTCATAAAAACACCAAATCATTCAAGCATTGTTGGGCAACCTATTGCTCCTTTTGCTATGAAGTTGCAAGATCTAAAAAATAAAATAGTAAATAATGATTTTAGCAAGTGGTAATAAACCAAATATTCTATATTCTTTATCCACAATATTCTCTAGTGACTCACATGTTGGAATATGCTCCAATTTCTTTTGCAACCAGTTGTACTACATGCAAGGCTAAGAATTCTCACTACTAACTTCTGCAAGTTTGGAATTGACGACCTAAATGAGATCCACCATTCTGCTGTTTTTTAAATAAATTTCATACAAATACCTTGTAGCCAAGTAGCTAAATTTATTTTAAGGAGAATGAGGTGCTGACAATGCATAGCATCCATGTGATTTTCAATTTTCAAAGTGTCACTGATGATGTTTTATTTGAACAATTTTACAGAGGAATTGAATGATGCCTGCTAATGTAAATAAAGATTACGAAGATTTGGTGGAATATTGAATTTCGGTGGTAAATACGATTAGAATATTGGTGGACTCAAAGGCCTAGCTTTAAATCTCTTGGGGAGATTTTTTTTGCTATCCAAAAAAAAAAAAAAAATCTTTCGAGGAGATTGTCATTTGTCACTACCAAATTGTCCTTGGATTTGAACGAGAAAAATGTTGCATTTTAGAGTTAACTTCTAGGATCATATCTTTTGGATTGACGACTCTCTCATTGCATGTTTGGTACATAGCAATGGAATTGATGAAATATAATTGAATTTATAACTCGATTTCTTCATTTTCCCTGCTCAAATTTTCATTCGATTCCATTCTGCAAACCAAATGTGATGTCAATGTGCACTCAGGGTTGCGTGTATTGCTTTTGCTTGCGTCCTTGTGGGTTGTTCCTAACACAGCATGCACGCTCAAGTTCATGTTTTTATAATCTATTTTTGATAGTGGATAATTGCTATTGTTATTTTTAGTTATTAATCATGAGAAATACCTTTATTTTTTTTGCAGGTGGTTGTATGATGAATCTAAAGGGGGTTTTGTGTCTGTTTCAAGTTAACTGCAGTCATGCATATATTTTAGGTGACATGATGTTTTCTAGGACTTTGTTGCAGAAATTCCATGCTCTCTTTAATCAGGTATAATTACCTCTTCCAGTTATTTTTTTCCCCTTTAACGATCGAGGGATCTGGATATTTGGACAATGAGAACCATATTTTTAATAATGTGTTTAGGTAGAAATGTCCTCTGACCTCATTCATATAGGTTTAAATTTTGCCTGGTTATTTAGTATAGAATTGTGGTAAAACATCTCGTCATTTTCAATTTGCTGTAGTTTTGTGCAGTTGAATGCTGAAACCTTGCACTCAGCATGTATATTTTCTTGACACAAACCACCTCTTGCCCCCTCCAGCATAACCCCCACTCCCTGACCCACTCAAAAGAAAAGGAAAAAATGAAAGAAAAACTTGGAGAACCAAAATATTTCTTGCCTGGATCAATAAACAAAAAAACAAACATTTAATTTGCTGTTTCTTTTTGGAAGTGTCTTTCATGTTTGTGAATCATTAAAAAAGAATTTATCGTATCTTATGTTCCGAGCAGGTAACATATTCATTGTATTCAAGGTGAGACCACCAGGAGAAGTTTTAAGGAAGTTTAAGCACTCATGTCTTGTACAATATGTTGCTGTAGTCTCAGTCTGTAACATCAGCCTAATAGTAACCAAATGGAATTCTTTCATGCGCCTTATTTGGCTGCTTCAAGCCCATCGTTATATTATCGGCAAGTGAAGTATAGAAAGAATATATACTTTTCTGAAATGTTTGAATTATTCCTCTGACAGGAAAACCAACTTGTTAATTACAGTTGTTCGGATATTGATATCTGTACCTTACTTGGTTTCATAAGCAGAGTAGGATTCCTTGGGGTAACTATAATGTGGAAGTTAATTGTAATAAGGAGGGGAGGGGAGCAACCTGAGGTGCATTGCCTGCTTGCAGGTTTCAGCATCATCTAGGATTTCAGTGGTATTTAAATTGTTGATCTTTGTAAAGTGGATTATTGAGCATTCATCGCCCTTAAAGAATGACCGTTGGTCCTTCCCCATGTATTATTATCGGTGCTTGCTTCTCTATGTTCAAATCGATCAATGTGTTCTAATTCTTCATGATGAGGAATTATTCAGGTATTTTGGTGAACTCTCTCTACCTCCCTGCTTGGATTGCATTTTGAGTTTTGTCTATCTGCATAATTTTCCTTTTTTCCTATTTTACGTGATTCTAATCCGTTCCATTTGTCCCAAGTTCTGAGCATACTAAAGAACAAACCAAATTAAGATGCTGTTGGGATTTTTTTTTCTCTGTTCATTTGGTGCCCCAAGTGTGAGGATTCAGATCTGTTGGGATTTATTATAGAAATTCTTGTTTCTTATTTGAACTCTTCAAACACAGATCTGTTTAACCAAGGATGCCTTTATGGTTTTGTGCAGCAACATATTTTAGAAGACGAGATTATGGATTGTGCATTTTGTGCAGCTCCATCATCTAGGCCTAGTTCTATTGAAAACCCTCTTTGAATTGTCTTGAGAATTACATTACCGGACCTTTTATTGGGAAATTACATGCTTGAGAATTGTTTGCCTCAAAATAATCATTTTCTTAGAAACATCAGAAATGTAAATTTGAAATAATTGAGAGCATGGTAGATATTCAAGAAATTTAATTTAGGTGTTTGCAGTGTAGTTTGCTTGTAATGAAGCATTTCAAGAAATTTTAGATTTTCAATCTCCATTTCCATGAATCATAAAAAAAAAATAAAAAATTATTTCAATTAAAATGACATTAGTTAAGGTGTCAAGAATTGACAATTTCAGTTCCTGTGAAGTAGCAGATGCAAAGCAATCCGATTTCCCCCTTTTCAAATAAGCTAAATGTCAACAGGATTAAGTTGAAGTCTAGTTCTAGATTTGATTAAGGTTGCATGGATTCTTCATGTTTTGTTTAAATTTATACAAATTTAAATTCAAAATTTGAAATGGATAATTGGAGCAGTTTTCTTTGCATAGAATTTGAGCTTTAAATTTAAAGTTGTGTAAAATTTTGATGAAAACCTAATAGTTTATACTTCACTTTCTAAATTAAAAGAATTTCAAATCTAAATTTTGAAATTTATGGTTTCATATCTCATCTTGTTTGAATCCGATAATTCTTATTATGTTAATTTTGTATTTGTGTGGTAATATTTTTGTGTGGTTATAAGTTGAAATCATAAACATATTGCTATCACAATTTTTTGTTCTGGATAAAATATTCACCTCTTCCATGATTTTCAAAAAAGATAGAAACTTTATTTAACGTTTAAATATGATAATATATACACCTTATTTCATTAGTTGATCATCTCTTATAAAGCCCTAAATGTTACTTGATCGTCTAAATTGTGAGAAGATTTGAAGAAACAAGTATATTTGCAAATACTCGGTTAGCTTTTTTTAGTATGTTTTCTTCCCCAAAGGTAGATCTTTTAATGAGGCAACTTTGCATTGATCAATACTTACATTTTCATTAAAACTCATCCAGAAATTGCTCATACTTAAATCTTAGCCTTCTATGCATGAAATTATGACAACATATTCTTCTAACTAGAAAGCATTGCAGGAGGATAATGATTAGGAAGATTTGGAAGGCATTATAGCATCAAGATTTCTAAGGTCTTAAGGCTAAGCTTACGATTCCACTACTTGTATTTGGATTGATATTGTCAACATTTGCCTTAAAGAATCATGATGATACTACTAAGGAATGTCCTTAATAGTATTTCTTACTTCACACCATACAATTAGGGATAATTTTTTGGCAAATTTTTGAAAATATTTTTCGTGTAGCTTGGTAAAGAAATGAGTCATGGGTACATGAACCTTTACATGTGAGAACTTTTGGAGGGATGGGGGTTGGGACTTGGGCATAAGGGTCCTTTTCTTTTTAAGGAAAGGAAATATTAATTAAAAGGCTAGAGGCCATATGTTAAGCCCATATTGTTCTTACAAGTAAACAAAGGTGAGGGATTAAAATCTACAAAGTTTGGAAGGATCTTAGAAGTTGTCTTCGCAATGTAATGTAATGTATAAGGTCAAACTTTTTCGAAATAAACAAATAGAGAATTTGACAAAAGGCTACTCAAATATTTGCCATAATATCCGCAACTTCTCAATATTCCTTGGCCCAATTAAAGATGCCCAAGATATATTTTTTTTAGCATCAGAACATACGAGAATGAAAGCAACCTTACTGTCTCAAACCACATATAAGACCTCTCTTGGAACAAGAGTGCTTATTATACAATAAGTTAGTTAATTTATTTTCAATTAAGCTTGCTTTAGTATTGTTAATTGGTTCTTATATCTTTGCTAGGTCATTGTGCTTTTCTTTTCACCCATGTGTTTAAAGCACAAGATTTTACTAGTTGCTATATATAATACATCATCAATACATTATATGATTCATCATTATATGACTCGCGTGAGCTTTTACTTATGAAATATTATATATATATATATATTATATTGTTAAGAGTTGCCATTTGGAACAATAAAGAATTATAACATCTTATTTATATTGGGGCATCTTATTTTTATGTTTCATACTTTGGGACATTATGTTCGTAATAATATCAAGCTTGCCTTTGGTACCTGGAAATAAAAGATCTTAATTGAACCTACAACAAGGATAAATTTGAAATAAAACATTTAAAAGTTATTTATTTGTTGTATGTTGAATTTATTCTTTTAAGTTTTGTAAATAGACGAGGCTATCTAATTTACTATGGTTAAAAAAGGAAAGAAGAGGAAACAGTGAACAATATATATATATAAACACACACACTAAAATGAGAGGATGATCACGTTTAAAGAAAAAAGAAATATTATGTTCCCACAAGATTGTTTATATAATGTTAAAATCATTGAGACCACCATATATATATATATATATATATATATATATATATATATATATATATATATTCTGAAATTACTAACATTTTATTTTATACATTTTTTAAAAAATGGTAGAGAGTTTAAGGAAGTAATTTGCATCTTTATGTTTGTATGCACATGTTTGTCTATTTATGTATATATGAACAAAGTTTCGGCATACAATTTTAATACTCATATGTGAAAATAGTAATTCAATATTCTTAACAATAAGCTTTAAATGTTTTTTTGTTCAACATGATATTATATTAGGGTTTGTTTGGTATTGTTACTGTTTTCTGTTTTTTGTTTCTCCATAGTGAAGGAATAAATTACAAAAACGCGTTTGTTTATGTTGTCAGTTTTTATTTCTATTATTGATTTTTAATTACTTGCCAAAAATTTGAAAACTAGATTTTATGATTTTCAATTATTTTGACAACTTATTAGAAATTTTAATATCTAGAAATAATTTTATTGGATTAAATTATTCATTTTATGCACTTCTAAATTAAAATCAAAATTAAATGATCATATGAATTTAAATATAATTAAAATAAAAATATACATAAATTTTAAAAAATAATAATAAAGTCAATTACAAAATACTTTCACTATTTTTCAATTGTCATGTCCAATAAAATTTTTATAGTAAAGTAAAGTTTGAAAGTAGAAATATTAAGTAAAATAATTACATTAAATTTTATTTTTATTATAGTAATTTTCTTCTTGGGCAGGAATGGTTAATATTCCATGTTTTGTCCTCAAGGAGGTTGAAAAGAAGTTTACATGTTTCTTCTCGAAGGGCAATGATTTGAACTCCAAGGTATATAAAGTGAGCTAGGTCAATGTTTGTAAACCTGTAACAGAAGGAGGTCTTGGTTTAAAATCTCTTTCAGATTGGAAAACAACCGCGGTTATGAAGTTTTGTTGGTTTATTTATAACTCTAAAACTTTCTTATTGGTGATATGGATACACACATAAAATCAAGGGAGATTTTTTTTTGAGAGTTGCAGATTAGGCCATATGACTCTTGTTGCTAGAAAGAAATCTTGAACCACAGGAAAGACATTTTTAATAAAATCAAATGGTATGTGGGAAATGGTAGCTTCATTTAGATTCTTTTTGATAATTGACACCTTTGTAGCCCTTTAATTGATCACAATGGCTGCCCGCTACAGTACTATGACCTGGAGGTCCAAAGATACACTACCTTACAACACATTATCTCTAGGCCCTCTTGGACCTGGAGAATGAGATCTGGGGGTTGCACTTGATTCAGAAGGTAAGATTTCACCTTCTCAGTAGTACTTTAGGTAAACTAATATAGGAAGGGTGTTTGAATGATGAGTTTAGTTTTAGATCATCTTGGGAAGCCATAAGACAGAGGGGGCAGATTGTGAGCTAGAGCAAAGTAGTTTGGTTTAAGCAAGTTCAACCGAGACATTCTTTTATTTTCTGGTTGGCAACTTTGAGTAGGCTTTCCACCAAGGACAAAATCCTTTCTTAGGGCAACATAATTGACGTAAATTGTGTTCTATATAAGAACCACAAGGAGAATAAAGATCATCTATTCTTCCAATGTTCAGTTAGGAGGACTATTTTGAAAATTCTTTGGAGGAAATACCTCGAATACCACGAGCCATAATTAGGAGGATGTTCTAAAATGGATTGAACGGATGCGTGACAATGTGAGATAAAAGGTCAACACAATATGGACAACCACTATATATTTTATATGAAAACTCAAGAATGAGGTAGTCTTTAGAAGTAATGAGAGTTTAGATAGTTGAATTAACAAGACTATTATAGAGATTAGAAGATATATGGTAGAATAGTGGTGATGTAAAGTTTTGGGTTTGTGTCTGTATAGTTTCCCATTTTGTTTATATGATACTTAACTTTTTCCAAAAAAAAAAAAATCTAATGTGTATTATTGTAATTTTATTATTTTAATCATTTTTTATAATATTTTTTTGATTTAAATATGAAAATAAGCATTTTTTAATTAAGTTTTAAATTTATATTAGTTTTATAAATGTTAATCAAATAGGTTGCTGGTTTCTAGTTTCTAGTTTTCATTTTTAGTTTTTGGTTGTCGCTTCTAACTTTTGTTTCTCTAATTTTTTATAATGATATACCAAACAACCCTTGAATTTATATACAACTATATTAATATTATAGCAAAAGGTGCTTTAGATGCATAATTCCAAACTAACATTCAATAAAAAAAATGATTATAGTTTTTTTTTTGTTAGGATGGGTGATGCTAACTTTTGTTGGCGTTTGAATAACATCAAACATTTTACAATTTAATGGGTCTTCTTTTTAATTTTGAATTTGTTTATTTAATGGTAATTGCACTAAGAAAAGAGAGAGAAAGATACATATAATACAAAATGGAATTAATACATGGAAGTAGAAGGGCGATAAAAGTTATGTCCCCACAAGTTTACAATATATATATATAAAACATAGACACATGTAAATGCAGGTGTACATATTGCTCCCTCAATGCTTTTCTATAATGTTTCAAGAGAAAAGTTATGTCCCCACAAATTTACAATATATATAAAGGCTTTGCCTGCAAGCTTCTTTTTAGTTCAACATGCTGTTGTTCTATGTTTACATACTATATTATGTATATTGTTTTAGTAAAAGGTGCTTTAAATGCACATAATTCCAAGATAAGGTTACATTAAAAGGAAGAAAATTTGAGTTATAGCTTTTTTTTGCATTCTAGGACAGGGTGGTACTTGTCATATCTAGGTTTGGAATTACATTTTATTTGACAGTTTTCTCATCGTTAAATGACATCGCATTATGCTAGGGTAATATTTTAAAAAATAATAGACCTATTTTTTTAAGTTTTAATTTTAATTTTTTAGCCAATTGCGAATTCTCACTGGATTTGAGCTGGATAATAAAACGTCTCATCTTTATTTTATGGCTTTTTTTTTTAATACTTTCAAGTTTATAGAAATTTCAAACTTTAACCACTAAAATGTCCACTAGGAGGAAAATTTTCTATATATTTTTTTAAAAATGGTTAGGAAATTATCTATGGTTTTGAATTCTTTGCATCTTGTTAATGAATATAATATTTTCCGTGTAAATAGTTTATCAATCTGGATATGGATGTTCTTATTCGTGTTATTGGGTTTATGTTTTTAATTTCTTCTCATAAATTGCACAATAAACACTTTCAATTTTTTGGGTGGAGGGGACACTCAGTCACTAGTTGTGACTGAAACTCAGTGAAAATCAATTGCACAATAAACATTTTCAATTTATTTCAAACTGAATTACAGAGGAGAATTAAAATCACTCTCGCTCATTGGTTATTCACCCTCTTTACACCACATAATACATTACATAAACACACATATATTTATAACAAATCATAGAATAGTATAATCAACAATGGTGGGAATTATTCTTCAATGGAGGTGGGTTGGTAGGTGGAGTAGGTTGCCTACCAACTCTAGAAAAATCAATAGCAGAGGGCTTCCAGCCATCTCCAGCAACATCCCCCTTTAAACTTGACTCTCTTGGTTTTGTCATTCCAAGCATTGTCTTCAGTCTTACAAAAATATTATGCCTGAGTGACTTTGTAAAAATGTCAGCATTTTGATCATATGTTTTGCAAGATATCAACTCCACTTCTTTCTTCCTGTAGCCCTTGGAGACAAGTCTTGCTTTGTATCTCTAGACTTCTCCTTGAGTGTTCTTCTTAGTCTTGTAGACCCATTTTACACCAATAGTTTTGCGGCCCTTTGAGAGATTCGTCAGCTCCCAAGTCTTGTTCTTCTCGATGCATTGAATCTCTTCATCTATCGTTTTTCTCCATCTGTTTTCTTCTTTAGCCTCCTCAAAGCTAATCGGGTCGCTAGTCAGCAATAAACAGTATAGAGTAACATACTCTTTTATAGGTTCTGTAGTTTCATATAGATCAGCTAGATTACAGGCTCCTCTAGACCTCATGTTTGAGATTTCATGCTCAATTGGTGATGGAGATTTATTCCTTTGTGGTGAACCGTGTGGAGGTGTTTGCAGCTTAGGAACTTGTGACTTGATAGCCACTTCTCTTGTCTGTGTGGATTCTTTTCCTTCAAGTGTCAATTCCACATCTTTGGAAGATTCAGCCTGGTCTTGAGTCGAGCTGTATGCCATTAGCAACAATGACTCTCCATCTGTCTGTTAGTTTCGACAAGGTTAGCCTCCTCGCTAACCTTTTCTTATTGTCGCCCTAACACTCATTGCTATAGTGTCCGTACTTATGACAGTTGTAGCACTGAATGTTTCTTTTGTCTACGTTCAGGCGGTTATTATATCCCCTTCTTCTTCCTTGTCCTCTACCTTGTGGAATATAGTTTTGTTGATTGGGTCCTCCTCTAGTGGGACCTCTTCCGCCTCTGCGACCTTCTCTGGATTTAAAATTTCTAGAATTTCTTCCACGAGATCCTCGGTCTCATCCTCTTCCTCACTGTGACGTCCCCCCTTTGTCGTATCTATCTGTAGTGAGGGACAACTTCGTTTGGAGGGCTTGCTCTAGTGCTTTATCATCACTCATTCTGTTGACTTTCTACTCATGGGCTTGGAGTGAGCCCACAAGTTTTTCTATGGACATGGTTTCCAGATCTTTTTTTTCTTCCATGGTCACAACTATATAATTAAATTTTGGATCCAAAGAACGCAAAATTTTTTCACAAATTCTTTCATCATTGAGAGTCTCTCCATTTCTTCTTTATTGATTTGATACTACCATAACTCGTGTATAGTAATCAACAATAGATTCAATAGATTTCATTCTTAAAGATTCGAAATCACCTCGCAATGTTTGAAGAAAGATCTTCTTCACTTTGTCTGCACCTTTGTGTGTTCGATGGAGAGAGTCTCAAACTTCTTTAGATGTCTTGGCGGAGGTGATGATTTTGAACGTGGCCTCATCAAGGCCTTGGTAGATTATGGACTTTGCCTTGTAATCCTTCTTTTGATCAGCTTATGAGGTCGTTCTTTGAGCGTCAGAAATAGCTACTTTGGTTTCTTTTGATGAGCTTTCTTTGTACCAATATTCAATGATGTCCATGACATTCTGAGTACCTAGAAGGGCTCTCATTTGAATAAACTAGTTGTCATAATTCTCTCAAGTCAACTTTGGAATGAATGCTTGGGTAGCACTGTTCGCCATTGAATTTAATATATAAAAAAATAGAGAGATGGGGATTGATTTTGGAAAATTTGATGCCACCAATGTGTTTAGAAGGATGAAAAACCTTAGGAATCAGTTTTGGGTTGTAAAGAACCATTCCAAAAGTCATTGAATCAGCCAAAAATTCTGAATCGATTTAAAAAAAAAAAAACGGTTGGACTTAATAGAGATAACGACGTTAAGATTTATTGTTATGGCCACGTGGCGGCATCTGCACGTGCTACGTGTCGGCGACAGGAGGTGGGTTAGATAGCCGGGTTCATACACGCAGGTCTGGAATCGGGTTGCGGGTCGGGTTTCCGAGTCGGATCACGTCAGCTGGGTGTAGAAGACGCATGCGGGCGCGTGACGTCGTTGCTCAATAAAATCGCCGACGTGTGAGGCACGTGTCTTTGACACTGAATTCGTTGGCGGCGCATGGGAGCGCATGCAGGGCCTTCCAAACTCTGTTTGAGACACAATTTTCACCTTTGGAATCGTCTTGACCTGATTTCACAATAGTATGCTCAATTTGGGATTTTGAGCAACCTCCAATCTAGGAAGAAAATTGAATTTCTCCTCTGTTCGCCTCTATTTGGTGAATTCCGGCGTAACTGGACGCTCTGATGCCACTGATGGGTGGAGGGGACACTCAGTCACTGGTTGTGACTGAAACTCAATGAGAATTAATTGCACAATAAATACTTTCAATTTATTTCAAACTGAATTAGAGAGGAGAATTAAAATTACTCTTACTCACTGGTTATTCACACTCTCTACACCATATAATACATTGCACACACACACACATCTATTTATAGAAAATCATAGAACAGTATAATCAACAATGGTGGGAATTAATCTTCAATGGAGGTAGGTTGGTAGGTGGAGTAGGTTGCTTGCAGACTCCAGAAAAATCAACAGCGGTGGGCTACCGGCCATCTCTAGTCAAGTTTAATTTTCAACAGTTTTTAATTTCTTCTTATAAATATTAGCATAAATTGATTGAAACTTTTACTTGGAGCTTGTGAGGGCATGCCTTTTTTGGTTAATTTTTTGAAAGAAGGTAAGAAGAATATGTTAATAATATGAAGAAAAGTATAAGATAAAGGCAAAAGTTCTAAGAAAAAAACAATAAATCAAGTAAGAACAGGCCTATTACAAGAAAGTAAGTGCATATAACTAGTCTTGATGTTTTTTTTTTTTTTAAAAAAAAAAAAAACAATCTTAGAGACTATTGAGTCAACCATATATGAAGGTGGATTCTTACAAAAAAGAAAAAGAAAAAAGAAGTGCATTTATGGCTTATATAAAAGAAGTCCTGATGTGCCCAAAATCTATCAGCTAATAAGAGGAAGTCAACGCCTAGTCATCACTCCCCAAGTCAGACCTTCTGGTGAGAGCAATCAACTCCAACCCAAAAAAGAGGATGAGAGATCCATGCCGGTGCCTTAAATGGTCGGAGTAAGGCACGCTGACACTTTATGACTTGGGAGCGATTCACGCCCCCGCGCCATAAAGATAAATCAACTCAAGGGTCAACTCTAGCCCCTATAAGAAGGGACGCAGGGAAGAGGCCAAGGTAAGTCATTCGACACCCATTCTTACTGTTGCATTTAACCTCTCTAAAGCATTTCCCTTACTTAGGCATCGGAGCGATCCCCCGTAGTACACCCCGAGTCCTCCAAGCCTTTCTTCCTTTCCTTTTTTTAGGTCAACGGAAGTCAAAAGAGCAGTCCTACTGATTTTATCCCGCAATAGTTGGCAGCGTCTATGGGAAACTACTTCGGAGAGGTGATCATCTTGCTCTCAACCTCCGACATTCTAACAATGCCAACCACACGCAGTTCTAGCTCTAATTCTGTCACCGAAAAAGAGTCGCCCCAATCCATTCACTCCACACCCACACAACCATCGGGGGTCATCAGAGAAGAATTCCTTGCTTTTCAAAAGAAAATAAAGGATATGTTCAACTTGCTCTTATAGCAAAAGAGTCAGGAAGGTTATGTCCCCCAACAGCAATAGATGAGTCCCGACGCAACCAAGAAAGTAGATAAGCCAAAGGAGGGTGAGGATAAAACCTACCTCACCAAGAAGGTAGAAGACACGAATAATGTAGGAGTCAACCAACAAAGATCCACGGAGTTGGAAGAAAGGATTAAGAAAATAGACTAAATAGAGAAAATTATGAAAGAAGTCAAGACCAACGCCTTCTACGGGGAAGCATCTCTAAGATCCTTGGAGCCGTCATTCACCAAAGAAGTCATGGAGGTTCCACTACCAAGCAAATTCAAGATGCCAACCTTTGAAAGGTACAAGGGTCTGTCCGATCCAACCGACCATTTGACCACCTTCAGAGTGTTGATGCAGTTGCAAGGCACTTTTGACGCCATCATGTGCCGAGCTTTTGCAGCAACCCTTAAAGTAGTGCCAGGGATTGGTATCGGACCCTACAACCTGGATCGATTGGTTCCTTTTCGGAGATGGAACAACTGTTCATCAGCCACTTCCTCAGTAGTCGAAGAATCATCAGAACATCAGCTCATCTAATAAGCATGGTTCAGGGAGAAAGGGAGACGCTAAAGAAGTTCATGCATCGCTTCAACACTGCGACCCTGGAAATCTGCAATCTAGACATGGGGGTGGCTTTGGCAGCTTTAACCACAATCCTTCAACTCGAAAACTTCTTGTAGTCTCTAGGGAAGAAACTGCCAGCTGATATGGGAAAATTGATGGCTTGAGCACATAAGTACATCAACCTCGAAGAAATGATGGACACTAGGGGAAATCGCATCGAGCTAAAAAGGAAAGGTAATAGTCGGGAGATGGGAGAACCCTCTAGACCCACAAAGAGACAAGAGACTAGTACGCTGCTCGCCAGCTCTAGGTCAAGAGGGTAGTCCAATAAGTTCTCCAACTATACACCTCTAAAAGCACTACGGTCCGATGTGTCGATGCATCTAAGGAAGAAGGACTATATCTCATGGCCCAAACCTATGCGAACCCCTTCATACAAACACAACATGTCCAAGTTCTGTCAATTCCATAGGGACCATGGACATGATACAGAGGAGTGTATTTAGCTAAAGAATGAGATTGAAGCCTTGATCAAAAGAGGATACTTGTCAAGATTCATAAAGAAGGAGGATCAGTATGGGGAACCTTGCAAACAGAAGAGACCCAATGAGGACGAGAAGGAAGAATAAATCATAGGGGAAATCACGGTGATCTTTGGAGGATCCACTAGTGATGGAGATAGCGGAGGTGCTCACAAAAGATATGCTAAGTAGGTACACTCAATGGAGAAAGGGGAACCAAGTAGCAAAAGGAATAAACAAGATGAGGTTATCATATTTGATAGCGGAGATGAAGAAAGAGTGCAGCAACCACACGACGACACACTTGTACTCTGCCTACTGGTGGCAAATTACAAAGTAAGACGTGTATTGATAGATAACGATAGCTCGGCCAACGTTATGTTCTGGTTGGTACTCGAAGGAATGAAGATCAGTAAGGAACGACTCAAACCAATCTCAACCCCCTGGAAGGATTCTGTGGGGACGAAGTTCATCCCATGGGAACAATCACACTACCAGTAACAATGGGGACGACCCCACAACAAGTTACTTCACTAATGGAATTCCTGGTGGTTGACAGGCCATCAGTATACAACATCATACCAGGCTGCCCCTTGCTTAATGTGGTCCAGGCCGTAACATCAACATACCACCTCAAGATAAAATTCCCTACCCCGCACGGGACTGGGATGGTCAAGGGAGATCAAGCGACAGCTTGGAACTACTATGTAATGGCCCTAAAAGGGAAAACTAAAGCCTAGGAGACCTTAACCGTAGAAGACCTGGAGGTGAGGGGGGAATACCCTCAAATAAGCGCGGTGGATGAAGACATCACACGTATACCCCTAAAAGGCAACCAAGAGAGGTGCGTACAGATCGGGAGCCACCTACTTGACACCTTGAGAACAGAATTGGGTTAGCCGAACCGGGTTGGGGTTACCCAGCCGAGCAACAGATACTTCAAAAAAAAAATTCTGATGATAAGGGAGGAACAACTAGTATGTATGAGAAGAGGACACGACAACTTTCAAAATTTCTTCTAGAAATTTGAAACTAAAGGGGAGACAACTGATGTGCCCAAAATATATCAGCTAATAAGAATAAGTCAACGCCTAGTCATCACTCCCAAAGTCAGACCTTTTGACGAGAACAATCAACTCCAACCCAATAAAGAGGAGGAGAGATCCACGTCGGCGCCTTAAACGGTCAGAGTGATGCACGCGGACACTTTATGACCCGGGAGTGATTCACGCCTCCGCGTCATAAAGACAAATCAACTCAAGGGTCAAGTTTGCATATTATTGCACAAACATTGTTTTCTAGAGAAGAAATCCATTGCAACTCATCATCTCAAATAACTTGAGTTTTAGGAAAGGTGCCTAATTAAGGAACTTGTAGCCTTCATGTATGCTTCCCCTATGGAATTACAATAAAAGAACATGTAATTCCACATAGATTGTATGGGGCAAAGATTAGAATCTATCGTATTATCTATCCCTAAGAGTGGATTTTATAAAAAGCAAGAGTCCATCTAGGATTTTTAGCCAACAAATGAAAGATTGTCTACGCATACAGTGTTTGAACCAATAACCAAATGTCAATAGAGAATTCATCATTTTTTGATATGACACAGCTACTTGTTGAATTAGAAGAGAAAAGAATAGAAGATGAGAGAGGTTTCAAATACCTATATCATCAAGAAAATATTATGAGAGAAATCAGGAGAGTTTTAATAGCCACAACTTTAGTGGGTACTCTCCTAGAAAAAGTATCATTCTTGATCGTATTAGCAACAATTTGCAACAAAAGTGGGAGCCCAAACTCAATAACAATACTAGGACGACCATAATGCTATATTAAATGATTATGAGGAAGCTAATTGTCATAAAACATAGAAATTATTATCCTTATTATCAACAATAGTCCAGAAGCAAGAATAAGCGCAATCTCCTTACCTTTCACCATTTTGAGTGGTGGAAAGATAAGTTAGTGATGCTTTTCATTGTGTAAATAAGATTAGTTGGATTACCCACTTTTAATTTTTTAAGTTAATTTGCAGGTTTCTTTATTGTTTTGATAGGTCAAATAGTATCACACTGTGTTCTAGAGCATGAAATTTAAACTTTATAACTAAAATTATATTTATCAATTTTGTATTATATTTTTCAAATCCATATACTTAATTTCAAATCAACTCATGAAATTTATGCTCTCAAATTACATCAGTTCATTGAATTGTTTGTGTCATACAATTCATATAACTTTAGTTTACATTTTTGTGATCGTACTCTAGTAATGTTGCGTAACTATAATTTCAAATCCAACAATATGAACATGGTGCTACCTTAGTGTCCAAGTTTTATTTTTATTTCTTCTTCTTCCTCCTTCCATTTCACTACCACATTGGGAGATGCATGAACTCTGCCCATGTGACCCAATAAACCCTACCACAAGTTTCCTTACTTAATTTAGTGGTAAATTACATGAAAAGTCAGTAGTTAATAAAATAAAACAGAAGGTACAAATAAATATGAATGACATATGAGGCTATCATAAACCCTAGCTAGCTAGTTTTTTAAGTTGTATAAAAATTGGTGTCTCAATCTGAAGCAGTGCAGAAGCCAACTCCCTTCTTGACAAATCCAAAGCCAAGCAGTTTGCAAAATTAGAGGAATGCTGTTTCTGTCTAGGGTTACATGAGAACCCTTATTTTGGGTAAGGTGCCCTCCATCTCACAAAAATGCATATTCTAATATTAGCTATTGTCCTTCTTTAAAAGGTTTAGTATCTAGCGCAAGCAAAAATGAAGAGCAAATAAATAAATAATTTCTCTAATTTTTTTTCTTGTGATGAGAGTTATGTCGTATGCATCAAGAGTCTTTCACGAGTGAATGAATTATGACTTAAACTAAGAGATTAAATGATCGATCTTTAAAACGAGTCATTATATAAATTACTTATCCTTCACTATACTTTCTAATTAATGTAAGATAAATTCTCAAGTAAACTTTCATAACAATTCATTTTAATTGAATTACGTAATTTTTTTTTTATTGAAATGGTATGCATGTGTTGTGCAAAATCAACACGCAGCGAAAAACCCGGATCAGATCGTGCGATACAGCAACCAACGATGAACAACATGCAAAAATGACACAAGAATTAACAATGTGCCTACGTCCATGGGAGCAAGCGGCGGTTGATATTCACTATCACCTCAAAAACCAAGGTTACAACATTGTATATATGCTAACCCTATGATTAGTAAGTTCCCAAAGTACTCCTGTATCAATCCTTGAAGGATTTTCCTCTGAATCCTCAACCTACTGATATTCCCAATTCAAAATTCAAAACCAGCGCCGAGCAAAACCATCGACGTTTTCAGCAAATTGTTGACAGTTTCAGACAAAATGTCGACGGTTTCTTCTCGAGGCTAAACCATTGATGTAACTGTCGACCAAACCGTCGATTATTTCTTCTTGCAGCCCAACTTCCTTGTTTTTCTTTAGCATGCTTTCCTAGTGCATATGTTCCTCTCAATATGAGCCACATGCTCCAACAATATGTTTGTTAGTTTAATCAAATTCTTTTTACGTTATTGGTGAGATTGATTGTTAGTGGATATTTAGTTGACAACATATTTTAACATTTCTAAAAATGTAATGTTTATAACATATCTCATTTTCACATGTATATTTTCTTGTGAATAAATTTCATGAAAATCATATCCCCTTGGGGATGTACCTTATTTTGGTAGAATATTATTGCATATTATTACATTTATAATATTAAATTACTATAATAAAAGTAGAAATCAAGAAAAGAACAATATTTTATGTTATAATAAGAAAACGTAATGGTTGAAAATTTGAACCCAACTCTTCATTACCTTAGTTAATTGGATTATTAACTATTAATTTTTTTCACGGTTGAATTTTTTTTTGGAAATGGATTCAATTTGCTACACATTCAATATACGTTATGGGGCTAAAAATGTAGTTATTCTTTATATTATATATATATACACACACACACACAGGGGTTAGCAGTTATAACGATAATCTCTTTGAAATGCCTTTTAGGACTCCTATAAGCGTTGAACTAAACATTAACATATTTTTAAAAATGTTACAGCGTAAATTAAGCAAAAAAAATTCCAACAATACGAGCATCTCATTCCTAAAAATACAATTTACCAAAAATATCATTACATAAAATATTTTTTATTTCATAAATCAAGCATGATCTTTAGACATGTCCTAAAGATATGCATTGTTAGAAGTCAAATTTAGAATGAGCTACTAAGAAAAAAAAATGGTCTTTTAAAGGATCGGTGCAACTTTCTTGTCCAATTCTCCGTTAAATGAAATTACTATAAATAATGATCTTGTATAAGAGGTCCACATGTAGGCTAATACACCATTTTCTTTAAAGTGAGAGACCCGATAAAGAAATTATGTTAATTGTGACTTTTTAATTTCTTACATTAATTACAACAGAATGGAATGAACCTAATTTTAAATGAATTTTGATTTCAATGAGATTACTATCTATACAGACAATGTCTTTTTTCACCCTTTTTAAGATCCCCCTCAATAACGTTTTAATAAACCATAGTACTTAAATGCAATGCTAGGTCAATCCTTGTCATTGTAGACTAGGCACATGCTATGTGATGATGCACAAAAAATAATGCTAGATTGGCCAATCAGTGGGAGACATTGGACCAATATTAATGGATGTTTATGGAATCAAAGATAACCTTAATGCAGTATTAAATGCAACTTTTGAAATTTTAAGATGTGTTTGGATAAATTATTTTATTTGAAAAAAAAAAAGAAAAAAAATAATGAGGAATTCTTTTATTATATTTTTATTTTATATTAAATTTTATTTAAGATGATAGTTTAATTTTATTTTTTTATATTTTTAAAAATTAAGAAAAATTAAATATTGATGATGTGTAAAATTAAAATTTTATTCATGACATTGGTATATTTTTTATTTTCCTTTTTTAATTTTCTCGATAACCAAGTATGAAAACATGAATTTTTCAATTTTTTTCTTTTCTTTTTCTAATTCTTTCTAAATTTCAAATGGGTCCTGAAGGTTTTTGATATGAGAAATGAGAGGAAAAATATGTTGACGACATATTTTATGTATGGTTGGAATGTGAGATTTATTTGAACACTTAATTAATTATATTATAAATTTTTTCATATGCCCCACTCTCCCCTTTAACCTTTATTTTTATTTCTCTCTCCCATTATTCCTCATCATTCCCTTCCAGCTACCTTACCTTATTCAAACTAATCACACTCAACTATGTTAGGATTTAGCACCTACCAATGTATCAAAACTTTAGTCGAACATCAACCATTTTCTTGTACATGGCAACACAAAGTCACACATGTTGCGGGTGGACCCGAAGAGTTTAAATGCACCAACGGAATGAGTTATCTAACGTTGATATCATGAACTTAGATGATACCATTATTCGAAAACTTGAGTTGAAAATCAACTATCTCCTTATACATGACGGCCCAAAGTCACATATGTTGCAAGTGGACCTAAGGAGTTTAAATGTGCCAGTAGGATGGACCAATTGTCAGCACTAATACCATGGACTTACACGATACCACTATACCAAAACTTGAGCTGAAGATAAACTATTTCCTTATACATGGCAAAATAACATCACATATGTTGCAAGTGGACTTGACGAGTTTACATGCATCAGTAGGACAGATTGTCAAGCACAGATACCATGGACTTACACGATTATAAGATCACTAACATTCCATAAATGTCAACAAATTAATTCCCTACTCACTACGACCCACTACTAGGATAGTGGGTCCATCTTTAACTCCTACTCTTCTCAATTGTTGTAAATCAAATATGAGCATTTGATATCTCCAACATCACATTCCTGAGGATATTCAAGAATTCTGCAAACCAAACACTTTTTATGGATTTTTTTTTTATAGAAATTAACTAGATTAAATTTTCATTTTTCTAAAAATGTAAATTTTTATTGCAATCACTGTTTACATTTATTATTGAATTTGAAAAAACAAACTACAATTAAGGAAGGGAATTAGCTAATTTTTGAGAAAACTTATAACATTACTATAAAGGGGCATGTAGTTGGCAACATCTTTCAAGATTCCTGAAAATATGATGCTCATGACATCTCATTTCCACGATTGTTTGAGTATATGAATCTTACATAATAGGCACGTCGACATTCCTAAAAATGAAAGAATTTGGATGAAACACGAGCATCCTATTCCCACATCCATGATGAATAAGTTTCATTTGAATTTTATTCCTATCGGGATACTACTTTTTAGACCAAACTACCATTATTATCTTTGGTTTTGGACAACAATACCCTTATATAATATAATGTACCACACTCGATTATTATTTAAAATAATAAATTATTACTAATGCAATAACCACAAAAAAGACTATACAAGATTAGTAGGGTGAATCCAAAAAAAAATAAAAATAAATAATTAATTAATTAATTGGATTAAAAAAAAAAGGAAAAAAAATAATTAAAATTTATTTTTATTTTTATTAATAAAATATATTATTATTAATATTAATTAAATTTATTATTATTATTATTATTATTATTATTATTATTATTATTATTATTATCCCTCTTGAAGTAGAAGCTTCGGGAGGTTTCAAAAGTTAAAAAAAGAAGAAGAAGAAGAAGATCCAGAAGCCTGCGCAGCCCCTGAACTCTCTTTCTCTCCCCTCTCATTCTCTCTCCCTCTCTCCTCAATTTCGTGGTGGATTTTCACTCGATCAAAAATCGGAAGATACCGCTGGACTCTATTCTCCACTGCTGTCATTTCTATCAGAACGGATCAGTGGTAGGAGTGACGTAGACATATCCCCTAGGGTAAGTAAATTTCTCCTTTTTCTTTGATTTCTTTCAAATTATAAATTCAATCAATGAACGGACACCACCACGAGAATCTAGGGATGATTCTCTACAAGTCTAGCAGGACGGAATTTTCGTGAGGCCGTCGTGGGCAAAAACCCAAATTTGGGGTACGAGGGTTATTAAATGGCTTATTTTTAATTAATTAGATTTAATTTAAAAATGCTAAAATGTTGAGTATCTAGGGTTGAAGTAGGATTTCTGAAATTTAGGGTCTGCGTGAGTGCCGCGGGTGTAATTTTGGGATCCGCAAGCAAAATTCAAAAAATTAAGTGGGACTGTTAAATAATAGTTTAAATATTAATTTGAAGTATATGGAGCTTAGGGAAGGTTAGATGAGTATTATTTTGAAAAAATAAATTAATTAATATGGGAAAAATGCAAATTGCAAGAGTTGAATTTCAGATGCCAAGGACATAGGATTTTGGGTTCTAGCGAAACTCTCAGTAAGTCAAGTAAGGGGAATAAATTATAACAGTTTTTTTTTTAATTACTATTTAAATTAATATGTGAAAATGAGCATATGATATTTTGTTTGAAAATTATTATGATATAAATATCAGATAGATTGTGTGACATTTGAGTAATTTTAAATTGTAATATTTTGGAGTGTGAAATATAACGATGAGTAATTTTTGAAAAAATATTGAAATGAGAATTATTGATGTGATTAGTGAAAGATAATGAAATATGGTATTTATATGTGAGTATAAATGTTTTACCTGAAAAATGAGATTTTGTGAATTACTGATATTGAAAAATAATGAAATGTAGTATTTATTTGTGAGTGAAAATTATTTGCATGAGAAATGAGTTTGAACAAATTATTGGTATGATTATTTTGGGAAAATGTGAAAATACGTGAAATACAATATATATTATTACGAGATGATGAAATGTGCACAGAAAATGATGAGAATATTTATATTGGACTGAATTATGATATTCTGGAATATGATTGATGAAATGTCAATACCGCATAATGATTGCAAGTATGTGGTAGTAAACCCTATTGGATGGTTATGATATTGAGCACGGTGCCGTTGCTAGTGGTGTTAGTGCAACCACACGGACTCTTAGAGCGTGTGGTGTGATAGTCGACTGTGCCATTTTGTAAGGGCTGTTGGGCCCCCTGAGTCTGGATAAGGGTTTTAGGTTGGCCAATCATACTACAGACGCGATATGTGATATGATATTTGATCTAATCGGGTCGGCCAACCGCGGTTAGATCCAGCCTTCGGGCCGCACAACCTTGACCATAGGGGGAAACATGGCGTAGATAGAAAAATCCTTAGGGTGACCATGAGTTACAAATGCTATGTTGGTATTTGATACCAAAGATACTCAAGAGCCGAAAAGTAAAATGGAAATGAAAAAGTGAAAGAATGAAAAAATTGGTTTAAATGAGAAATGAAAGAATGAATGGAAATTAAGAAATAAAGAATGTTAAATATGAGAAATGAACCGTGTGAGTTAATGACATAAATAATGGAGGCGAAGTCAAACTCTCCGCCTGAGAGCTTACTGAGTAAGATGAGTGCCCTGATGGGTATCAGATGTGACTATACCTGACTACATAACGTGTTTGGGCAGAGGGAAGCTACCTGTATGGGCGGGTAAACTTTCCTATTCTCAGGAACTTTGCGAATAATTATGTGTTGGAAATCGTTAAATTTGATAAATGATTTGAAATCGTTGAATTGTTGATGAAGAATGATTATTTATTTATTATAAAAAAAATTTGTATGAAAATCGGGGCCTCACAACTAAAATAAAAGTAAACATTCTAAATTAGTATAGTTATTAATTATCTTTAAGTAAAAATATACACAAAATAATAATTAAATATATAGATTATTTTAAAGCATTTATTAAAAGTGTAAATATTTATATTAATAAAATTTTAATTGACATTTGCAATTTATCAAATAAAAATATTATTAATGTCTTATTAAATTTTAATCTAATATCTAATATTTAAATGCTATATATATCCTCAATTAAAATGTTAAGTGTTAAGTGTTTTAAATTTATAATTGTAAAAAAATTTAGTATATAGATTTAATTAAGTATGTATTTTTGGTAGATTTTGGGTTAAAAATATAATTATTTTTTCATATATTAGATCCACGTGTAAATGGTAATCCCGGTTTCATAAGCATATTTGAGAATAAGGCCAATTCTTTTAGCGGCCCCACTCTCATGCTCACATAGGTAAAATTTGTCAAGGGTGCTCCTGTAATTCTAACACCCAACTTATAAGAGATACAAATTGTCATTAAGAGTTTTTAAAAAAATCTCAACCTCCTCATTTATAAGATAAATGCACTTACATCATATATAGGGATGTGTTAAAAAATAAGAGTGCATTTCTTACGACCACCATATGATTTGTTCTTCCCATTGAACCCAATTACAGGATCTGTGGTCCTTGAATTGGGTATCCTTATACGTGGTTCATGATTTTACGGGCTTTAGACCCATCCTCCTTGATATATCCTAGACCCTTTCTCTTGCTAAGGCCTTAGTTAATGGATCTGCAAGATTTTCAGAAGATTTTGTATATATAACTCACATTAATGATGCCACTACTCAAATATGATTTTACATTACTGTGTTTTTTTCGTATGGGTCTAGATTTACTGTTATAATAATGGTTATTCACTCTACCAATTGCAGCAGTACTCTCACAATTAATTAGGATAAGTGGTATTGATTTTTTCCAAAATGGAATTCCATACAACATATGTAGTGACCTGAAGAATAATAACATTTTAATAATAAGAGGGAGAGAAAATAGATATAGAAACAGAAGGAGGTCGTAGACTTAGCATTCGTCGACGACATTGCATTTTGGAGATAATATTATGTAGTGACCTAGAAAATAATAGAATTTAAATAATAAGAGGGAGAGAAATAAATACAGAAATAGAAGGAGGTCGTAAACTTAGCGTTCGTCGATGACATTGCATTTTGGAGATAATATTAAATAATCAAAATTTCAGAAAATTGCCCAGCTTTGTCGATGAACATAGGGTCTCGTCGACGAAGGTCTTTAGAATTTCGTTGACGAACATAGGGCTTCGTCAACGAGAAAATACCGAGAGACGGTTCGGGTTGCTCTGAATTTCGTCGACGAGACCCTCGTTGACGAATACAGGGTCTCGTCGATGAATTTTGTGAAGGGCTCGTCAACGAGGTGACGTGTCTCGTCGACGAACCTGGCCCTATAAATAGTGGAAACCCGAGATTTTTACCATTTCTCTCACCGCTCTCTCTCTCCCCTCTCTCTCTCTCTCCTACGACTCCCTCTCCCTTCTCTCTTCGATTCCTGCCCCACCAGTCGCTGGATCGACGATTCGAAGCTACAACGACGCTCATCGGAAAAATAGAGTTGGAATTCATCCCAAATTTAGGGTAAGGACTTTTATCCAGTTTTTGACTTCCTGGTAGTTATAGGAAATGATGTAGGCAGAAAAATACTGATGTTTAGTTCTGACAAATACTATTTTCAGGCTATTGTAAAGGAGGCCCTGCGGGTATCGGGTTAGAGTACAGTAAGGGTTTTTTAAAGTTAAGGTAAGGGAAATATGCTATTTTAGGAAATTTCTAAATATTATACAGTTTATTTATTTACTAAAATTATGTATTTTAGTATGATGTGACTTGTGATTATGTATATGGTACAGGGATATGTTTACGAATTTAGTTTCCTGATTTTATGAATTTCAGTATTATGATTATACGAACTTCAGTATCATGATCTTATGGATTTCAGTACCATGATTTTACGATATTTCAGTACCATGATTTTATGAATCTCAGTACCATGATTTTATGAATTCTAGTATTATGAATATGCAGTTTCATGTTATGATTATTCAAATTTCAGTACGTTATGCAGCATCATGGTTATTTCAGTACTTCAGAATCATGGTAAATCAGTTAGTTATGTATAGAAATATATTATATGATATCAGACCCTGTTAGACTTACAGCTACAGAGCATGATATCGTTGCTACAGATACTATGTTACTTTACGAGTGCAACCACCTATTCAGATATACGTGGTAAAGTCGACTACCTAGGCCCTTGAAGAGGTTAGGCTCCCCATCCAGATATGGGTTGAGGTGGGCAGGTCAACTGATGGAATTCAGTCCTGATTGGCCAGTCAGGGTAAATCCAATCTACAAGCCGCACAACCTTATCATGAGGGGGGCATGTCATGACACAAATAGCCACAGGGAACAGTTTTAGTTATTATTACATACATATGGATTTACGGGTCCGGGGACCCTACTTATGTACACTAGAAGTATTTTGAGTTATAACTTACAATACTGTTATGTTAAGCAACATGGAAAGGGGATGCATTTTCTTACTTACACTGTACTTAACATATCCAGTTATACATGTTTATATGAAATCAGATTTAGCATAATATTGTTAGCTCATTTGTCACACACTAGTAATAGCATATTTCTTCTTACTGAACGTTGGCTCATTCTAGTGTTGAAATATTTTTCAGGTGATCCAGGTAAGCGAGCAGACTAGGCTCGCAAATAGAGGGGCATTTGTAGTGCCCTGTCAAAGAGTAAGTATCATTTTGGGAACGTTTTTGTAAACCCTAGCTAGTTGAGGGTATTTTTGGGAAACAAATACATGTACATATATTGAAAACATGTAGTACTCTGGTATTATATGATATTGTATATAAGGGTTTATGGTTGTGTTTGTATGATTTCTGCTTCCTGCTACTTAGGTGAATACTATGGTACCAGAGTATGTTATTTGCTATTATGGAAAAAAAAAAATCAATTTAATAAGTAGGTCGTTGCATATTAAATAACCATAATTTCAAGAAAATTGCCAAGCTTCGTTGACGAACACAGGGTTTTGTTGACGAAGGTCTTCAGAATTTCGTCGACGAACACAAGGCTTCGTCGACGAGAAAATACCGAGAGACAGTTCAGGCTGCTATGAATTTCGACAACGAACATAGGGCCTCATCAACGAATTTTGTGAAGGGCTCGTCGACGAGGTGACGTGTCTCATCGACAAACCTGGCCCTATAAACAGTGGAAATCCAGGATTTTTACCATTTTTCACCGAGCTCTCTCTCTCCTCTCTCTCTCTCTCTCTCTCTCTCTCTCTCTCTCTCTCTCTCTCTCTACGTCTCCCTCTCCCTTCTCTTTTTGTTTCCAGCCCCACCAGTCGCCGGATCGATGATCCAAAACTACCACGACGCTCCTAGTGGAATTCTTTACAAGTTTGCCGGAGCAGATCGTCGAGAAAACGAAGTTGGATTTCATCCCAAATTCAGGGTAATGTCTTTTATTGAGTTTTTGACTTTCTGACAGTTATAGGAAATGATGTAGACTAGGAAATACTGATATTTTGTTCTGGGATATTGTGTTTTCAGGATGTTGAGTTACGAATCCTGTGGGTATAGAGCCAGATTTTTATAGGGACTTTTCAAAGTTGAGGTAAGAGAAATATGTTATGTTAGGAGTTTTTGTAATGATATTAGAGATTTTATAGATGCATAACTCCACCATTTTACTACATAGAATTTTCAGAATATGAGTTTGAAATAGTATTTATTTTAGAATATAAGTTTAAATGATTGTGTGGCCTAAGTGATTTTCATGAGATGAAGCAATTTATATAACTTTAATAATATATATATATATATATATATATCATACTATACGGAATGCATGGAAGTAGACAGTATGTAAAGTTTATATGGTTTTTCTCAATATATGAAATTATATAGAATATACAGATGTAGATATATATATATATATATATATATATATATATATATATATATATATTCACAGAGATTATATAGAGAATGTACATGCATTTACAGTTTTATAAGAATAGTTTCTTAAAACAGAGATACACACACACACACACACACACACACACACACACACATATATATATATATATATATATATATATATATATATATACACATATACATATACATGTATACAGTATTATTCAGATCGGTATTTATACCACAACTTTATACAGAATTTAGTATACCATGTTTCCTATTACTGTAATGTACAGACAGAGATACAAAGGTAGCATCAAGATGCTACAGATGCAGTATACAGTCTTACAGTATATATATATATATATATAGTACATAAAGATAGCGTTACGGTAATTTTGGAAACATGATGAAACAGTAAAAGAGTATATATGTATATATATAGTATTAGATCCCTAAGGAAAGATACATAGACAGATACAGATTACAGAGCACGGTACCGTTGCTAGATACAGATAGAGTGCAACCACATATCTCAGATAGTATGTGGGTATCGTCAACTGCGCTCGGAGAGTATGCAGCTCCCCAGTACATTGGGTTGAGGGGGCAGATTTGACTAGGTAGTAGCTAGTCCTGAGCTTAGGAGAGGATGCAGTTTGGCCAGGTTGAGGTAGTGTAGAGTATGATGACTTATCTGGAGGGCCGACCAGATAGAGTCCCGCCAACGGGCCGCACAACCCTGTCATGAGGGGTCAAATCATGACGTATAGAGTCCCAGGGATAAAAGCACAGTTATATATATATATATATATATATATATATATATATATATATATGTTTACAATTTTACAGTATATGATGAGTATAGTATGATATTACCAATATGAAAAGTAGAAAAATAGACGATACAATATGTTTTAAATTGTGAAAGAAAGATATGTTTTACAGATGATTTATTACATTGTAGTTCAATTATTATTTTTAAAAGTATCCTTAACTTAGTTGCCACACACTAGTGATAGTATATTTCCACTTACTGAGCGTCAACTCACCCCATTACTCTAACATTTTTCAGGTGAGCCAGTGAGGCGAGCATATCAGGCTCGCAAATAGAGTGTAGCTCAGATCATTGTGGTTATAGGGTGAGTTTTTGTCAGAGTGGTGTATGTTTTTGGATAGATGACACTAGAGGAATATTTTTGTATGGTCTGTATATTCTGGATTCTAGTATTGTACAGTTTATGTATAAATGATTTTATGATTTGTGTTTCCACTACGTAGGAATGTTTATTGTATATATTATATATAAAAAAAAATGATAAGAATTTTGAGGTCGTTACAACATATCTTTCAACCAACTTGCTTCTTCACTAGCTATACTAAAGAAATAAACTCAACTTCCATAGTTGAGGTAGCAATTATTGTTTTTTTTTTAGATTTCCAGCAAATAGCACCACCATCTGAAGTAAAAATATAACTAGTGGTGGAGAGAAAATCACTTGACAAAGTATTTCAATTAACATCACAAAAACTTTCAAGTACAACACTTAGTAAAAAACAAGCCATATTTTTTTGTACCAACTAAATATTGCTTTACACGTTCAAGAACATGTCAATGTTCTTTACCCAACTTGCTCGAAAATTTACTAAGTATTCTTACTCCATATGCAACGCCAAGTCTAGTTAAATCAATTTCATATCTCAAGCCACCAATAATGCTATTATATTTCTTTTAATTAACCACTCCATTTTCATTCTCAATAGGAAATAAGCGATTACCAGAATCAAAAGGAGTAGAAACATGTTTACACTTATCATAGCCATATTTATTTAAAAAATTTTCCAATGTAAACCAATTGATCAAGAAATATACCATCACACGATCTTGTAATTTTTATACCTAAAATAACATTAGTCTCACTTAAATCTCAAAATATTTTTTAAGCATAGTTTTGTTTTATTTATGACATGCAAGTTTGAACCAAAAATGAGCAAATCATCCACATAGAGGCTACTAATAACATGTGAATCTCCTAGTATAATAGTTCTGGGTTCCTTAAAAGGAGTGTTCTCCTTCAACCAAGACTTATCATAACAGACATTTCTATTAGCATCTGAGTTTGAGGACCATATTTATATAAATAAGCATTGCCACAAATGGTTCCTCAGCTATATTAGATTAAGGAATATGTCCATGTTTTCGAAATTTGCAAACTCAAGCATTATGTCCACTTTTGCCACAAACATAACAAACATTGTTATTTTGCTTGTTTTGATTATAAGGGGGCCCTTGGTTCAAATTCTTTAGATTAGGGTTGCCCCTATTCATTTTCTAAGGTCTACTATTATTTTTCATATTTCTCCTTTTAGGTTTTAATTAAGGGATTTTAGGGAAAAAAAAAACCTTTGGACAAAGTATTATATTCAAAAACAATTAAATTTACCTTTGTGGTATTACCATTATTAGTATTACTATTTTATTGCATCTTGCTCTCTTTCCTCCTCGGTGTCATTCAAAAACCTTCTTGCCTTTCCATCTCTTGAAGTGGGCTCCTTTAAATCGAAAAGGCTTGTTGAGATCTCCAACATTTTCATTCGGTTTCTCAACTATAGGCTCTATATTTTGAATCTCCTTAAAATTGTTCGGAAATTTAATAAAATAAAAATAAAAAATATTCAAATTAATTACAAATAAAAATAAAAATATAAACACGATTCACAAATAGGTCAAGACACAGATATCTCGCTCTCTTTAAGGAGATTCAAGTCCTCTGCAGTTATTTGGCTTAACCCACGAACCGGTGCAGTAGAATTCTTCAAGACTTGTCTCCCACAAGATACAACAACTCGATTTGAATTGTACGACTCTCACCAATTCTGCACAAGCAGAGGAGTCCAAAGCTCCACAAAAAACACCTTTCTTTATTTGTCAAACTCTGTAGACTCAAAAGAATGATGATATGATAAGAATGAAGAGAAGAGATTGGTGTGTTGTGCTAATGTCTCAAGGGTCTATTTATAGGTACAAAATGAGCCTTCATTCTCCATGTACTTAATAAATAAGATGTGTATATCAATCTCATATCTCATTTTAGGCATTGGACTCAAAAGATTTCCAGATGAATTTGTTTCTTTATCCAAACTTTGTTTCTTGTGTTACTGTTCAATGCCTCATTAGAATATATTAGACAACATTGTCTCATAGGATTGATAAATATTTGCTCTTGCTTTTATAAGGTAACCCCTTCATTTTGTAAAAAAGAAAAAGAAAAAAGATGCGTATATATTAAATAGATACAAATCTAAATTTAAAGTACATTCATATAATTAATCTTATGCATTTATGAAATACACGAATGAATGACCTAAAGATACATAACTCAATCCAAGATACATACCCCTTTCCAAGATAATAAATAAAATAATAATATTAAAATACACCAACACATAATAATAATAATAATAATAATAATAATAATAATAATAATAATAATAATAATAATAATAACATTCCTTTATATTACAAACTCAATAATAAATCCTAAACAAGAAAGAAGAGCAAAATTTGCAATTCCCATAATCAGCCTACTACCTAATCAGGCCTTACGGGTCACCTATAAATACACCATTCATAATTTGGCAGAGTTACATCAGCAAATCATCTTTCATTCATTCATATCGATCAATTATCAGGTAATGCTTTCTTCTCTTAATTTCTTTCTTTTATTCATACCCATATTAGGATTCTTCATTTGTTTATGTTTTCAGCAGGGCGATTTGGATATCGTTTCTTAAAGGAACCCTGGAGAAATTAATTTCAACGAGATAAGAATTAATCCAATAAATGTTAATATGAAACGTTTGTTTCTACTTCTAACACTTTGATCTCAAATAGTTGCTATTTACTGTTCTTGAAACGATTATACTTGCTCAATTCTTCTTGATCTTCATACTTGTAAATAGTTCATCAACAATTTTTCTTTTCTTTTCTTTTTGCCAATTGCACGCTTTATTAATTATCTTTATTTGTTTTTGTAATTTGTGTTGGGGTTATCCAACATTGGTTATGGAAGGGGCTAATGGTCAGTGATTAAATGTGAGGAAAAGCCTCACCCCATAAGCTAGCATTTGGGGTTGAGAAGGCCCTTGACCGCCCATCATTAGTATCAGAACCATGGTTCAACATTCTCCCCGAGATGCCGGATACGTGGTGCCACCGATTTGGAGCCCAATGTTGTGAGGGGGAGATTATTGGGATTATCCCACATCAGTTGTGGAATGGGCTGATGGTCAGTTATTAAGTGTGAGGGAAAGCTTCACCCTATGAGCTATCTTTTGGAATTGAGAAGACCAAGCCGCCCAACAATTTGTATCATGAGAATCGTTGGTTTGCACTCATATTTAACATGCTTAGTTGATATTTGCTAATTGTTTATCAATTATTTTCTTTTTCTTCTTTTATCCCAACTTGTTTATGTATTCTTATTTCTTAGTTCACTTGGACTCTGATAATACAAACAACCATAATCAATTCTATCAATTATATACTTTCTTTGTTTTGAGTACCACTTTTTCAATCTTTTCTAGAATTAGATTTTTCCATATATTATTTTTTTTTCATTATATTAATTCTATAAGGTTAGGTTTGACATTCCCAAGGAAATTAAAACAAAATTTACTATTTAAAAAAGCTTAACGATCAAGGTGAGTAATTTCGTTGTCCTTTTCAAGACAACGATAGACATTTAACTTTTAGAAAACATAATCATAATTAAATACATATATGCTTATATGTATATATGCGTGGGTGCGCGCGCGTGCGCGTGTGTGTATGTGAGAGACTGTGTTTTTTTATATATATAAGGTGAGGAAAAAAAGAGAGGGAGGGCTCCATCTCCCAATAAAAATCTAAATGGAGGCCATAATAAAGTGGACAAAAAATCCATGACTGCACTTCATTCTTTTTTGACCACTTTCACTTTACCTATTTTTTACTTTCAAGCCCCTTTTCGTTTGAAAAATTTGCACTTCATTCTTTGGTTCGACATTTGACCAATGTCACATTCCACCCATATTCTAAATCTGCAGATCCTACGGCCAGGATCATTCTCAATGGGGCCACCTTCTCCATTTCTTAGGTGAAAATCAAAAGACCACCCCAAAAGTCTCTTTTTTCCTTCTTTCTTGATTAATTTCTTACCTTTGCTTAACCTAATTAGACTACAATTTCTTAATTGTATGAATGATTATATATTTAGTCTGTATTAATGCTCGCAACTAATTTTAGAAATAGATTTTTCACCGGTGATTCATAAGTTTTTCTTAAAACAATTAAAATGTTTTTTTAATTAAAATCAATAATTTTTTTTAAAAAATACACTATTATAAAGTTGGATTTGAGATTATATTTGGGTATTTAAATGGAGAAGAATAGGAGTTAGGACGGCCCATTGTCTTAGTGAATAGTGAATTAGTTAATTTGTCGACATTTATGAGATATAAGTACATAGTGTCGGTGCTCGATGGTCTATCTTGTTAGCACATTTATATGTGCACTGCAAAACTCTTTAGGTCCACTTTTTTACAACATGTGTGACCGGTGCTTGACAACCCATCCTCCTTGCACATCTATATCTGCGCACTGCGAAACTCCTCAGGTCCACCTGCAACATGTGTGACTTTGTGTTGCCACGTATAAGGAATTAAAAATCTAAATGGGGGCCATAAGAACAATGGAGAAGGGTAGAAGTTAAGATGGAACCCATTATACTAGTGAGTAGTGAATTAATTTGTTGACATTTATGGAATGTTAGTGATCTTATTATCGTGTAAGCCCATGGTATTTGTGCTTAAAAGTCCATCCTACTGGCACATTTAAACTCGTCAAGGGTGACTCTATGTTGCCATGTATAAGGAAATAGGTTATCTTCAACTCAAGTTTTGGTATAATGGTATCGGGTAAGTCCATGGTATTGGTGCACACAGTCTGTCCATCTTACTGACACATTTAAACTCCTTAGGTCCACTTACAACATATGTGACTTTGTGTTGTCATAAATAAGGAGATAATTTTTTTTTTTTTTTTAACTCGGGGACTTCAATCACCATTGCACAACTTTGGATACTATAGTGCAGCCCCAAATCCGGATGAGTGAAAATCGTCTGTCCATTGACGTATCCCTGTTAATTCACCGAGATAAACCCATGATGTCATGTAAGTTTAGCTTAAGTTTTGATATAGTGGTATCATGTAAGCCTATGATATCGGCACTAGTCAGCCCATCCTGTTGGCACATTTAAACTCCTCATGTCCACCTGGTGTGACGTTGTGTTGCCATGCGGAAGAAAATGGTTTTCAACTCAAGTTTTGGCAGTGGTAGGTGCTAAACCCTAACATTGATAAGTGTGATTAGTTTGAATAAGGTAAGGTAGTTGAAAGGGAATGATGAGAAAGAATGGGAGAGATAGAAATAAAAATAAAGGTTAAAGGGGAGAGCGGGGCATATGCATGGGAATCGATGATGGGGACGTCGGACGACATGATATCACGGGAAGCGGCGACTATCACGGGGCGTGGGCTCGCCGGCCGGGGCCGGGAGTCCGCCATGAAAGAAAGAGAAACAAACTACGTTCCGGATCTTTGGACTTCAATATTTTTTATCTCTTCTGCTTTGAAATTCTTATGTCATGCATTAAATTTTGGGACCTTGATTAATTGCTCTCAGACACTGAGCCAACACACCCTAGTACTCTACTCAAATTCCTACTTATTAATTAACCTTGAATTGTGGGATAATTTGGCATTTAGTTAATGGGCATCGATCCTTTTCTTCTTCTTCTTCTTCTTCAATATCATTTCCCATGCATTCGATATGAAGAAGAATAAAATTTAACATATATATACAAAAACAGTGTTCCATGGTCATGTGCTTACCCATCTTTTAAGAATTTATATCCATACTAATAGTGGTTATCTAGCTACCTAGCTATACAGCTAATTTAATTTATAGGTCAAATGACATAATATTAATTTACATGGGTAAGGATAATTTTGATATATATATATATATATATATATATTCTTATTTTAAATGTGTTTAATTAGGATTTGTATATATTGCTCAATAAGTATATCCCTTAAAATATATGAATAAATATATCATTTCCTTATTTTCCAAGCTTATTGAGCAATATATACAAATCCTAATTAAACACATTTAAAATTAAGAATATATATATATATATATATATATTTCAAAATTGTCATTACCCATGTAAATTAATATTATGTCATTTGACCTCTAAATTAAATTAGCTTTATATAAGGAAATGGTATCTTTATTCATATATTTTTAAGGATATATAAATAATGTAAGTATGTTGTTTAGTGATATTTTGTTCTCAAAGTTTTGGTAACTTAACATAGTCTCTTATTAACTTTTAATTCTTTGTTTAGGCATGCATTTATAGACTTTGCACTTGTTTAATAAGATTCCCGATTTCACTAGCATCCCTTCATATTAAAATTAAAAATTTTTTTTATAATAATACTAACTAAATATGCTTATACTGTGTTTGAATGAATTTAAATTTGGGTGAATGTGAATAAATTTTAATATAGTTTTATATAATATTTTATCTAAATTCAAAGACTTCTCGGATTAACATTAATTGGCCCCTTAATAATAAAAAAGTATTTTTTGATATCCAATTATTAAATATTTTGCATTTTTCTTTTTCTTCTCTTTCTCATTTGGGCGACTTAAATTGCAAGAACACCATCAAGTTGATTAATTAAAAATTAGAACTAAAGACATATATATATATATATATATATATATATATATATATATTACACACAAATTCATATCACTGTAAATTTCTTTTTGCAGTGTGTGAATAGATGGGGTAAATTGGTGAGGGGGTGGGCAACATAATGATTATGCATAGCCGCAATTAGGGTACAAAAATGGGCCCCAATTAATTTAATTGGCCTGGGATTTTAGGGGTAGGGGTAGGGGTAGGGGTAGGGATGGAAAATAACATGGAATTGTGGCCGGCGGGCCGGCGTCAATCTAGGGCCTTCCCCTCCCTCTTTATCAGTTAGCTGCATGTGAGTCCCATTAATTTGCATGTACTGTGATTTATTTGTACTATGTGAGTTCCCAGGCGCACCCCCCCCCCCCCGGCGGGCCCCATGCATATACCTTTCTCTACATATATATATATATATATATATATATATATATATTAGAGTTTTATTATTGTTATTAATATTCTTCTCCTCTCTTCTTCTTCTTCTTCTTTGAATAATAATAGTATATTAATTCCTTTAATTATAAATTTAAATAATTAATTCATGAAATCTTTGTGGCCTGTGTAGACTGTAGGTATATATAAATTGATAGATAGATAGAAGCTACTATTATTATTTGCAAAGGCTTAATGGCGCCCCAAGGAGACAACGCTACTGTTGCTGTCTCAGACCTTAAGCTTGAGAAGATGTTCGCCATGAAAGGAGGCAGTGGAGAGTCCAGCTACGCCAATAACTCTCAAGCCCAGGTTCATTTATTACTTATTTACTTTACTTTTATATATATTAGTAATTCTATATCAATCTTCCCCTGATAATCATTAATTTCTTCTAAATTTATCCCTTAAGAAGAAGAAGTATTAACTAGTAATTAATTAATTTGCATTCAAAAAAATTATTCACCGCCCTCTACTTTCAAAGATATGTATGTGTGGCCCGTGTTCTATATATATATATATATATAAAACTCCCGGAACCCATTATTGAGACTATCATTAATTATTGATAACTAATTATTTAATCATGCTTAATGATATAATCCTTTACTTATCAAATATAAGCTTGTATGTAAATATTACACCCATTCAGCTTTATTATTATTTTAGTAACCCTTAATTGAGATAATATATTTAGGAATTGATTATCTTTAATTACACTACTAAATTTTATATGCATATGTGTGTATTATAATGCAGGCAAGGCATGCTCGATCGGTGCATCACCTGCTGGAAGAAACCCTAGACCGTGTACGGCTGGAGTCGGCGGCGGGTGGCCCCTTCGTCGTCGCCGACTTGGGGTGTTCCTCCGGCAAGAACACCATCTCCATCGTCGACTCGATCATCAAATACTTGACGAAGCGGTACGAGGCCTCCGGCTACGACAAGCCACCGGAGTTCTCTGCCTTTTTCTCCGACCTCCCTTCCAACGATTTCAACACCCTCTTCCAGATCCTCCCTCCCCACGGCGGCACCATGGAGGAGTGCCTCGCGGCCGACGGCCACCGCTCCTACTTCGCTGCCGCCGTGCCTGGCTCTTTCCACCGCCGCCTCTTCCCCTCCAGATTCGTCCACGTTTTCCACTCTGCGTTCTCACTGCACTGGCTCTCTCAGGTACTGCTACAGTTCTACTGCATGCATGCCCCATGATTGCATGATCGAAAGCCACGTCGACATGTGATATAGGGATGTTCCTTCCACGTGGGTCCCATATCGTGGGGGTCCATTTGTGGGATTCACGGGTAATTAAGTGGATCCTACTATTTAGAGTTACTTAAGTGGATGGAGAGTTTTGATAGTAGCCAACATCGGTGCATGAAAGATCGATATTCCTGTCACGAGGGTCTCATTTATGTCCCAAATGTAGAACTCATCCGTAATTTAGTAGATCTTATTGTTTAAAATGATTTCATGAACGAAAAACTTGACAAAGGACCATACTAGTCTTCTCGAACAATGGTATGGGACCTACATAAAGTTCAATGGAATAAAATTTTAGAAATAAAACGACTTTTAATTTGGAAAATCAAGGGATTGCTCCGACTAATAATACCACTTTGCCTTCGCTCTTAAAAACAACCAAAATGAAAGATTTAGGATTTTCAAGCAATTTAAATAAAATAGGATAACAATTAATTTCTGATATGGAAGAATTTATATGATTTTTTTTTGTAAATAGATATTATTTAAAATAGTTATTACTATTGTTAAATGTGAATGTGTTTGCATTTTAATTACTATTGTTATTACTATTGTTTAGGAAACATGAACAAATTATATTTTATTATTTCTAGTTCCTTTGTTCTCACTAGAGAAAATTTTTAAGTCCATCAGTACTAGTTTTGGAAGACCAAATTTTTTTCTCATGGTAAGTAGTTGTCATAGTCCCACATTCACTGTATATTAAGAAAAATTTGAACTTATAAGGATGGTTGTGTTTCAACTATGTGAGACGTTTTTTATAAGATAAACCTATGAAACTGGTAGACCAAAGCAGACAATTCCTAATTGGAGTTGGCCCAAAGTGTTAGATTAATAATCTACCCTTGATTAAAGTTGAAACCTATCACTTATAAAATATTATACTTGTAGTGGAGGGACAGGTTATAATTCTTTCTCCTAACTTCATAATAAAAGTTTATACAAGAATATATGTTCATATTGTCCATGTTGTTTTTTTGTTTATAACTCGGGTACTTTAATTGCATCATCGCACTACTTCGGACACTATGATGTGACACCAAACTCAAAAAGGTGAAAGTTGTCTTTCCATTGATGGATTCCTGATAATTTACCGGAATAAATTCTTAAGAGAAAATCAAACTCATGACATTGGGGTCACCAAAGTCACATATGGTTCATGAATTTAATAATAAATACGCTCATTTATAGAGGAATATACTTTTTATAAATTCTCATAATTTGTAAAAATATTTTTATATTGTCTTAAATATTTTTCTTGTGTCAAAAAAGTAGGCAAATATTTTTTTTCTTTTCTTTTTGTTCTTTTTCAGTATTTAAAAAATTTATTCTTTGGGTGGGACCCAGGTGCCGGGGAGCGTGGGGGATAAGAGATCGACGGCGTACAACAAAGGGAGGGTGTTCATCCACGGCGCAGGGGAGAGCACGGCAAATGCGTACAGGAGGCAGTTCCAGGATGACGTGGCGGGGTTCCTAAGATCGCGTTCGCAGGAAATGAAGAGCGGTGGGTCCATGTTCCTGGTCTTCCTGGGGCGAACTTCTGTGGACCCCAACGACCAAGGTGGGGTCGGCTATCTCTTCGGGACCCACTTTCAGGACGCCTGGGATGATCTTGTCCAAGAGGTGATCTTCTTTCCTTTATTTATTTATATATTAATTATCTGCAAACTACTGGTTTCTGATTTTCAATATTTACAATCTATAAATTAATTAATATATATATGTATATATATAAATCTGCAAATTATAAAATTAATTTCAATTTTAAAATTTTTTTAAAAATTTTTATCACCCTCACATTTTTAGTTTTAAAATTTTGACTTCTTTTAAAATAAGTAAAAAATGCAATTAATAAAATTAAGAAAGGAGGTGCCGCTCTCTTTTACAAAAAAAAAAGTAAAAAAATAAGAATGCCAAATGTATGCATAACTAATATAATACTTAATAATAATAATTAATTATATTATAGGGGTTGATAACAAGTGAGAAGCGTGACAACTTTAACATCCCATTATATGCATCGAGTCTGCAAGATTTCAAAGAGGTTGTTGAAGCTCACAGCTCATTCATCATCAACAAGCTAGATGTCGTGAAGGGTGGAAGCCCGCTCGTGGTGAGCCGACCCGACGACCCAATTGAGGTGGGTCAGGCCCTAGCCACCACTTGTCGGGTTGTGACTGGGGTCCTCGTGGATGCACACCTTGGAGACCAGCTCAGCAACGAGTTGTTTTCACGAGTCGAGCGTCGAGCCACTAGCCGTGCCAAGGAGTTGCTTGAGAAGTTAGAGTTCTACCATATAGTCGCATCTCTCTCTCTTCCGTAAATTTAAAATATGTTTATACATATTGGGGGGTTATGTCCATAATTCAAGTGCACAGAAACACAAAAGAAGAGAAGAGAAAAAAAGGGTAAAGAAAGAAAATAAAATTAGACGAATAAGGAAGAAAAGGTCATGAAGGAGGAGGAGTGCAGTCTCATTCTCTTATTTTTGCTCGTTTCCTGGGGTTGGTTTTGGGTTTTTAATTAGTTTAGGGTTTTGGGTTGCGTGTAATTTTCTTTCAATCCAAACAAGGTGAATAAGGGTAAAGAAAATCCCATTCATTTCACCAACTTACTTTACACTTTATAGGTAATTATTGTGTCGGGGGGGCATATGTATTTGTATGGATATATGTGATACAGTTCATATAAATTTCTCTCATCATTATGAAATATGAAATGGCCACCTTTTCTTTTTCCCATACTTTTTTTCTTTTCTTTTTGTTGGATATGGAAAGGCTCGTGTCTGGTCAACATTGGTAATTTTCGTTGCTATTTTTTTTTCTTGTATCTCTTAAGTTCAATCTTTCGAAGCTTTCTCAATAAGATTAATTTTAATCTCTTTAAAACAGAATATTTAATAAATAAAATGAAAAATTATACGAGTAGAACAATTAAAACTAATTTTAATCATTAGTGATTCGGATTCGAGTTTTTATTTATAAAAAAAAAAAAGTGAATGTAAATCTGGAACATAAAGTCAACTATCTCTGGTTCTAGAACTCAAATTTACTGGCCATTCAGGTAAAAATATATAACCATTAAAAGAAACTTTGAATTTTAAAACCATTGTTAATGGTTACAAATTGCCAACTCTCTTTAATTGATTAAATTGATAATACAGTAAAATTATAAGTTAGCCCATGTACTATTAAGTAAAATTTATTTTACTCTCAATACTTTTAATTAGTACAATTAAAGATGTGTACTTTTTGATTCCAATTATTTTTACCATCCTAATTAAATCTAAAAATATCAATGAATCTTGATAAATTATTTACATATTGAATTGATATTACATGTTGCATCACTATTATTCTTAAAAAAATTTACTTGTCATTGAGTAATTATGACTTTAAATATATAATTAGTATAAAATAATTCAAAAATATATTTTTTTTTTCGTAACTAATAATATTTGGGTCCCAAATGAGTTGATTTATCTACATAGATGGAAAGGCCTTCCATTAATTTCAACTTTCTAAGTCATAGTCATTACATTAGTTTAAACGATAAATTTAATTGAATAATATTGAAATGCCACATTAAGTTTGATACGCTATATAAGATAAGATTACAAGTTGAAGAATGAATGGAATTTCCCTTCGGACTAAATGATGAAAATTTTTGTAAATTGGAACACAATTTGCAAGCAAGGGTAAATTATTCTATAGGTCTAAAAGTTAAGTAAATTGTACTTAATTAATTATTTAATGTCTTATTTTTAACAATTAGCTCGTATAAGTTTGACATTTAGGTGTGCATAAAAGTTAATTTTAAAACTTTATCGTGGATTTTTGAATTTGAACCAAGAGGAGAAGGATTGAAATTCAATCAACTATCTAATTAACAAAATCAACATATTAAAAAGGGTAATGAGTTTTCATATATTTATTTATTTATTTTCATTATTTTATTTTATTTTATTTTATTGCTGTTTTGAGTCTTTATTTGCCCACAGTGAATAAACCATGACATTGCAGCCATGGTTCAAAGTAAGTTCAGAGATTGGACCTAACTAATGGGGGTAATTCAACTTGAGTCCCTAATGTTTAATGTAATTTCACTTAATTCTTTCTTTTACATTTTATTTTTAACAATCAACTCTTTGAAGTTATTACATTATCTTTAATAAATGGTTCTCACAATGCAAATTGAAATTTTTTTTTGGTGTCAAGGTAGAATATGAGATCATTATGTCAGTTCCCATAAAAGGTTTTTGGATTAAATGTCCTAATTTACAAAGAGTATTCTATAAAATATTGATTGTGAGAAGGGGATCATAAAAGTCAAAGGAATATCGTAGGAGAAGGGAGAAAATTAAGAGGAAGGTGAATAGGCTTAAACTAGAAAAGGGAGAAAGAGATAGGATAAAGGGTAGTTCTGAATGTGTCACATAAGTAACCAGGTCTTCTAGAGCCATAATCACTCCATTTCATTCCTGCAACTCTTCTCCTAGACCCTCATATATGTTCAACCTAGATCGGCTTGACTACGTGTATGAGTAGATATGTAACGACCCGAATATTTAAATGAAATTTAAAAAATCAAGAAAGGAAAATTTGAAAAAGGGAAAAGAATGGAAGCTGCCAAGTTTCGTCGATGAACACAGGGTTTCGTCGACGAAGGCTTTAAAGATTTCGTCGACGAACACAAGGTTTCGTCGACGAGAAAATACCGAGAAGAGTTCTGAGACAGCTTGAATTTCGTCGACGAATACAGGGTCTCGTCGACGAAATTTATGAAGAACTCGTCAACCAAGATCGGGCTCGTTGACGAATTCCGCCGCCTATAAATATGAAAAATCTGATTTTTTATTCATTTTTCATGCTCCTCTCTCTCTCCTCTCTCTCATCTTCGGCCCTCTCACTCTCTCTCTTCGATTTTGGGCTGGTTTTACGCCGGATCGAAGATTTGAGGCTACCACGATGCTCCTGGCGAAGTTCCCTACAAGTTTGCCGGAACGGATCGTTGGGGAAACGAAATTGGAAATCATCCCAAAGTTGAGGTAAGGCTTTTTAAGCCAAATTAGACTTTATGGTAATTATAGAAATTGATGTATGCATGAAAATACAGATGTTTAATACTGGAAATTTTGAGTTTCAAGGTATTGAATAGAAAATCCTACGGGGGTTAGCTTAGGATATTTTGGGGGCTTTCTCAGTAGCCAGGTAAGGGAATAAATTAAAGCAGTAATTTTCCATGCATATTATTATTAATTATTAGCACATTTATTTTCAGAAAAGCCTATGCTATCTTTGTATATTATATCTAAAATGTATGATTGGAAAATACTGCTATTGTGATGAAAATGTATATGTATGTATAAGATGCTAGAAATGATGATTTTAAAATATGAAGTAAGACTTAACAGCACATGTGTGGCATGAACATTATTTTTATGTGAAGCGAATCATGATATGAATGATTTTACGAGCAAAGCATATTTTCAGGTATTTTGAAAGGACGAATTATGCTATACTGAGTTTGATGAATATATATGATAAATGAGTTGTTTTCAGAATATAAATACCTGAAATGATTTTTGGCGCAAGGCCACATGTATGTTATTGGCACGAGGCCTTATTTATGTTTCGACGCGAGGCTGTATTTATTATGTTATCAGCGCGAGGTCGTATTTATTATGATTTTGGCACGAGGCCATATGTATGATTTCGGCACAAGGTCGTATCTATGTTTTTGGCACGAGGCCGTGATGATATTATGTATGTTCATGTATTATATGTTATTACAGTCAGGATGTTAGTTTAGTTCAGTTCAGGGCTCGGTACCGTAGCTATATGTGTAGATCAAATATCTACTTCAAATTAGTTCTAACCGTCCCACGAGGGGATGGGAGATAGATAGTCTATGTGGCTTTCAGTAGAGTGTGGACGTCCACCTGACAGTCTGGACCAGGGTGTGGCGGGCCCATCGTACTTACAGACATATTTGATTCGGTAGTGGTCGGCCAACCATTGTCGAGTCCCGCCTTCGGGCTGCACAATCCGTCATGGGGGGTAATATATGACATTAGCTAACTATTCATCCTGGGTATATTTTCAGTACTACAGTTACAATAGATGTTTTATGTATGTAATTACAATGATAACAGATGCTTATGTATGTTATGATTTATTAACAAATATGAAAGTACATGATCATCCAGTATAATACTATGATTATTTCTAGAGTTATGAAATGTACTGTATATGTATAAGCACTTTAAATATTCATGTTGCCACACAGCTGTATTTAGTTTATTTTCCCTTACTGAGAAGTGTCTCACCCTCAACATTAACATATTTTTCGGGAAACCCAGAGAAACCGGCGGATCAAGGCCACCGTTGAGTGAGTAAAGCTTCCCTACTAGAAGGGTAAGCGTTGAACTATGACTAGGAGATTTTTGTTGTATGGTCCTAGTGTTGTTTTTTATTTTTGGAGATTGTACATATAAACAGTATATTGATGATATAGTAAACTCTGGTATTATGTTTTATGATTGGATGTTGAGATTTATGTTTACTGCTGCTAGGTTTTCCGCTGTGTTTGACAGATATCCCCGCAATCCACGGGTTCGGGTCGACCATTTCATTTATTATGTGATATTTTATATTAAGAAATTGAGGGACGTTACAAGATAGATTATGTCCCTGAAGATAGTGTAATCTCAAATCCAAAATTCCCATATCATAAATTCATACTGTGTCTATGACAAAACCAAGTATCAAAAGAAAGTAAGAGAAGGATAAAGAAGTACTAAACGAGTAGCACTAGAAGAGTTGTGTTATGTGTAAATTTGGTTGAAGGATTCCTCATAATAAAACCCAAACATTAGACCCTCTCCAAGTTAAACTTGGGATTACAAGAAATCCCTTGAAACGAGCTTTTAAATGAGATAAAACTTAAAATGTTCAATAGTTTGCACATAATCCTAACAAAAAATAGACACTCTTTGATTGTTGGCTCTTTATTATAATTAACTTTTACTTCTTTTCTTCTTCTCACGCAAGGCATATTTGGGATATTCATGTGGGAGATCTAAGTGATGCATTTTTGTGCATTTTGAGGTGAGAGATGCATTGCTCATTATAGTCTTTTACCATCTCTGGGTGTTAGGTTCCATTTAATGCATGATGTGTGTCCTATTGGATTTTCTTTGTGTGATTTTTTTTTTTTACTAAAATAGGGCGGCACCTCCATTTATTTATTAATATACCCTCACTTTTGGTGGAGGAATACCGTGATTACATGATAAGCAAAAGGTAGATTACAGAAAAACCCTCCCAAAAAAACAACACCAGCAACCAACCAAACTAGGATAACAAAACTAAACATAACTAACAAAGAAGATAAAAACATAAATACAACCAAAATTAAATCGAAAATACACCAAACAAAACTCTAAAGTTGAACTAACGACAAACGGAAACGAGACCCCACCTATCCATCCGAAGAATACCTTTCAGATAACGTGATAGAAAGTGTTGTTCTTCGTAGATTATATTGTTTCTCATTTCTCCTTCTTTAGTAAGAAAATCAGTCGCACTATTGCCTTCCCTATATTGATGCATCACCATGATGTTCACTCCTTCTAGCTCCACCACGAGCTCCTCCCAAAAATCTCAAAGATTCCACAAAGTACATCTGCCTTTACGAAGTCAATCAACTACAATTCGCAAGTCACTTTCAATAATCACATTAAAATAATGCAAACGTTTACACAAACGAATTCCTTCCCCGATTGCTTTTAATTCCGCACTATTATTCGTACCATTGCCAAAATAACTTGAAAAGTCCGCTTTTACCATGTCATGGCAATCCCGAATAATTCATCCACCTCCTGAAGTACTCGGATTGCCCCTACAACTCCCATCACAATTAAGTTTTATCCACCCTACTGGAGGTTTAACCCACAAAATAATTTTTCCAGACCTGTCGCAAACTCCCTGATGCTTAATTTGAAACTTATTTAAAATCTTAATGTCTGACTTCTTCAATTTTTGAAAAGAATTGGTGCTCTCAGTACTAAAACTAACCCAGAATCAAATACTTCTCCACATCTGATCTACACTTTGATAAACTCCTTTCATTCTTGCTTTACATTTTCGATTCCAGAGGCACCTCATAATCAAACATGGAATCAGGCTGATTAAAATATCTTTAATAGATGATTTTTTAGCATAGTCGAACCAATTTGCCATTTTATTTGTCTAGGGAAGGGATCGTTTGAAAGGAATCCCCAACGCCACACTAGCCTGATGTCAAACCTCTGAAACCACCTCACCTAAAGAAAGAATATGATTAATGTTTTCCTGACTTCTCTGAATGCAGCAATCACAAGTCGAAGCCATTGATATTCCTTTAGTCTAAATTCTATCATCTACAGCCAAGCATCTAAACCAGGCTCTGTATAAATACATTGAGATTCTTCTGGGCAATAAAGAATGTCAAAACCAATCATTCCACACAAAATTATCACTTCTGCTCCTCACTACCTCCGAAGCCGTTTTTGTAGAAAAATTACCGTCTGGAGCAGGTGTAATAACCTAAAAAATGGCTATATAAGATTAGTGGGGTGATTGAAAAAAAAATTTTAATTAAAAAAAATAAAAATTATTAATTAAATTAAATTTATAAATATATATAATAATTAAAATTTATTTTTATTTTTATTAATAATATATATTATTATCAGTATTATTATTATTATTATTATTATTATTATTATTATTATTATATATATATATATGTAAGCTGCCTGAAGCTTCTGGCAAATTGCAGAGAGCCCCACCCCTCTCCCTCTAAATTTCTCTCTCTCACCCCTCATTCTCTCTCCCTCTCTCCATATTTTCGTGACAGATACTCGTCTGATCGGGAATCGGAAGATACCGTTGGACTCCATTTTTCGCTGCCGTCATTTCTACCGGAGCGGATTGGTTGTGGGAGTGGCATAGGTGTATCTCCTAGGGTAAGTTAAATTTTTGCTTTTACCTCAATTTCTTACAAATTTTAAGCTCAATCGACGATCGGACACCACCATGAGAATCTAGGGATAATTCTCTACAAGTCTAGCGAAGCGAATTTCTCGTGGGGTCGTCGTGGACATAACCTCAAATTTGGGATAAGGGGGTTATTAAGGGGCTAATTGTTATTTAAATAATGTTGATTTAGAAACACTAAAATATTGAGCATCTGAGGTTGAAGTAGGATTTTCGAAATCTAGGGCTCGGGTGAGGGTCGCGGGTGTAATTTCAAGACCCGTAGGCATAGTTCAAAAAATTAAGTGAGGGTGTTAAATATTAGTTTAAATGTTAATTTGGGGTATATGGAGCTTAGGGAAGGTTATATGGGTATTATTTTGGGGAAATGAGTTAATTAATCTGGGGAAAATGCGAATTGCAGGATTTGAATTTTGGGCATCAAGGGCGTAGGATTTGGGTTTTAATGAGACTCTCAGTAAGTCAGGTAAGGGGAATAAATTATAGCAGTATTTTTAGAGTTACTGTTTGAATTGATATGTGAAAATGAGCATATGATATTTTACCTGAAAATTATTATGATATAAATATCAGATAAATTGTGTGACATTTGAGTAATATTAAATTATGATATTTTGGAACATGAAATATGATTATAGAAATATTGTCTAAAATAAATGGGGAAATATGAGAATATGATTTGTATTATTGAAAAGTGTGGAAATTCATATATATATATATATATATATATATATATATATATATATATTATTTTAAGGTTGAAATGTGTATATTGAGGTGGGGAATTCTGAAATTGTGAATATTGGAAATGTGAAAATTGTATTGAGAATTCTACAAAGTAAATACTGAAATGTGAAAATGGGAAATATGAATATTGTAATGTAAATGCTGCAATATGAATAGTTAAAACATGAATATTAAAATGGGTATACTGAAATGTAAATATGGCATTGTGAATATTGAGTTGAAATGTAATTATTGAATTGGATATACTGACTGTGAATATTGGGAAAACGTGAACGTTGTAAAGTGCAACTATAAGAACCTGAACCAAGATATATGGATTGAATGTATGAAAGAAGGATAAAGTAGTAATTTGGGCAAGCTTCGTCGACGAAGCCAGAACTCGTCGATGAAGTCCCTTCTGTCCTCGTCAACGAAATTCAGAGGCTCGTCGACGAGGAGAAGCCGCAAGGTTTTGGGAAATTCAAAATATCAGGCTCGTCGATGAGGCCACCATCTCGTCGACGAGGACGTCATCTCTTCGACGAGGTCGACCGAGTCAAAGGCCCTACAAATATCATTTTGGGTTTCTTCTTGGCTAAGATTTGGATATTCTCTCTCTCTCTCTCTCTCTCTCTTCGATTTCTTCACCGTTCGTCGCCTGATTTGTAAATCCAACGAGGATCAGGGAAGGATTGTAATGCCCTAGACCTGCCACGGGGCCTGGAGTGTTATAAGACTGACACGCGTCTCAAATACCATTCTTGTAGCGGAAAATAATAAATAACTTTAACAGAACATATCAGACTGTTGTATTTACATACATCGGTCCACAATAATTACATCCTAATTCTTCATATTACAAAACCAAAATTAATATATTAAACATAAACTAAATACATATCCGATCTGCTATATTTAACTCACAAAAACTACCTCGTCTTGGAGCTAACTAAGCTCGATCACCTGGATAACCTGAAAAGAGTTAACATATGACGAGGTGAGACACCTCTCAGTAAGAAAGAAACAGTTTATTGTTGTGTGTGGCTGAAGTGTTTAATATATATTTAAAAATATTCATCTAAATGCAATCACAATCCATAAACAGCCCAAAATATCATGTTCATAACCGCAGTGAAATCATTGTCTTTATCATTCAATCACATGCCTGCAACCACAAATGTTTTACCAATAATTCCCGAGAATAAGGAATTCTACCCGCTCATACAAATAGATTCCCTCTGCTCTGGTGCTAGCATCAAGGCACTCACCTTTCTTAGTAAGCCCTCAGGTATGTATCCAGGTAAAGTCACCGAGAATAGGGAAGGTCACCCGCCCATACAAGTGGCTTCCCTCTACCCTGGTATCCATAAGTGATTACCAGAGTACTCGCCTTTCTCAGCAAGCCCTTGGGTGGAGTGATATACTTTACCCTAAATACTTAATTAATTATAGTCTCACATAGTCAACCATATACGTTTCAATCATACCCACATAGGGTTCACATCCACAAATCACATAATCGTCCACATAGGACTGGTCCTCACAAGACTGTCAAATACAACATGGTCACACAAGACTATCATTCACACAGCATAAATGTCCACACAGGACAAACCAATCACACAGCATATAGGTCCACACAGGACTGGTCCACACAGAACAAACCAATCAACCTGTTCATAGTAAATAGGTAAACAACCTCCTCATACCACTACCAATGTTTACCTCCCAGCAAAAATGTCCATATAATGACCTCCTCATACCACTGCCAACATTATATGACAGTTATACTAGGTACGATATAACGACCTCCTCATACAACTGCCAATGTTATATCATCATTTACATGAACCATACCACAGATCAATTACACACCTGTCCAATCAACCATGTCCACACAACTACCATAGTATACTCAACCATCCAGTATTTTCAACCAAACAAAGTTCACAATCCAACCAGTGTATCCAACCAGACAAGAATTACAGCCAAATAACATTCACAATCTCAATGATTTCATCATTTCGTTAAGCTCATAATCATTTAATTATCAAAATGGTCTCAACCACACAATTTTTCCCAATATAATACATACATAATTAAAACAGTATTTTCAATACCAGTTTGGTTTAAAAAAATTATACCTGTATATGTAGGATTTTACCCAAAAATAGTCGTTTTAAAATTACGAAAAAGCTATTATAAAATATTTCCCCTTACCTGCTCCTCGAAATTCGACCCAAAACCAACAAAATGAGACGTTGCAATCCAAAATTCCAAATTCCACAAATCTTAATAAAATATCCTTATAATATTCCCTAAGCTCCAAATACCAAGTTTTGTTAAAGAAAATCTGAAATAACTCACTTACCTTGGTTTTGGGATGTTTCCCAAACTTCTTAAATCAAAGATCCACTCCACCTATATTGCAGAGAATCTTCCCAGGAGTCTCGTGGTAGCTTCCGATTGTCGAACCGAGCTAAATCCATCCCGGAATCAAAGAAAGAAGGTGGTAGGGCCGAATTTTAGTGAGAGAAAGAGAAAGCATGCAAGAATTTCATGCTGAAATGAAAGAAATCCCCTATTTATATGCAGGGATTCGTTGACAAGACACGTGGACTCGTTGACGAACCCTGTACAAAACTCGACAATGAAACAGCCAACTCGTCAACGAATTTCAGTCGTGAAAAAAAACCCCTCTCAATAATTCCTTGTCGATGAGACACGTACTGTCACGACCTGCTCCTTTTTCACATTTTTTTTTTTTATCAACATCATAAGATCTATACTACATATCCCACAATCCAGCTCAGCAGGTCACCATCCACTTGGACCCGTGGGTACCAGTGATATAACAAAACATACAGCAGAAGCCTACGTAACCGAAAGTATAAAATTATATACATCTCATCATAATGTGCCCAATACATACCAGAGTACTACAACCACTAACTCTCAGTATATACATCCCAAAAATAAATCTAGGGACAGTTCCCTCAAAAATCTTACTGTCCCTACCAAGACTTACCCTTCGCAGAGGGCAGATAAACAACACTAATTCTGTGGGGCTTTTCCCGCTCTCCTATCCGGGGCTCCTAAAAAGTTAATGAAATTTAGGGGTGAGACACCTCTCAGTAAGGGAAATGAACTAATACTAGTGTATGGCAACATGAGTAATTCGTGTTCAACATATATCATATATATAACACATTTAATACTGTTTCATCAAATCTGGGAAAACATATATATATATATATATATATATATATATATATATAAACCAACATGGCAGAACATACTGCATTTTCATAACATATTTCAACTCATGTCATAATAATAATAATAACAAAAAACAATCCTGGTAGGTTAGCTAGCTGTTGTCATGTATTACCCCCACATGACTCGGTTGTGTGGCCAAAAGGCGGGACTTGACAATGGTTGGCCGACCACTGCCAAGTCAATAGTCTAGTCTGTAGGTCTGATGAGTCTACCCAAACTAGTCGGTACACCAGGGGCAATAACAGCACACTTCTCGAAAATAACCACATCGACCATCCAATCTCACACCACTCCGTACAGTGGCGTTAACACAGATATCATGATCACGAGGATCATGGACACATAGCAACGGTACCGTGCAAGTGCTAACCTAAACCAAGCCAACCAGGTTCTGATATCATATACATATACTGAAACCGTGATACATAAATATCTCATTTCATTTATTTTCATATCAATCATATCATTTCACATATATACATGTATCATAAAAATCATCGGCCCGTACGCCGGTATTTCACATTTTATCATAGCTCGGCTTGTACGCCAACTACACATAGCACAGCCCGTACGCTGGCAAACAGTAATCACATAGCATAGCCAGTACGCCAGCAAATCACATCTCATAGCACGGCCCGTACGCCGGCAATCACAGTCACATAGCACGGCCCGTACGCCGGAAAATCACATAAAAATCTCGGCCCGTACGCCGATTTTCTATCATAAAAATTTCATATCATCCGCATCCCCAAAAAAACATTATTTCACAACATTTTTACTCATGCCACACAATAGATTTTTCCACATATTCAACATACGATCATTTTCACAGTATTTTGTAAATATAAAACATATATATATATATATATATATATATATATATATATATATAAGCATTTTCTCAAAAAGGAAACTAGCTTAGTTTATCCCCTTACCTGATTCGTGGAAAGCTCCTAATAAAACTGCCCCGCACCCGCAGGGTTCCTAACTCAACACCCTGAAAATGAAAAATCCCCAGAATTAAAGTTCAGTATTTCTAAGCGTACAATATTTTCCTCAACTGTCAAAAACCCACATATTGAGTAGAAAGTTTTTACCCAAAAGTATTCAAGTTTAACACCTGAGGGATTTCCTGACCAATACTCCGAAACTGAAAACCCCTAGTATTAAACTTCAGTATTTTCATGCGCACAACATTTCTTATAACTAGCGCAAGACCAAATATGGCTTAAAAAGTCTTACCTCAACTCTGGGATGATTTCCAACTAGCTTTCTCCCACGATCCGCTCCAGCAGATTTGGAGAGAACTCCACCAGGAGCGTCGTGGTGGCTTTGGATCGTTGATCCGATGACCGGTGGGGCCGAAAACGAAGAGAGAAGGGAGAGAGAGTCGTAGAGAGAGAGAGAGGAGAGAGAGAGGCTTCTTAAAAATGATATTTTCCCCGGATTTTTCATACTTATAAAACAGAGGATTTCGTCGACGATGCCGACATTTGTCGATGAGTCCTTCACAAATTTCATCGACGAGACCCTGTATTCGTCGACGAAATTCAGGCTGCCTCAGAACCCCTCTCGGTATTTTCTCTTCGACGAAGCCCTGTGTTCGTCGACGAAATCTTTAAAGCCTTCGTCGACAAAACCCTATGTTCGTCGACGAAACCCTGTGTTCGTCGACGAAACCCTACTGACCCTCCCCTTTTTCCTTTAGTCCTTCCAAAGTTCAATGTCATCGACGAACGCTTTCGATGGCCTCCTTCTGTTTCCGGTCTCTATTTCCCTCTCTTTATTATTTGAATACCATTTTATTCGGGTCATTACACGTACCCTCGTCGACGAGGCCAGTTTGTTCGTTGACGAATGACTGCTGCTCCCCTTTTTTCCAATTTATTCTTCTTTCCCTTTTATCTTCCTTATAATTTCAAATAGTTTAAAATTTCCTGGGTTGTTACAAGGATTATCTATGTTTTTAGCAGATCGGAATCTTGTTTCGAGTATTTTCGGGTTCCAACTCAAAATCGAGGTAAGGCTCGGTTTTCGTTTTTGTTTTGAAATATAAGAAGTAGTAAGGATTGTAAGCATGTTGTGTACTGGGGTTTATAGGTTTTGGAGTCTCGGTTCGTAGTTTTGGGGGCCGTAGAGTTCGTAGTTGGAATTCGGGTTAAGGTAAGGGAATTCTGTAAAAACCCCAAAAAGAGATATAAAAAATTAGTGGATTGATTTCCAAAAAAAAAAAAATTATTATTATTATTATTAATTAATTAATCGGATTTAAAAGAAAAAGGAAAAAAATTATTTAAATTAATTTTTATTTTTATTAATAAAATATATTATTATATTAATTAAATATATTATTATTATTATTATTATTATTATTATTATTATTATTATTATTATTATTATTATTCCTGAAGCTAGAAGCTTCAGGAATTTGGCAGCAGGCCCCCCCCCCCCTTCTTCCTTTCTTCTTCTTTATCTTCTTTTCTTTTCTTTTCTTTTCTTGCACTTTTCCTGCGCGGCCTCTGAACACTCTCTCTCTCTCTCTCCTCTCATTCTCTCTCCCTCTCTCCTTGATTTAGTGATGGATTTTCGCCCGATCGAAAATCCGAAAATACCACTGGACTCCATTCCCCGCTGCTGTCATTTCTACCGGAGCGGATCGGTGGTAGGAGCGACGTAGGCATATGCCCTAGGGTAAGTCATTTTTCCCTTTTTCTTTAATTTCTTAATAAATATAAGTCCAATTGACGAACGGACACCACCACGAGAATCTAGGGATGATTCTCTACAAGTCTAGCAGGACGAAATTCTCGTGGGAGTGTTAAGCCAAAACCCCAAATTTGGGGTGCAGGGGTTATTAAGGGGCTTTTTTTTTAATTAATTAGAATTAATTTAGAAATGCTAAAATATTGAGGATTTGGAGCTGAAATTGGATTTCTAAAATTCAGGAACCGGGTGAGCGCCACGGGTGTAATTTTAGGACCCGCAAGAAAAATTTAGAAAATTAAGTTGGTATTTTAAATAATAGTTTAAATATTAATTTGAGGTATATGGGGCCTAAGGAAGGCTAGATGGGTATTATTTTGGAGAAATAGATTAATTAATTTGGAAAAAATACAAATTGCAGGAGTTAAATTTCGGGCGCCAAGGGTGTGAAATTTTGGAATTCTAGCGAGACTCTCAGTAAGGCAAGTAAGGGGAATAAATTATAGCAGTGTTTTTAGAATTATTATTTGAATGAATATGTGAAACTGAGCATATGATATTTTGTCTGAAAATTATTATGATATAAATATCAGATAAATTGTGTGGCATTTGAGTAATTGTAAATTGTGATATTTTGGAGTGTAAAATATAATAATGTGTAATTTCTGAGAAAATATTGAAATGAGGATTACTGATCTGATTAGTGAAAAATAATGTAATATGGTATTATTATATGAGTAGAAATGTTTTGCCTAGAAAATGGGATTTTGTGAATTATTGATATTGAAAAATAATGAAATGTGGTATTTATTTGTGAGTGGAAATTATTTGCATGAGAAATGAGTATTTTGGGAAAATGTGAAAAATACATGAAATATGATATATGATATTACGAGATGATGAAATGTGCACAGAAAATGATGAAAATATTTATATTGAACTGAATTGTGATATACTGGAATATAATTGATGAAATGTCAATACTACATAATGATTGTGGGTATGTGGTGGTAAACCCTGTTGGATGGTTATGATATTTCGTACGGTACCGTTGCGAGTGGTGTTAGTGCAACCACACGGACTCTTAGAGCGTGTGGCGTGACAGTCGACTGTGCCATTGTGTAGGGTTGTTGGGCCCCCTGAGTCCGGATCAGGGTATTAGGCCGGCCAGTCGTACTACAGACGCGATATGTGATATGATATTTGATCTAACCGGGTCGGCCAACCTCGGTTAGATCCAGCCTTGGGCCGCACAACCTTGACCATGGGGGGAAGCATGGCGTGTATAGAAAGATCCTCAGGGTGGCCATGAGTTACAGACGCGATGTTGGTATTTGATACCAAGGATACTCATGAGCCGGAAAGTAAAGTGGAAATGAAAAGTGAAAGAATGATTAAATTGGCTAAAATGAGGAATGAAAGAAAGAATGAAAATTGAGAAATAAAGAATGATAAAATTGAGAAATGGAATAGTGTGAGTTAATAATATAAATAATTAAGGCGAAGTGAAACTCTTCGCCTGAGGGCTTATTGAGTAAGATGAGTGCCCTGATAGGTATCAGATGTGGCTATACCCGGCTACATAACTTGTTAGGGCAGAGGGAAGCTACCTATATGGGCGGGTAACCTTCCCTATTCTCAGGAACTTCTCGAGTAAATATGTGTTGGAAATCATTGAATTTGATAAATGATTTCAAAGCTTATAAAAGCTTGTGTTGTATATCTATATGATTATGTGTATGTGAATATCAGTATATTTTCTCAGATGAAATGGTGATTTGAAAAGTAAAGTGTATTATAATTGTACTCATTTGGCCACACACTGTAAATAATTTATTCCTTCTTACTGAGATATGTCTCACCTATATTATCTAAATTTTTCAGGGAACAGAGATAGGCCGGGTGATAGAGCTCCGTGATAGTAAGGAGCTGAGACCCTGATACACAGGGTGAGTTTTTGGACTAGGGGAGATGTAATTTCCCTAGAGTTGAGTAGTTATTTTTAGTATGGGAAGGTAGTGTGAATATTTATATGTATGTTGATACTCTGGGTATTGTATTCTAACTGATATGTATATATTGTCTTCCGCTGTTAGGTTAAATATAATAAAATACCTTTTACCCGGTACCCAATGATGGTCGGGTTGTATAAATGGTAGTAGGATTGTTGACGTGGCCGATTTGTGGATGTTGTGGATTTATGACGTGATTATTTATTTATTATAAAAAAAATTGTATGAAAATCAGGGCGTCACAAATTCTGTTTATATCAGTTTTATTTTCAAAATCAGGATCAGTAAGCTTGTAGGCTACAATATTATGTATGTTTTAACTGCTTATTTGGAAAAATCTATCAAATGAAATACGGGATTTTTGGGTTACAATTTTCGGGAAAATTTGGGGATTTTGGGTATCATCTGTGACGCCCCGATTTTTCGTACAATTTTTTTTTTCTCGATAATAAATAATTGCTCACACATCATCCATAACATTTACAAATCGGCCACGTCAACAATCCTACTATCATTTGTATGACCCGACCCGCGTTGGGTACCGGGTAAAAAGTTATTTTATTATACAACCTAACAGTAGAAGACAATATATACATATCAATCAAAATACAATACCCAGAGTATCAATTTACACATATACACAATACTATCTCATATCCAAAAACAATACAACCTTAGGGAATCACACCTCCCTGGTCCAAACTCACCTTGTATATCAGGGTCCCAGCTCCCTATGATCACGGAGCTCTACCACCTGACATATCTCTGTCCCTTGAAAAATTTAGATAATTTGGGTGAGACACATCTCAGTAAGAAGGAATAAATTATTTATGGTGTGTGGCCATATGAGTACAATTATAATACACTTTACTTTTCAAATCACCATTTCATCTGAGAGAATACATTGATATACACATTCTCATAATCGTATAGATATACAACACAAGCTTTTATAAGTTTTAAAACCATTTATCAAATTCAATAATATCCAACACATAATTATCCGCAAAGTTCCTGAGAATAAGGAAGATTACCCGCCCATACAGGTAGCTTCCCTCTACCATAACAAGTCATGTAGCCTGGTATGGCCACATCTGATACCTATCAGGGCACTCACCTTACTCAGTAAACCCTCAGGTGGAGAGTTTCATGTCGCCTTGATTATTTATATTATTAACTCACACAGTTCCATTTCTCAATTTTATCATTCTTTAACTTTTCGTTTCCATTTTACTTTCCGGCTCATGAGTATCCTCAGTATTTAATACCAACATCGCGTCTGTAACTCATGGCCACCCTGAGGATCTTTCTATACACGTCATGCTTCCCCCCATGGTCAAGGTTGTGCTGCCCGAAGGATGGATCTAACCGCGGTTGGCCGACTTGGTTAGATCAAATATCATATCACATATCGTGTCTGTAGTACGACTGGCCGGCCTATAACCCTAATCCGGACTCAGGGGGCCCAACAACCCTACATAATGGCAGAGTCGACTGTCACGCCACACGCTCCAAGAGTCCGTGTGGTTGCACTAACATCACTAGCAACGGTACCGTACTCAATATCATATCCAACAGGGTTTACCACCACATACCCGCAATCATTATTTCTCAAAACACATTTCCATATTTCACATTTCTTCATTTTCTTAGAGAATACATTTCTCGCACATTTCACTTTCATCATTTTCCCACATTTCAATTCTCATATTAAAACACATTTCAATATCACATATTTCACAGGGTAAATCATCTAACTCAATTTAAACATTTCACAATATAAATCATATGCCACATAAATTTAATCTGATATTTATATCGTAATAAATTTCAGGTAAAACAGCATACATCATTTTCACATATTTCTCAACCCATAATTTTCATAAAAAGACTGTTATAATTTATTCCCTTTACCTGACTTACTGAGAGTCTCGCTAGAACCCAAAATCTCACGCCTTGGCGCCCGAAATTTAACTCCTGCAATTTATATTGTCCCTAGATTAATTAATCTATTTCTCTAAAATAATATTCATCTAGTCTTCCCTAGGCTCCATATACCTCAAATTAATATTTAAACTATTATTTAACACCCCCACTTAATTTTCTAAATTTTGCCTGCGGATCCCAAAATTACACCCGCGGTGCTTACCCGGACCCTAAATTTCAGAAATCCTATTTCAGCCCCAGATGCTCAATATTTTAGCATTTTTAAATTAATGCTAATTAATTAAAAATAAGTCTCTTAATAACCCCCGTACCCCAAATTTGAGGTTTTACCCACTACGATCCCACGAGAATTCCGTCCTACTAAACTTGTAGAGAATCATCCCTAGATTCTCATGGTGGTGTCTGTTCGTCAATTAGACTTATATTTTGCAAGAAATTAAAGAAAAAGAGAAAAATGGCTTACCTCAGGGAATACGCCGCTCCTACCACCGATTCGCTCCGATAAAAATGACGACAGCGGCGAATGGAGTCCGGTGGTATCTTCAGATTTTCGATCGGGCGAAAATGAGAGGAGAGAGAAGGAGAAAACTTGCAGAGTTGCGCAGGAGGGAAGAAAAAGAAAAGAAAAGAAAAGAAGAAGAAGAAGAAAAAGGTGGGGGGGGTATCTTGAACCTTCTAGTATATAATAATAATAATAATAATAATTATAACAATAATAATAATAATAATAATAGTTAATTAATATTAATAATAATATATTTTATTAATAAAAATAAAAATAAATTTTTTTTTCTTTTCTTTTTTTTATAAATTCGATTAATTAATTATTTTATTTTATTTTATTTTTTATTTTTATTTTTTTATTTTTGTAATCACTCTACTAATCTTCTATAACCCTTTTTAGGGTTATTACATCATCTCTGCTTTGGTTGGAAAACCGTTTGTTTTGTTTAAACTATATTATTAGATGATTGTTATCCATATTTGTATAAAATTGTATGCTTGAATTGGAAAATGATATGATTTGTCGTAAACCAAATAAGTGTGGAATGTATGGTTGTATGTAATTGTTCCAAGTATTTTGTAAAACAGCTAGTGGTGGCTAATTACCGTACGCTGAAATGTATAGGAGTGTGAGCTCCAAAATGATTCCAGGTTTTGTGAAATCGGCTAGTGGTGGCTAATTACCGTACGCCGAAATAGTTATGTGGCGGCTAATTACTGTACGCTGCGCCATGTATCGGTGTCAAAAATTGTGGGCGAGAGTATCCGACTCTATATCCGAGGGAGTGAAATATTATCTGTGTGTTCCGGCTAGTCACCGATGGGTGTGCGCTACACCGTAGTGGCAACGGTATCGCTATGGGGCTTCGGTTTCCGTAGGGTACTGGGTGCTCGTATTGGCAACGTAATCCTGCGAAGCTTCGAGTTTCATAGAGTAGTTGTGTATTAGTGTGATGATACTGACCGCATGTTTGGGTATCGTATGTACTATAATGGATTTGTGAAAATACTGGAACTGTATAGAATTATATGGAAATGTTTTCGAACTGTATCGTATTGTATGATGTTATGTTTTACGTAAAATAACACTGGTATGCCACACGCCGATATAACTTGCTTTCTTCCTTACTGAGAGGTGTCTCACCCCGAATGTATATACAAATGTTTTTAGATCCTTCAGGTAGCCAAAATTAGCATCCTAGCATCCTAAAGCGAGGGGTGTCATTTAACTGCTTCTAGTTCCTGATTAGGTACGAGTTTTGTAACCGGGTTATCGTAATGGTTTTTGTAGACACCCGGAGTACGTATTGTATTTATGGGGACGTATATCCTAGTATTGTATAGACTTTAGTATGGTGTGTATATGGAAAGTTTAACTAGTTTTTTCGCTGCATATTTGATGAGTATAGATGTATATGTGTACATATATAGGGTTTCTGTATACCCCACGGGGTCGAACCCTCTTCCAGTATTGTATCATGTATGTTTAAATTGATACAGAGACATGTTAGGTTAATAAATTCACACCTGGGACCCATCTGCAGGTTCGAGGCGTGATAGCTTGGTATCAGAGCTAACCAGGTTGTTAGATCTTGTAGACTTGGTTAGGTGTATTTATGTGTACATACTAGAGTATAAGATGTAGAAAATGGGTAAAGTAGGTCGAGGATTGTGTTGTTGCTAGGTAGGGACTCGTTGACGGTGTTTAGTTTTCTTCCTGGAATGACAATTTCAGAAAGATCACGCCAAACCATTGATGGATTCGTGTGCCTAGGAATGTTTATATAGTTATGTATATGTGAAAGTGAACGAATGGAAGTGAAAAGGAATTTTCTAAGGAATTAAGTAAGTAATGAAATGTATTTTCAGTATATCAATGTTAATCATGGGCTGGCTTGTTTTGTAAGAAATATGTATGAATTCTACTGCTAAAATTGTGTGGCATAAGATTCTGTGCAAATATATGTTAGATGTATAAGATGCAGGTTAAGTAAGTAAAACTTATGAATTGAATATGATATAGACAATGTTGCTTGTGTATGTTAAATGTAACCATGTAAATATAAGACAGCTGAAAGACAGCCATGTTAGCAGATTCTAGCGCATTTATATGTGGAAACTAACTATTAGCATATTCTAGCGCATATCTATGTGGAAACTAACTGATGATGGCTAAAGACCAGCTGTAGTACGAAGGAATGAAATAAAAATGTTATGCAACGAAATGACAAAGGAATAACAATGCAATGAAATGAAATGTGAAACGTGAACGATACAAATGGGAAAGAGTCACTTAAAGTGAAACTAAATGCAAAGTTAAGTTATGAACAGGAATGAATGTACATGAATGTATAATGACAAAAAAGAATGATGTATTATGATATTAAAAGTATGTATGTATGTAGAACATGTTATGATTGGGCAAGGCAAACTCTTCGCCTAAGGGCTTACTGAGAAAGGCGAGTGCACTAGTAGCTTCAGATGTGGCAGTAGCTGCATAACCTACTAGGGCAGAGGGAACCTATTTGTATGGGCGGATAGATTTCCCTATCCTTAGGGCCTTTGCCGATAAACTATTTTTGAATGTGTGAGTACGAGATTAATCTAACACTTAAGGGGGCTTACTGAGTAAGGTAAGTGTCCTGGTATGCTTTAGTTGTGACCTTAGGGTTACCTATGTATCAGAGCAGAGGGGTGCTACTTGTATGTGCGGGTAATCACCCATATCCTTAAGTAATCTCATGGGTTAAAACTTTGCATGTGATTGTTTAGGTTTAGAAAACGATTTCAAAGTTATGTTAATGACTTGCAAAAGTTAATAAAATGATATCTATATACCTCATGTTAGCCACACGCTATTTTAATATGTATATTTCTTCCCTTACTGAGATGTGTCTCACTCGAATATGAATATTTCTTTTTCAGAACATCCTCAAGATCGGGCTTGAGGAGCTTGAGGGTATTATTAGCGTTTTTTAGGACTATAAGAAACAGGGTATATGTTGATAATATTTTGGGAATGGAAATGTTTATGTTTTATGTTATTACGTTTTTAGGTTTATTGAGAACGGAATGGTTGTGAACATATTGAATGTTTTGGAGATGTATGAATATATAGAGATTATGATGGTTGGTTTTTATGGATTTCTAGTTAGGATATAGTAAACTCTGGTATATTACGGTATTATGGAATGTTGGTATTATGGTCTATGTTTTATGGAGATTTTGTTTATGTTTTCCGTTGCGTATGTATGTTAATGATTTATGATTTAACAAGATAATATCAGGTATAACGCACTGGACCTGGGTTTAGGGGTTCGGGGCGTTACACCGCATCCCAAGAATCTGCTTTACAGGACCTAAGTCTTTCATATCAAATTCCTCTGACAATTGCTGCTTCAATTTTCTGATCTTTTCTATATCTGATCCTGCGATTAGCATATCGTCAACATATAACAATAGAATAATATAGCTAGTACGATACCTCTTGAAGTAGCAACAGTGGTCGGCATTACACTTCTGAAAATTGTTCATCTACATACAACTATCAAATTTCTTGTACCATTGCCTAGGAGCTTGATTGAGACCATACAAACTCTTCTTCAATTTACATACAAGATTCTCTTTACCTTTAACTGAGAAACCTTCTGGTTGTTGCATATAAATTTCCTCATCAAGATCACCGTGAAGAAATGTCGTCTTCATGTCCAACTGCTCAAGATTTAAACCCTCTAAGGTAACAATACTCAAAACAAATCTGATGGTTGTCAGCTTCACAACTAGTGCAAAAATATCAGCGTAGTCAATTCCTTCCTTCTGTTCGAAACCTTTGACTACTAATCGGGCTTTATACCTCTTGGTTTCATCATGCTCTTCTTTGATCTTGTACACTCATTTGTTGTGAAGAGCCTTCTACCATTGGGCAACTTAGCTAGTTCCCATGTTTTATTGGAGTTAAGAGACTTCATCTCGTCTTTCATTGCAAGCTCTCACTTGCTCGAATCTCCTGCCTGACATGCTTCAACATAGCATTCAGGTTCTCCTCCATCTGTAAGAAGTAAACGATTCACATACCTCCTATTTGGTACATGCTGCCAAGAAGATCTCCTAAGCTCTAGTGCTAGAGTAGGAGGTGGTGGTGCAACAATCTGCTCCATAGGTTCCTCTACCTGAGGATTCTCGGTGTTTCGCTAAGGATTCTTGGTGTTTCGCTGATGTATCCTTACACCTTCTAGAACATCATTCACATCTACAAAGGTTGCTTCAGATTCTGTAGATTCTGTTGTGTGTCTATCTTTGTACATCACCTTTTCATCAAAAATCACATCTCTGCTTCTAATCACCTTTTTGTTTTCATCATCCCAAATGTAATACCCATATTCATCTCCACCATAACCGATGAAAGTGCATTTCCGGGATTTCGAATCCAGCTGCTTATTCCTGACATGATCATTGATATGTACATATGCAACACAACCAAAAACTTTCAAATGTAAAAGTCTTACCTCTTTATTGCTTCATACTTCTTCTGGTATATTATAGTCCAATGATACTGATGGACTCCTGTTAATCAAATAAGCTGCTATGTTGACTGCTTCTGCCCAAAACATCTTTGGCAAGTCTAACTGCATACACATGCTTTTGGCTTTTTCTGTCAACGTTATATTCATTCGCTCAGCTACGTCGTTGTGTTGAGGCATACCTAGTACAGTTCTTTTCTTTCTGATACCATGCTCATAGCAGAATTTTTTAAACTTGGTGTCAACATACTCACCACCGTTATCTGTTCTCAGCTTCTTGATTTTTAAACCAGTTTCATTTTCTACCATTGCTTTCCAAATTTTAAAAGCATCAAAAACATCCGATTTATATTTCAGGAAGTAAACCCATACCTTACGTGAATGATTGTCAATAAATGTTACGAAGTAATGCTTCCCACCTATAGATGAAATGGTTGTTAGTCCTCATACATCTTAATGGACTAACTCAAGTCTCTTTTTCTTTGAGATACTGATGTTTGTCTGGAAACTGACCCTCTTCTTTTTCCCAAATATGCAATCCTCACATGTGTCAATCTTTACCGACTGTAAATCACTCAACATACCCTTTGAGTGCATCTATAATGACTTGCTTATCTTAACATAAAATAAAACATAATAAATAAAATAGTCAATTCGAACCCGTGGGTAGCGAGGGGACCTGTCATACACAGCGGAATCTAGGCAGCAGTAAATGTAAATCATCAACGTCATTACCACAAAATACATAATACCAGAGTTAACTGTAATCCCAAAGCGCAGTATTTATATACAGTCTCCAAAATTTTCCAAAAATACACTCATGTCTAGGGACCTACAATATGACTTTCCCGCCCCTAGATTAGAACTTACCCTCCTAATGGGGTAGTACCACTCTTTCTCAACGGCAGCCTCAATCCGCCGATCTTTCTGGGTTCCCTGAAAATCATTTAATGTTCAAGGGTGAGACACTTCTCAGTAAGGGAAAATAAACTAAATACAGTTGTGTGGCAACATGAATACTTAATGATAATATAGATATACAGTACAATCATCATACTAGAAAACATTCATCATTTAATAACTACAAAAACATATACTTTCATATTTCTAATAAATTATACTAATCATAACTGTCTAGTATAGCTAATAATACTGAAAACATACCCAGGATGAATAGCTAGCCGATGTCATGTAATACCCCTCATGACGGGTTGTGCAGCCTGAAGGTGGGACTCGACAATGGTTAGCCGACCACTGTCGAGTCAAAAATGTCTGTAAGTACGATGGGCCCGCCACACCCTGGTCCGGACTGTTAGGTGAACGTCTACAACTCTACACTGAAAGCCACATCTACTATCCATCTCCCATCCCCTCGTGGGGTGCTTAGCACCAATTTGAACATAGATATCTGATCTATAAGCTACGGTACCATGCTCCTGAACTGAATTAAACTAACATCCGGGTTCTAATAACATATAATACATGATAATATAACATTTAACATAAATGGATTGATAGCATTGTCTATAATTTCATAAATACGGTCTCGTGCCGAATATTTCATAAATATGGTCTCGTTCCAAACATTTCATAAATACGGTCTCGCGCCAAAATCATGCATAAAACATGGCCTCGCGCAGGCTATCAATCACGATCTTGCGCCGAATATCTCATACATATCATTTTGAATAATAAATCATTATCATGTACTTTAAAATCATAATGTATTACATTCTTTCATAATCTCTGAAAAACATACTTCATTCATAACATTGTCATATCATAATACTTCTCACGTAAAGTAATATTCATGTCACACATTTTTTGTATAAAACCGTACATTATATTCTAAAATCATAATTTATGGCATCTCATACATATGTATACATTTCAACATAATAGCAGTATTTTCCCCAAATGTGTATTTCCTTCATAATATACAGATATAATACATGCTTTCCTGAAAATAAATTTACTAATAAATAATAATAATTTGCATGGAAAATAGCTGCTTTAGTTTATTCCCTTACCTGACACTGAAAGAAACCCCCTAAAATTTCTGGTCCTACATTCGCAGGGTTCCTCGTTCAACTCCCTGAAAATAATAATTCTCAGAACTAAATTTTGGTATTTTCACGTGAATATCATTTCCTATAACTATAGTAAGACCAAATTTAGCATAAAAAATCTTACCTCAACTCATGGATGATTTTCAAATCGCTTTCACCAACGATCCGCTCTGACAGATTTGAAGAGAACTTCCCCAGGAGCGTCGTGGTGGCCTCAGCTTGTCGATCTGACGAACGACGGAACTGAAATTGAAGAGAGAAAGGAGAGGAACCGAAGGGAGAGAGAGAGAGAGAGAGAGAGAGAGAGAGAGAGAGAGAGAGAATGATTTTTCTTATTTTCTGCGTTTAAATCCGGGTTTTGGTTTATTTATAGGACTGGATTCGTCGACGAGTCCTATAGAAAGTTCGTCGATGAAACTTGTTCTTCGTCGACGAGGCCCTCTTATACCCTCGTCGACAAATCCCCTGTGTTCGTCGACAAGGACCTGATAAATTTTCTTGGTCATTGCATCCCAAAGTGCAACGTCGTCGACGAACGCTACTGCCAACTTCTGTTCCTGTTTTCATTTCCCTTTCTCTCTATTATTTAAATATCATTATTCTTTGGGTCATTACAACATCACCATGAGTTCCTTCTCACTCAGGTGTCCTAGTCGTTGATGCCACATGTTGCTATCATCATTTCCTGTAACAATTATAATAGACATGCGTGCATTAGGAGTTACATAAAGAGTGCCACTTTTCTTACCTCGTGCAATTGTCAATGCACCCTTCGAAATCTTCCATTCATCACCAATGAAAGTTGTGTTATATCCTTCATCTGCCAGTTGACCAACTAAGATCAAATTCTTCCTCAAGTTTGGAATATATCTAACATCTCTCGGCTTCCATACTGACCCATTCATCTCGATCTTCACTATCCCCTTGCCGACAATGTCTCAAGGTTGATCATTGCCAAGATATACTTTACCAAAATTACCTAATGTATACTCCTCTAGGCAATCTCTGCTGCAAGTGGTATGGAATGAAGCTCTAGAATCTAACACCCAAGACTCCTTTTTGGTCTCCAAAGAGTAGATCAACATATCATCACTTTCTAAAACAACATTTGCTTTTGTCTTCGCCCTCGTCTCATATTCTTTTTTCAAACTTTTGCACTGGTTCTTGTAATGACCAGTTTTTCCACAGTTCTAGCACTCAATAATTTTTGTGCCCTGCGAACCTGTGTCCTGAGAACCTCTGGGATTTCTGGATTTAGACCGCCTGGGCCTAGATTTTTCGTGGTTGTTTAATCATCCATGCATGTTTCATCTGCCTCGACTTTCCATGTTCAAGGCTAAACTCAAAGTGGAGCCATAGTTTGACTGCATTTTGATTTCTTCCATTAAAATCATGTTGGCGATCTCATCGTATATAAGCTTTGATTTCCCTACGAAGCTACTGATTGCAGTAACAACACTATTCCAACTTTCGCTGACTGAGAATCAGTAGGGCACGAATCTCACCCCGACTAAGGCGAGTTGATCCGACAACTCGTTGAAATTATTCAAATATCTGCTAAAACTTTCACCTGCAGATATGATCATAGTAAATAACTTTTTCATAAGATGCACCTTATTAGCGGCTAACGGCTGCTCGTACATATTAGAAAGTGCATCCATTAGAGACTTGGTGAATGATATATGCTTGATATTGAGTGCCACAGACTTTGACAACGTCATTCTGATGGCTCCGAGAGCTTTTCGATCAAGCAACTCCCACTCGTCCTTGTTCATAGATGCTGACTTACCCTTCAATGGTAAGTGCAACTCCTTTCCAAACAAATAATCTTCAATCTGCATCTTTTAGAAATTGAAATTGTTGGCATTGAACATTTCGATCTTTGAGCTCTTTTTGTTCGATATTTCAATTTTCTGATCTAAAGATATAATTAGCTCAAATGGATAGCATAGTTGGATTTGGAACGGTCAAAAACCTAAGAAATGGTTCAAGTCATTCAAAAAACGGACCCAAAACGACTCCGAAAAACTCGGTCAAAGATTGGTCAAAATTGGTCAAATCTAGTCAACGGTGCCGACGTGGCAGTGCTGGCGTGGCAGATGTGGGGCCCACTACTGACGTGGCACTTGTGGGCCCACCTGCTGATTGATGATGTAGGTCCCACTACTGATGCGATGGCTGACGTGTTGCTGGCTCGCTAACGTGGACGGGCCGAGTATGGATCCGGGTTGGGGTTTGGAGCGGGTTTCTAGGTCAGTTCGAGGGTTGCCGAGTCAAGTTGAGGGTTGCTGGGCCGGGTCGAGGGTTGCTGGGACGAGTCGAGGCGGTTGGGCGATGAAGATGCGTGACGCACATGCAGGGCACGTGGCCAGCAAGTCATCGGCGCGTGACGACGCGTGGGAACATGAACCACTCCGTCGAAGCGCGTTTTGGCGCGTGTGCTTCCGTCCGAACTCCTTTCAAGCTTCGACTTGCGCTATTGGCTTCCTATTGGCGAGGTGATCGTGATGATGGCCTCAAAATTTAATTTTGAGCCACTAGACAAAGCTCTGATTTCGGTGAAAAACTTCAATCTGGCCTTTCTGCTTCAACCGAGCTCTGATACCACTTGTTAGGACCCTATGAGCAACCAGAAAAAATTCAGACACCAGAAATTTACGTGGTTCGATCAAGATCGACCTACGTCCACGAAGCACACCACAATTCACTTAAACCGCTAGGAAAGAAATACAATTCTCTCAGACCTCTCTTCTCTCTTCCTCACACTCTCTTCTTCCTCTCTTTTCTTCTCTGTACTTTTCATCTATCCACAACTCCTCTATTTATAGGTAGCTGGTAATCAATCACAATAAATTACAATAAATCAAATTTGAGGAATTACATTCATCTAAATTAAATGGCCACGAATAACATCTCCAGCTTGCAGCTCACGCGTCTCCAGCTCAACTCACGCGTCTCCTAACTCCAACACAACAATCCTCCCACATTCCCTAACTTTGGCATCTAAGTAATGTCCCGAAGTACACATCGGACCCTCCAAGCCTCTCTTGTTTGATTTCTCACAAGTGACCATGATTTGATCAGTCCACATTCTCCCACCAATTTTTTACAACAACAATTTATTTGTATTATTGCGTTGGTCTTAAGAATATAAAAAGATATTGAAAAGAGATTACAAAATAAAGATATTGAAAAGAGATTGCATTGGTCTCACGCATCACTTTAAATCACTTTTCTTTAAAAAAGAAAATAAAATAATTTATTAAAATTAAAAAATCCCCTATTCATCTTCTAAGAAACAAAGTCTCTCTCACATAAAGACAAGGGGTATCTCTCACATAGAGACAAGGGAGCTTTTCTCTTAGAAGAAAATGCACATATAGGTCTCTCTCTTTCTCTCTTTCTTGGGGCGAGCCTCTCGATCTCTATCATTGTGTCTCCTTAAAATTGTTAATCTATTTTCACTTTTCTAAATTTTAAGGACATCTTGGAAATGAGATAAAATCGTTCCCATTATGCATTGCTTAGCTTGCAAAGGTGACTCATAATAAGCATAATAAGCCTAAAATATCATATAGTATGTAAAATTTGATATTCACTTTAATATGAGCTTTTATAAGACTGAAGATAATTCATATAACTCTAATTATGTCCTATACATGTGATAAGCCATCTTTATAAGTCACGTGTGATGCAAATTTTTGTCACTATAAAATTTTCAACTAAAGAAAACTCAAGTTCACTACAAACGATAAATCGACAAGAGGTTTTGATTTTATTTTTTGACCGCTTTACACAATAAAAGATTGCATTCTATAATTGATCATATTTTCCTTTTCTTGGCTAGTTAAATTAATTTGCTTGATTTCCATTCTTATAGTTTGCATTTAAAGAATACATTTTCTATGGTTTAGGTTATTGCATTCACAATGAGACAAGTTTCTTTCACTTGAAATGATGCAAAGTGGGTCAGCAAGTCATTTTAAATATTTTATTTGTCCTTATTTTCATCGATAGGAAATAACATGAAAGGATGAACATTATCCAATCTATATATATATCAATTTTCAATTTTCTCTTGATTAAAGTAGTAAGATTAAAATATCATTGCTGATTTTACATAATACGTGGATTTGTCAGCCTTGACTTCTTTAAGTTTTTTATTTCTTCCTTGCTAAAATAACTTTATTTTTCATATCTAATGTTGAATTTTGGTCACTGTCTCTGGTAATGGCATCACTTGAAAGTGATTGTTACAGTGACTTTGGAGAATATTACTTTCCTAATTAAATAAATGTTCCATAAGTCAGTAGCATCATAAAAAAATAGCTTGAATGAAATTTCCTCTCAGGGAATCTTTAAAAAGGTCTATTTGTGGAAACTAAGCATTTTGAATTTTGCAGAAAGGATATTAAAGCATAAACAAAGCAAATAGGGTTTTGCTTGGGTTTTACTAATTGGGATGTGTTTGGCAATAAATTATTTATAACGAGGGATATAGTAGGACAAAGGCAGAAGGATTGTTCTAGGCTGTATGAATTCTTTGTGCTTTGATTTTTCAATTTTTTAAACTATTTTTTTTTTATTTTTGATAAAATAAACATATTAAAATACTTAGAACTAGAAATAAAATATCTTAGGTATTATGGTATTGATTTGGTCTCTACTTGTTTGATATATTTAGTGTCCTAAATTTGATTCATAGCTAATTTTTCAACAATTTAGCCATAAAATTATGTAATTTAATTTTGAGCAAAGACACAAACCTCCCCAAAACAAATAGAAATGGATCCATCTAAGGTTTCAAAATTTTCATAAACCTCCCTTGAGATTTGTGAAGTGACAAACTTATTGACGTGTATAAGTGTCCCAAAAATCTAATGTCAAAGAAAGTTTGTGAAAGTTTTGAAACCTCGGGGGAGGTGTGAGACATTTCTGAAATGTCGATAAAAGTCCTTATCTTTTTGTCAAATTTCAAGGGACGTAAATATTTTTACCCTTCAAATTTATATGGAATATGAATAAGAAGAGCTATAGGTTTTGAATTTCACTTTATTTTTTTATTATTTTTTTTTATGATTCATTTCCTTTATCATTTCTCATGTGTCAATGAGTCTCCACCAAGAGGTGACACTAATAATTGGTTCGAAGTTTTAGTCTTGATAATCTAGAAGTACGTAATTGAGAGAGGAGAAGTGTCGAGATGCTATGAAAGTCCTAGATATTGCATCAAAAAATGTTATTTTCACCGCCTTCTTTAGGATTTAGTATAGGTTTGCAATTAATGTGGAATATTTTAATCTTATCGAGTAATTTGACTTATATGACTTAGAACATAATTTAACTTTAAAATTTAAATTTATGTGAATTCGAATAAAAGATGCATAAAATTATATTGAATTTAAAAAAAAATCCATACAAACTAAATTCAAGTCCTAAGACTCATAATCCAAAACATTACCTTTAGCCTATGTTTGATCTTTGAAAATGACAAAGAAAATGAAAAGGAAAAGGAAAGGAAAAACAAAGAAAACTAAAATCTCAATATTGTTTGGTTGTTGAGGAAAAGAAGATGGAAAAACAAAAGGGTTCCTAAAAGAAAAAAGAAAAAAAATTTTGGTATTAAGGGAAAAATAAATAGAAATGATATTATTTACTAATGTTATTTATGTCAATTGTGAGTCTTCTTTACAAAATTCATTACTTAATTAAATCCTTAGCGCATGCTAACAACAAAATGCATATATACTATTATATAAAATTAATTACAAAATAAAATACATATACACAACATTATTTTAAAATTTTCACATTTTCAATTAAATAATTATAGTTAACAATAATTATATGCATATCAATTTCAATTAGAAAATTATATTAAAAAATGAAATGCATATACTAAATACTTAAAATTTTCACAATTTCAATAAAAAATCATAGTAATATTTATTTGTAAAGTAATGAAGTTTAATCAGTATTATATGACAAGAATAGTTCACAAACTATCACTCTGTAGAAAGAAAAGAGATGCTCAATTCAACTTATTTACAAAAAAGAATTGGTCTAAAAGATATCACATTATAGGGTAATCCAATAATAAAAGGGGAAACAAAATCATCCTTCCTGTGTTGTGCAAATACTAGGCCTCAAAGAAAGAAGACCCAAATTTTATCGATACCCAAAGATTATGATACTCAATTAGACAAGTTAAGAATGCCCAAGCAGAGATATGTCACTCGTGCCATCAATTTTTACAATCTCATTGAACAATTGTTCTTCATATAGTTTCAAGGATCCAGTGTTGCGGCAACTACATCCAGACTTGCCTTGATTGTCTTCATCTCTTCACTCACAACATCAACAAATCTTAATTTTTTTCTCTTGATCCTTTTACCCAATTTCTATATAGATTTAGAAACAACTCTAGATGAAGATGTAGCATTAGCATTTAAGTCATCCTAAGTGTCAACTCCAATGAAAACCTCTTGCTGTTCACATGACTGGACATGAGTACTATTTACACCAACTCCATTTTATTCCTTAGTCCTCTGAAGTTGCCTTTATTTTGAACCCACAGCGTGACTTCTAATAGCTCTATCTTTCCCAAATATGTCATCCAGTAGTTTAAAATTTCTAGTTATTGCATATGGAAACTGAAAAGCCTTTGGCTTAGCTTGCTAAGAAAAGTATAAAAAATAGCAGTTAATATTGCTGAAATTAATCCTTATTAATTGCATAAAATTAAGCTATAGTTAACATTGCATACGCAATATTAAATTTTTTAAATATAAAGAGAACTCATCGAGGAACATATATGCCTAGGCCAAAAGAAAGAAATGATGATATAATCATGTAACGTTGCATCACTCAGCAATAAAATTTCAATAAATTACATAATGTAGAATGTTAAGAAATTACATATTAAAAAGTTTAAAGTGCTTATCAAAATTTCATGAACTAGTTAGATCATTTCCTATTCGTCCACTGTTAAGCTCGTTATCAACAGCTGCAGCTGCAATTAGTTTTCATTAGGATCAACAACTATAAGATAAATGTGCAAAATGCAGCCAACTAACACAATATCAGCCTGAATATTAGCATCTCAACGTGTCTCTGTCCCACTTGCCAATATAGGAAACCTCTTCTTTAACACCCCAAATGTTCTTTCAATAGCATTTCGTAAAGAAGAATGTCAGAGATTGAAAAGCTTCAGTATTTTCAGGTTGATGAAGACTACTCTTTCAAATGGTAAAGGCTGCTTCGATATGGAGCAAGAAATCTTGTTCTCAAATGAAACCCATCATCAACTAAATAATATTTTCCTACAGACAATAAAAAATCATGTAACTAAAAGTAAGAACTATAATATATGAAAAAAAAATGATAATGACTTATAAATAAATACCCATTACTTCAACAACAATAAGTTGATCAATGTCCCTTGTTAAAACATCATTCAAAATCCTCGAGTCAAACACAAATCCTTCCCAACCAGGAAGAACAAATGTGAATCTTAGATCAAATGAAAGCACAACCAAAACATTTTGAGCTTGGTAACATTTTTGTCCTCGATATCTTTGCATGTCAACATTTGAAAACTTTAACTCGAAAATGTGACCCATCAATTGCACCCAACTTTTTATTTTGATTGCAACTATTTGAATGCATTTGATGTTAACGAGCTTATCATGAAATAAGCAAAATACTTTTGAGTTATTCCTAATATCGAGAGGGGGGCATTCCATTTCATTTGGCTGCTTTAGAAAAATATCATCTAATGATATAATGGTCCTAAGAACTTGATGGAAATGTCCACTAAGCAAAAATGATAGTGATCCAAAAGATTATAAAAATTTGCATTTAACAACACCAAACCCCAAAAAAAGGGGCCAGATACAAAGTTGCCATTCAATACAGTTAATATAGATGCATGGGAAATTTTTAAGAATGCTCAATAATAGAAAAATCTAAAAGATTCTGCAAAGACTTGTATTGCAGAAAATCGTGTAAATAAAAGAGTGCCCTTCTAATGCAAATATCCAAGAAGAGATAGAAAAAAGAATGACAAACATCTGCTTGTACAAAAAGCATGTTCACAATATAAACTACAACTTATTTTGTTGATTTGTGAGTTGTGACTTATATAGTTACATGCAGAAGCTAAAATAATTCTCATGGTAAAACATAGAAAGTTAAAAATAACAAAATCCACTCTAGCCAACAAAAACCTACAAGAGGGGTGATGCACTTCACTACTTCCATGGAGACTTGGCCATATGAAAGATTTAAAACATATTTTGTAGAGGCCTAGTTATATATAAGGTTAAAAACTGATATTGACATCTTACTTACAATACATAAAATGCAAAGTAAACTATTAAAATGCTAAAAATATTCATAATATTCAGCAACTTCCCGATGGCTTCGTAAAGCACACATTCTATTTCTAGCTCAGATGTTTGCTAACTTCACCCAATTCATGAAAATTGCAGTAGTATTGTACTCTCCTTTATAAAGACAGCAACTGTTAATTCAAATAAATCTTTATTAAAAGGACCAGTTAAATTTCTTGGACTTGAGGCATCAATAAATAGATTAGAGCTAGCAAAAGAGATAAAACAAAGTGCTGGCAATATGGATATATTGAAGGTTTTTTCAAAACGAAGAAAGGGATTAGGCAGGGTGATCCTATTTCCCCTTATTTGTTTCTAATGGCAATGGAAGTCTTGTCCAGAATCCTTCGAAGGGCTGCTATGAAAGCAGAATTTAGATTTCATAGTAAATGTAAAGGAATAAATCTTACAAACTAATGTTTTGCAGATGATCTTTTCATTTTATCTCATGGAGATACTAGACATACCAATATCATCAGGAATGCTTTCACCCTTTTTTACTTGCTATCAGAGCTTCAAATCAACACATCTAAACTCTGAACTTTTCTGTTCCACTGTACGAAGTTCTGTAAAATCAAAAATTATTTAGATCCTTGGTTGTTTACCTATAAAGTACTTGGGTCTCCCGTAACCAAAAAGGTCAATAAAGTGGATTGTATAATGCTGCTCAAAAAGACTTTTGCTAGAATCAACAGCTGGACATGTAAATTTCAATCATTTTCCAGAAGAGCACAACTTATTAGATCTGTTTTGCTAAATATTCAAGCCTGTTGGGTTCTATTTTTTGTTTGCAAAAATCTGTTATGGAGGATTTAAATCAAAAGTTGAAGGCCTTCTTATGGAAAGGGAATCACGGCAAAAACACAAGTTGCAAAGTAAAATGGGAAAATGCCCGTCAACCTTACTCCGAAAGAGGAATGTATATACATATATTATAGCTGTATGGGTTGTTATCGTTTATATTAAGTAAAACGGAATGAATTTGGGTCTCTTGCTTATTTGCATAATAAGGTGCTTACTCCTGAGGAATGCGTAAAATCATTAGTTATAGCATTAAATTTTAAAAAATACATAATGTTAAAGAAGACTGATTCAAATGTCAGAACATGCCAAAGGAACTTCTACTATATAAATATACAAAGCTAACTTTGCCTATATATATATATATATATATATATATAAATCCAAAAGCATATGCCACTTATAGGCTAAGCAAGAAATTGCATGCTAAGCATGAAGAAGATGGCAGCCAACACAAGTACTTGCATGCATTGCCCTCTTGGCTATGGCTGCAGATGCCACTTCATCATCTGATTCTTTGAGTAAAGGTCCTCTCTTGGGTACTCAATATCCAATTTCTTCCTTTCTACAACAACAATAACAAGAAGACCAAGCCTTAAGTCCCACTAGGTGCGTTCAATTATATGAATCCTTTTTCGCCAATTTATGTGATCATGGACCATTTTTTTTTAACAGATTCAAGGATATTAAATTCTTACTATCTCCTCTCAAGTTATTTTAGGTCTACCTCTACCCCTTCTACTACCCCCAACAGTAACTAACCCACTCTTCTTCACTAGTGCACTATGCGGCCTACGTTGCAAGTGTTCATACCATCTGAGTTGTCCCTCCCTTATCTTATCTTCTACAAGAGTTACACCTAACTTACCGCAAATATGTTCATTCTTTAATTTATCTTTCAATGTTATACCACTCATCTATCTATAAGCATTCTCATCTCAACAACTTTTATTTTTTGGATATTATGTTTCTTCGTCACCTAACATTTCGATCCATATAGTATAGATGGTCTTGTAACTGTCCTATAAAACTTCCCTTTTAATTTTAAGGGTATTCTACGATCACATAACACACTTGAGGCACTTCTCCATTTTACCCAACCTGTTTTAACTCTATGCATTACATCATCTTCAATTTCTCCTTCAGCTTGTATAATAGATTCAAAATATCGAAATCTATAAGTGCTATTTATTTCTTCATCATCAAGTTTAACTTTGTCTCCAATATTCCTCCTATCATTACTAAAATTACATTTCATATATTGTGTCTTATTTCTACTTATCCTAAAACTTCTACATTTCAAAGCTTCTCTCTATAATTCTAACTCAGTCTCTACTTCGTCCCTAATTTCATCAATTAATACAATATCATTTGCAAACAACATATACCATAGAACCTTCTTTTGAATACTCTTAGTCAATTGGTCCATCACTAAAGCAAAAAAAATAAGGACTCAAAGCAGATCCTTGATGTACACCTATGATGATTGGAAATTCTCTAATATCTCCATCTATAGTCCTTGCACTAGTCATTACTCCATCGTACATATCCTTAATGACATCAGTATAACTACTACATACACCCTTTTTTTCTATAACCCAGTATAGAACTTCCCTAAGTATCCCATCATATGCTTTCTCAAGATCAATAAATATCATATGCAAGTCCTTTTTCTTTTCCCTAAACTTTTCCATTAATCTTCTTAAAAGATATATAGCTTCTGTGGTAGATCTCCCAAGCATAAACCCAAATTAAATTTCTGAAATCTTCTTTTCTAACCTTAATCTTTGTTCAACTACCATTTCTCATTGTTTCATCGTATGACTCATAAGTTTAATTCCACGATAATTATTACAATTTTGAATATCTCCTTTATTTATGTATATAGGTATTAAAGTGTTTTTCCTCCATTCATCTGGCATTCTTAATTTTTATAATTGTATTAAATAAATTAATTAACCATATAATTCCGTTATCACCTAAGCATTTCTAAACTTCAATTGGGATGTTATCTGGTCCCATAACTTTCCCATTTTTCATTTTTTTAGTGCAAACTTAACTTCATTAACTCTAATTTTGCGAACAAATCTCATATTTTTAGTCTTTTCCTCATTTGATAATTCTAAGTTTAAGCCTTCTATTTGGTTTTCATTAAACAACTTATTAAAGTAACTTTGTCATCTTTCTTTAATATCTTCGTCCTTAATCAAGACAATATCATCCTCATTTTTTATACATTTTACATTTCCTAAGTCCTTACTCTTCCTTTCTCTAGCTTTAGCAAGTTTAAATATATCTCTTTCCTCTTTTGTATCTAATCCATTTTACAAACTATTAAATGATCTATATTTAACTTCACTAACAGCCTTTTTTGCATCTTTTCTTGCCTCCTTATACTTTTCAAAATTATCCCTATTTCTACAGTTTTGCCACGTTTGATACCAAATTCTTTTCTTCTTTATGACTTTTTGTACATCTTTATTCCGCCACCAACTTTCTTTACTATTTAAAAATCTTCCCATTGATTCACCTAAAATCTCTTTTGCTATCTTTTTAATAGAGCTAATTAATCTACTCCAAAGAGTATTTGTATCTATCTCATCCTTTATAGTTCAATCCCCATCTTTTTTATTCTCATAAAACATTCACACTTTCTACTTCTTCTCAAAAAGAAGCAACATCTTTTAGATAAGTCATTCAACACCCTCAGTGAAGTGATGCCATGGCTGATGAAATTAAAGCCTTAGAAAATAATAAAACTTGGATTATAACTCACTTACCTCCCAACAAGCAAGTTGTTGGATGTAAGTGGGTTTACAAGATTAAATATAACTCAAATGGTTATGTGGAAAGATACAAGGCCCGATTAGTTGCTAAGGGCTATACACAGCAGGAAGGATTGGACTACTTGGAAACATTTTCACCAGCTGCCAAGTTAGTCACTGTACGAGTTCTATTAGCCATAGCTGCATCCAAGAACTGGTCTTTGCACCAGCTGGATGTCAACAATGCATTTTTGCATAGAGACTTGGAAGAGGTGTAAATGTCTCTACCTCCTGGCTTTCATTGCAATTCGAAGGGATCATCTGCTCAAGGGGGAGTTTCTGCCTTCTACTCAAGCTAATTCCACTAGCTCTCAGTTTGTGTGCAGACTGAATGAGTCTTTGTATGGTCTTAAGCAGGCATCAAGGCAGTGGTTCTCAAAGTTTTCCTCTGCCTTGCTAGCCCATGGTTTTATCCAATCTTCAGCTGATCACACTTTGTTCACTCAACAAAAAAAATAACTATTTCATTGCATTGCTAGTTTATGTAGATGATATCATCATCGCCAGTAATGAGGATGTTATTGTAGCTGATTTAAAGAAGTATCTTCATTCTCAATTTAAGCTCAAAGACTTTGGACCTTTGAAATACTTCCTTCGTCTTGAGATTGCTCGTTCCGCAAAAGGCATTACAATTTCACAAAGAAGGTATGCTCTCGAGGTAATGTCTGATTCAGGGTATTCGGCATGTAAACCAACCTCCTTTCCTATAAACCAGAACTTGAGATTATCCAAAACAGAAGGAAAGCCTCTCTCACATCCAATTTGTTACAGGATATTAGTGGACAGACTTCTCTACTTAACCATTACAAGACCTAACTTATCATTTTTTGTTCAAATATTAAGTTAGTATGTTGCAAATCCCACTAAAGTTCATTTGACAGCTGCTCATCGTGTCCTGAGATACATTAAAAGCAACCCTGATCAAGAGTTATTCTTCCCATCAACAAATGATCTACAATTGAAAGCATTTTGTGATGCAAATTGGGCTGCATGCAGAGACACTATAAAATCCATTACTGGTTTTTGTGTGTTTCTTGGACAGTCCCTCATTTCATGGAAATCCAAGAAGCAAAATATAATGTCTAGGTCTACAGTAGAGGCTGGATACCATGTCATGGAAACAACATGATGTGAAATTACTTGATTATAACACTTGCTGAAAGATTTATTGGCACCACAATACAAACCAACAGTGCTTTTTTTGTGACAATGAGGCTGTCATGGACATAGCAGCCAACCCAGTTTTTCATGAACGTACAAAACATATTGACATTGATTGTCATATTGTTAGGGAAAAACTTTTGGCACGCACTATGAAAACATTACATGTTTCTTTAGTTGGTCAGCTGGCAAATATTTTGACTAAGCCTCTTGGCTACAATCTCTTCTCTAATATTCTTTTCAAGATAGGTGTTATTAACATTTACACTCCATCTTGAGGGGGAGTATTCAATTATAAGTCAAAAATGATACAAATCAGTAGAGTTGCAAGTGAAAAAGTCAATTATGTTAGTTAGCTATCAATGTATGTGTATAAAAAGAGGTCTGAATCGTCTGATTCATGTAAAGACATACTAGAAATCATGGTTTTAAATAACGGCCGTTACGTAACGTAACGGCCGATACGTAACGTAAATCAAGGGCTCCGAAACCGATCCGGGCCGATAATGCGGTTCGGAAAAAATTCACAGCCGTAACGGCCGTTACGTCTCCGTAACGGTCCGTAACAGCCGTTACCCCTACGTTACACTCCGTAACAGTCCGTTACGGACCGTTACATACCGACAACTTGCAGAATCTGCTTTCTGCTGCGCAGCGTTCCTTTCCCCCTTTCCCGAGTCCCAAGCACCCATCTACCATTCAATCTACCTAAATCTAACATTCAAAGAACAAAAATACTTACTTGCAGTTTTGTTGGCCGAGCCGCTGAAGCTATAAGATGGCTTCACGCCTTCACTCCTTTGAAGCCTGAGTTACTCATCTTCGCAGCCTTCGTTTCCTGAATCCTGAACCTAACAAAGTTCTTCGAAGCTTGAGAGTGGCCGAAGGCAGCTTCATCCGCCACCAGCCAGCCCTCTACCAGTCGTCGGCGTCGTCGCACTCGCAGCCACCAGCCAGCCCTCCGCCAGTCGTCGCACGAAGCTTCGAGGCTCCTCCATCCTCCGAGTCGCCTCCCCTCTCTCGGTCTCACTCAGAATCTCAGACTCTCTGCCCTCTGCTCATCTCGCGTATGAGATAAGCTTTATTTCAATAACACTCAACACCCACAACCACATTTTAAATATTTTATTATGTTTTTTTTTTTAATTATAATTTATTGTAAGTAATGTTTGTTAAATTGAATTAAAAAAAAAAAGAGTAATTTAATAGAGTAAAAAGCTTTAAAATTTCAAATTCATTTAATATGCAAATTGGTTCCTAAACAATTTAAGCATGTCATATTCTGTTTTGATTAACATACTTTTATTCATTCTTTACGTATTCTTTCTTTCCTTTTGGTTTCATTGCATATAAAATATATATTATTTTAAAATAAATGACTATGACATGGCATTCCAAAAATATGGAGTGGACAATTTCTCATGTTCTATTTCTATGCTATTTTATATTTGTGAGTAAAACAACATTTTGCATAATTATTTCCCCTAACAGCATTTTTTTGTTGTAAATTATTATATTCATATACAATATCAATTTCATTTATATGGTATCGCATTAACATTTTTTGAAAGCTGACACCGTTAGAAATAGACTAATAGTATTATGGTTACAGACTTCCAAGATACAACATTAGTACAAAAAAATACTCTTTTCTAGTCTTATGCCTTGCCTATAGATGCAGCTCTTGTTTTTTTTTTCTTTTCAAAGATCAGAAATCTCCCACATCTTAAACTTTTTATTATGTTTTTTTTTTAATTATAATTTGTTGTAAATTATGTTTGTTAAATTGAATTAAAAAAAGAGTAATTTAATAGAGTAAAAAATCAAAAAATAGTAATAATTATGTAAAATAAAATTTTCTTAATTTATAAATATTTTAATTGTCTTATATTTTTTGAAAGGTAATTAGGAAAATTTAGTTTTATCACATATTTCCTATTTATAAATATTTTTTAAGTTTTAAAATATCATTTTGACGTTAAATTTAAAATTAGGTAAAATAAATCGTTACATGATCTATTTTTTGTTTTTTCAGTTATCAAATAAAGTAAAAATTGATAACTTAATAAAAAACATTTTAACCTAATAGTTAATATATTAATAATTCAGATTTTTGCTAATTACTAGTTTACTACTGGAATTTGTAGAAAAATTTTATTTTAATCCATAAATTGAGAAAATGCTTAAAAAATTAAATAGAAAATTTATACTGTATGGATCTCTATTAGTGATGCTGTGATGTATATAAAAGTAGAGCAAGTTTTTTCCACCTTTAAAATTACAATGTTAATTTCTTATAGTTATAAATAAAAATAAAATCAAGTTAAAAAATAATGAAAATACCTTTTTAAAGATAAAGGAATATATTTTTTTGTAATAAAATATCTAATATTTTAATCCATATATTGAGAAAATGTTTAAAAAATTAAATAGTCAATTTGTAATGTATGGATCTCTATTTGTGATGCTATGATGTATATGAAAGTAGAGCAAAAATCTTTTTCACCTGTTAATTTCTTATAGTTATAAATGAAAATAAAATCAAGCTATAAAAAATAATGAAAATATCTTTTTAAAGATAAAGGAATATATTTTTTTTGTAATAAAATATCTAATATTTTATAATTTTGTTTATTTATATATAAAAATAATAGACATTACTTATTATTTTTAATCAAATATTATACTTATTTTTACGTAATAAGTATTTAAAATTAGGACTATTTAGTACTTATTATTTAATATTTACTAAATTACTAATTATATTATTCCTGTCATTGTAGGAAGGTTGTAACTTTGTATTTTCTTTATATTTTGTGTAGAGATCATCAAATTAAGTCTATCAATATGTCACGTGATAGAGGAAATGAAAACTTACCTAGTGAAGATATTGGATGGCATTTTGGTACTGCGGTAGACGGTAATAGACATGTTATTATGTGTAAGTTATGTGGGAAGATAATCAAAGGGGGCATTACACGCTTGAAACAACACTTGGCACATAAAAAGGGTCAAGTAGCTGGATGCTCAAATGTGACCACACAAGTAAGAGAACAAATGATGAAACATCTACAACAGTATGCTGAGAAGAAAAGAGATAAACAAAAAAGGCAAGAAGAAGCAGAAGCCCAAATTAGAGGAGATTTTGAGAATTTGAGCGATGAAGAAGACTTGGAAGAAGAAAGTATGAGATTTGCTCGACAAGAAAGCATGCGATCACAACAACAATGGGAAGAGAGACAAAGATTTCGAGCAAGAACAACTGGAAGGGGTAATATTTATGAAGAGGGAGGTGGCTCTGGCAGTGGTGCTACCAGTGGTTTCAATAGAGCAGGAGCTCGATCTTATAGTGGTCGAGAAGCTGGAGGTAGTGGACGACAATGGATCAATCCTGATGCCCCTGAAGCTAGACTAAAGGCAATGGATCCTATTTTAGAAAGAAGCAAGAGTGCGAAACAACCAAAACTCAACACAAAGTTACTGAAAGGTTTAAGAAGTAAATTAGGAAAAGCGGTTGGAAAATTCCTAATTTATAATCGGATTCCAGCGAATGTAGCTGACTCTCCATTTATGCAGCCTATGCTTGATATTGCTGCAGAGGTTGGAAAGGGGGTGAAGGGTCCATCACCCTATGAGATATCTGAAATTTATTTGGAGCAAGAGTATCAAGAAATGAAAATTTATATAGCTTCTTTTGCTGGAATTTGGAAGGAAAGAGGTGTAACACTTATGTGTGATGGTTGGTCAGGACCAACTAGAAAACACATTATAAACTTTTTAGTTTATTGCGATAGAGGCACCGTGTTTCATAAATCAGTTGATGCCTCTGATGTGCCAAGCAGAACAGCTGAATATTATTTCAGGTAATTTTCTAATTTTAATTTTATATGCAAATAGTATTATGGACTTGCATGTTTTTAATTAAATAGTAGTAATTATTGAATTTATAATTTCATTTCAGATTAATGGATGAGGTGGTTGAAGAAATTGGAGAGGAGAATGTTGTCCAAGTAATGACTGATAATGAAGCTGCAATAAAGGCAGGAGGAAAATTATTAATGCAGAAGAGGTCCAATCTCTATTGGACAGCATGTGCAGCTCATTGCATAGACCTTATTCTTGAAGATATTGGTAAGAAAAGTAACGTGAAGAAGGTCTTAGAAGATGCAAGAACAATAACCTCATTTATTTACAACCACACATGGACAGTGAATTTCATGAAAAAATTCACAAATAATAGAGAGTTACTTCGCCCTGCCATCACTCGATTTGCCACAAATTTCATTGCTTTGGAGACTATTGTCAGGCATAAACAAGCACTAAGGGAAATGTTTACATCTGATGCTTAGAAAAACTCAAGGTTTGGAATGGCAAAATCAGGCCCAGCATATGATTCAAAGAAAATTATCTTAGGCAAAGAGTTTTGGCAAAAGGCCTCTGATATAATTAAAGTGCAAGAACCCTTGGTGAAAGTTCTTAAATTGGTTGATGGTGATGAAAAACCAACCATGGGCTTCATATACGAGGCAATTGATAGGGCGAAGTTGGCCATTCAAAAAGATTGCCGGTTTTACAAAGACTATTGGAAAATTATTGACAACCGGTGGAGTTTTCAGTTGCACCAAGATTTGCACGCTGCTGGTAAGTGTAAATCAAATACAATTTCTTATTATTTTAACTTTTAAATTATGCATGGTTGCATTAGAAAACTATTGATTAATATGTTTCTAAATTTAATTGTAGGGTATTTTTTGAACCCACAATTTCTTTATGGTGCCCCACCCTCTCCTGAAGTTGCTAGAGAAGTCATGGATGGAGTTAAAAAAGTGATAACCAAGTTGGTACCCGATATAGATACTCAAATTCGGGCTATTAATCAAGTAAGTATTGGTTCCATTAAATTGAATAATGAATTGTTCTAGTATTTAATAATACTTTTAAGAATAATTATTAATATATCTAATTAATTAATTATATTTCACAATCATCCTTTTTTAGTTGTTGCTATATCGAGATAGGCAGGAGACTTTTGGAACCCCTTTGGCTCAAAGGGCAGTAAAACAAACAAATCCTGGTAAATATGGCTATATAGCTAAATAATAGAGAATTACTCTATTTTCTCTCTTAGTGTTCAAATTTGACTTTTGAAATACGCTATACTAACATAAAACTCCTTTTAATTATTCATGCAGCTGAATGGTGGATTCATTATGGCTTGTGTGCTCCTGAGCTCCAAAGAATAGCAATTAGAGTTCTTAGCCAGACCACATCAGCTTCGAACTGTGAGCGTAATTGGAGCACCTTTAGCCTCATCCATACGAAAATAAGAAATAGATTAAAGTACATGAGACCACAAAAACTTGTTTTCGTACATTACAACATGAGGTTAAAGTTAAGACGTACAATGAGAAGAAGCCAACGAGAAATTGAAGAGGGTTTCAATCCTATCAATTTGGACTACATTTTCGAAAAAGATGATCCTTTAAGTCAATGGTTAGAGGAGAGAGAGACACCACTACTCGACGGTCAGGACAATTCAAATTGGTTAAATGAAGAGGTTGGTGGTACTACAGAAGGAGGTGATCAACCACCAATAAACGCGCATGATGATTCAAGTTCAAGTCCTGAACGCACACAAAGTGATGACAATCTTGGTTTGAGCCCACCAAGTGATGATGATGGTAATAGTGGTGCTGGAGCTGGGGTTGGGGGGGTGGCAGTGGTGGTGGTGGAGGCGGCGGTGTAGAATATAATTATGGATATGATACAGGGACATCATTTGGAAGGGATATATATCCTTCTGATCCTTATGGACTACATGACATACCTGAAAATTATGACTTGGGTATTCCTCCAAGGAACCAATCTTCACAACCCAGGAGAAGGAGTGCTCGTGGTGACCCTAGCGATTCTACTGAAGATTCATATGGTGTGGTTCGTAGTTTTGGCGACTTTGGTTTAGATGGTTCATCATCACAATCATATGGATCTCATCCAGCATATCCACATTATGCATCTCGTGACTCACATTTTTATCCCAGTGGATCAGGAATCTCAGGATCTAATGAGTCTTCTTCTACACACTACCCAGAGCCAGCCCCTGCCCCAACTTATAGACATTATTCAGGAGAATTTTCATCACCAGTACATTTTCAAGAGCAACAACAAAATGACGCAAACTTGGGTTCATTTAACTATGTATTTCCACAAGGATGGGGAGATAATTTCCCATCCCAATCTCAAGATACAGATGCAAATTATGAAGACCCTCCACGTCATTCTTTTTGGTGGTGACATGTGTTATGTTATAAATTTGTAATATTGTATTCATGTATTTTCAACTATTTATTGATATTTGATATTAATCACTTTTTAAATTCATGTATATGTAATCACTGTAATGTGTATATTGAGTATTAAGTCTATTGAGTATTGATTCATTTTTAGTAACTTTATGACTTTAATTAATTGATTCTTACATTTCTACATCTTTTTACTCATTAAACTAATGTAAACTATAAAAAAATATGCTTTTTTTTGTAAACAGCGCACTAAAATTAATATAAAAATCATAATGCCTATTAAAAAGCATTTGTAGGGTGAATGAAAGCCTGCAAAATTCATTAAAAATCATGTATTAATGGATTTCATGCTTATTTTTTAATTTTGGCATGGTTGTGCATGTGTGAAAAAAATTCACGACCGTTACGCCCGCTTCCCGTTACGTAACACCCTCGTCTCCCGCGACCCGCGACACCCGCGACCGTTTCGCGACGTTACCCGCGACTGCGATTTCGAACCATGCTAGAAATACAATACAAGAATCAGATGATGAAGTGGCATCTGCGATATTAGCTAAGTTGCAATGATAAATCTACAAGAAATGATAGATTTTTTGTGAGTTCTAGTGGATTTCCTAATCTTAGGCTATGGAGTAATAGAATTGGGATTTTTTTGAGAAGTAGTTGGGACTGAATTATTTATAGGTTTATTTATGGAGTTGGAAAGAGTATCAATAGGATTTGAAAGAATATTTTGAGTAGTCTGAGTTATAGGAGATGTGAATATATTAATAGGAATGATATCATCTATTTAGGGAACTGGTATGACTACTGACTGAGTGGAAAGATCATGACCAGTTTTGAATGGAAATATAGATTCTCGAAAAATAACATCTCTGGATAAGAAGATGACATTGGTTTCTAAATCATAGAGTTTGTCATATGGATATCCAAGAAAAACAAAAGGATGAGCTCTAGGTGAAAATTTAGAACGATTATGGGATAAAGTGGATACAAAGCAGAGATAGCCAAATACTCTAAAAAGAGAATAATTTGGTGGTTTTGAGAATAACATCTCATATGGTGTTTTATCAAATAGGAGAGGAAAAAGTGTTCTATTGATTAAGTAAGCTTTTGTTAGAACACGTTCACTCTAGAAAATAAGAGGAAAATTGGCATGGAATCTAAGAGATCTTGCCACATTTAATAGATGTTGGTGTTTACGCTCAACTACACCATTTTGTTGAGGTGTAGCAACACATGTTTGTTGATGTAAGACTCCTTTAGAAGAGTGGAATTTGGGCATATCAAACTCAGCCCCTCTATCAGCCCTTCTAGTTTTGATATAAATATCAAATTGTCTCTATGAGCTTAAAAAATGACTGAACTAGTGAGCGAGTGTCAGATTTATTTTTCATTAGATATACCCAAGTACAACGTGAATGATCATCCACAATTGTAAGAAAATATCTAAAACCAGTAATTGACTCAACGGAGAAAGCACCCCAAATGTCACAGTGTATCAAATCAAAAATTTTATTTCTAATGGAATGACTAGTATTGAATGGCAACCTTTTATGTTTTGCCAATGGACAGATATTACAATTGAAATTTGAAAGAGTATGTATATCAGGCAACAACTTCTATAGTGTTTGAATCTTATTGAGAGAACAATGGCCTAGCCTAAAATGCCAAGGATCAAAAGAAGGAAGATTTACAGCAGAAGTGAGATTTACAGCAGAAAATACACTAGAATTCATAACAGATGCTTTCAACAGATATAGTCCAACTACTTGCTTAGCCACTCCAATCGTCTTCCATGAGTGTAAATCCTGTATGAAGGAACACATGTTTTATTTGACAATTTTACTAATATGTTTATAACAGAGGTAATTGTAGTGAGATGCGAAATAGAACTGACCATGTGATTAGTATCACCACTATCAATTATCCAAGAATTTAATTGCTTAGAAACAAAATCAAGTGAATTATCATACCTGATAAACTTAAAGAGTTTGAAACATAAGATGAGTTGTTCATAGCATTCGTGGTTATAGGTTGAGGTGTTTGTGAAGAGGATTGTAGGAAAGAAAGAAAGAATTTGTTGACACTGTTCTTTGGTAAAAGGAAACTGAGGAGTGGAATCTATGGAAGAACAATCTGGGTCATTGGAAGATAATGAAACTTGATACACAGAAGATATTTTGGAAAGCACAAACTGAATATTTTATCTCACTTATATTGAAATTGCAGGAGACACCAACAATGAATGAACATGCTACAAGGATTAATAATCTTCATATCCGAGCACTCTTAATTTACTGCACAAAAATGAATAAAGTTATAATGAATTAATAATGCATTATTCTTTCTAACTATGGACTCAAAATCTGAAATAAAAACGCATTGTGAACATCAAACAAAACATTGCTTAGAACCTAGCATTAAAAATGTATAATAAAACAGGGTGAAATTGCAAACAAATCTGTAAGACTGCAGCAACGGTAGTGTTACAATCGGAGAAATTTGTTAATTAAACACCAACAATCCTATGCCTCAAGACAAATTAATAAATAAATAAACATTTGCATATAATTATTAACAAAGTGCAGAAAATCATATAAATAATTAACTCATGGAGACTTTACAGAAAATCTAATAATCGAAAATTAATCAAATTCCTATATACAGTTAATCCGTATATATATATATATACATGGGCCACAGCAGGATGGAAAACATGACTAATAGATACCTCAATAAAAGCTTCTTTTGCTTCCGTGTCCTCGAGTGAAAGTTGATTAAAAGTCAAATGTCTTAGATCTAAGGTGTTTGGTGGAAGATTTTGACAAAAACCAAACGTTGAAGGCTTCGATGCAAGATTCTGAACATTTTGAAATTCGTTTTTAGAATCTGAAGTTTGTCGATGCTTTTAAGAACTTGGAAGAGGATTTTTTTTTTTTTTTTGTAGATTCGGTGACCGAAATCGCTGCATATTATTCCTTTGCGGCAATGGGTTACTATTACCTATCGGTGGAGGACGATTAGAAGTAGAACCACCATTCGATCTGCCTTGGGAGACCATGGAAGGGGGGAGAGGAAGAGGAAGAATGAAGAGAAAGAGGAAGAGGAAGACGAAAGATAGAAGAGGAAGTGGAAGACGAAAGAGGGAGGGGAGCTACCGGTCGTGTTAGTGCACTGGAGTGAGGGGGGAGCCCAATAAATTTTTCCCTCCTTTAACTTCAATTTCCTTGGGTTTTTTTCGAGGAAATAAAATTTCCCTCCTCCATGTTTATTTTCCCCACCTATTTCCTTTTCCTTGCTTGTTTCCTTTGTGCCAAACATCCTAAAAAAACAATTTTCCTTTCTTCTTTTTTCTTTTTTTTTTTTTTTATTTGCATGGGAACTCTTAACACTCACGAGTCCTTCGAACCCTTCAGTGCGGTACCAAATCCATGTAGCGGCAGCCTTCTCCTAGTTCGCCACCCGAATTAATCAAAATGCGGTCACAATTTCCATGCATCGGTTAGACGTTCGGTCAACTCGAAACCCAGGACACATTGGCCCAAGACAACTTTGACCAAAAAGGCATCAATCGTGATGCGTCTACCGGGGATTAAACCCCCCATACTCCTACTTGAGTGTCAGCATCTTTCCATCGCACAATCTCCGTGGGGGTAATTTTCTTTTTCTCTTGGCTATATTGGAGTTTGAGCTATTTGAACAACTTACAAAGTCAAGTTTGAGTTTCACAAGCCTAATCTTGCTTAATTGAACTTTTATTACTCGAGTATATGTTTTTTGTATTGTGTGAGTGATGTATATATGATATATTTTATATATCTATTAAATATTATTTTTATAATTAAATCAGCTTAATTGAATGAAGGTTAAGTTTTAAGGAATCAAATCCATTCAATTTGAATATAGCAATGAGTATGAGTGTAGTTTCAATTTTAAAATTTTAGAATTGAGTCAAGCTCAAATATTTTATTACATTGATTTGATTCAACTTGACTCCATAATTTGTAATATTATAATTTTTATTTTAACTTTCAAAACAGTTATTTGTAATGTTAATTTTTCTATATTTAAAAAAAATTTAAAAAGTAACGTATTGCACTATCTTTTTTATCAAAAAAATAAGCTTAAATGAAGTAATCTTTACCGTTTATCCCCACTCATAAAACATTTTAAAGTGTATGCTTTAGTATAGTATCTTACTAAACTTGACAAAACGCATCAAGTTGGATAATCCATGGCAGATCAGATAGATTAATGAGTGAAAATACTTCATATTTGTCTCAATTAAGTTGCAAATTTATGACAATTTAGATCAAATAATTCATCATTAACATCTCTAATATAATTTTTTTTGTCATCCAACGAACAATTTATTTTGTAACATAATAATTGAAGTTATTTTTAAAATTATAATTTAATAATTGTTAGAAATTTAATAACCAAGCACAAAATTATAATTTTTAAAATTTTCAAATCATGAATTTAAAGGCTTTTGTTTTTATCACAAGAAAATTGAGTATTTGGGCTTGAATTTGGATGTGACATGGGCCAAACCTAGAAGCGTATACCTTGGTCAATAAAACTTATATTATTTGAATTGATGCCTAATAAGTATGTGCATATGAGATTATTAATGAATTTAGACATTAGTTGCTAGAGGGTAAGCGGATATCTATCAAATAAAATCCTAAATTCGTCAATTGACTCATTTAGAGTCGGATAAAAGAAAATTTAAATCATATTCAATTTATTTAATGTGCGGATCAATAGTGAATTGGTTTAAGCGGGTCTAATTTAGTTCGAATTAATAATTTTCTATTCATTTTGTCAGGTCTAGATTATCTTAAAAATTTAGAGTGTGAATCATAATGTTATAAATGAAACTTCCAATTTGAACTTATAGAATGGGGAGATGTCTAGAGAATTTTTAAAATATTTTTTTCTTCTTTTGATGTTTGACTCTTTAGAAAAATATTTTATAGAAACTTATACCATCACAATGTATTAAATTGTGATGCATTGTTCGTATTAAATATGAAGTTGTCATATAATATGGACCCAGTTCTCCATAGCCAAAATTCTCTAAAGTTAAGAAGCACACCAAACAAATTCCCATCGACATTGCACCGACTAATTGCTAAAATATTCAAGCCTTTCTCATATATGTTAAAAATAGTTCTATCTGTTATTTATAATTTTTTAAAATTATTATACAAAACATTACATTATTTTTCAGTTTTCCATGTGTATAGAGAAGTTTGAAAACATTTTTTTCATCTTATGAATTTCATGCATAAATCCTGAGAAACTAAAAAAAGAAAAATGTATAACTATTTAAATCTGAAAATAAAAAATCAAAACGTGCCCTCCATATTTTTATAATCCCTTTACTGCAACTAAGAAAGCAGCATAAAGTAGTTAACGAGTTAAAATCTGTTTCCTCGAAGCATGGTTGAGGAAGTACATGAAACATGAATATCGAATCCAAATTCGTATTTTGTAAATTTAAACAAAAAGCAATATAATTTGATACTGCACTTCGTCTAAATTCACATAAATCCAAATTTAGAATCTAAATGCTAAGGTCTCAAATACAGGGTAAAGGGCTGATAAATATAGAAATTCATCATACAAATGCATTTCATGGATGAACCAAAGCGCAGCTTGTATGATGCTTCCACTGAAAATACAATTCACGCTTTCAGCAGGCTGCTGGGTTTAACATCGGCAATCTTGAGAGATTGTTGAACTCTGAAAAATAGCCCAAAGGATAGAGAACATCAGATTCATTCACATGCAGTTCATAACGTGACCATTTTTTTCCACATTTTCTTCAAAGTAATATTTGATGCTGCAAAGATTTCGTATGTTATTTCCATTCACACCAACATGTCAATAGGGAAGTTCACAGACCAGCCAACATCCTCAGCACTCCACCACCTCTTTCTTTCTCTACCTTTTTCCTTTTTTGTAATAGATATCCAATGAGCTTTACAAATCAAACCATACAACAATAGAAGAAAATACATAAGTGAAAAAAACATCATCAGAATCCATCCCAGAACACAAGCAAAGAACACACAAGAAGCTCAATGACTAGACGATGGATTTGTCAGCAATTCAAGTGACTTCCTTAAAAACTCCACTGCAACAGACACATCATCAAATGCCAGCGCTCCAACGGCAAACCTCGCAGCCTTGTGGGCCTCGGCAACTTTCTCGGGTGGTGGCTGGTAATTGGGGTCGTGTTGATATGTTTGAGAAGATGGGGGCACAGGCTCTGGAACAGTCCCATTGACATTACTTGAATTGTATTGGACAGCTGATGGATAGTTTGATACTGGTGGTGGCGGAGCTTGAGGCGCCATGTTGGGAGCGTAGGAAGCATCAGAGCCTTGGTAGTAAGAAGAATAATGAGATGGGACAGTTGGGAGGCTGCTCTCTGTAAAACTAGGGTAAGACTGGAAATTGGGATAAGAGTAGGACGGAGGACTTTCATGAGAATGGTAGTTCTGTGGCAGTTGTTGTTGGGGCTCTTGTGGGTAATGTATATGGCGGTGAGGCTGGGAATAAGTAGGATTTTCAGATACATTGGATGGAGGCAGTGGTGGCTGAAAATCATGGGAGGTATAATTGGCAGATGGGTAAGAAGAAGGTGGAGTTGAGTTGTTTGCGAATTGCTGATTGTTTTTATCGTCAAAATGAAGAGATGGTGGAATATTTGTAGATTGCTGATTTGTAACATTACCACTGAAATGAGGTGATGGATCAGATTCCATCCTGGGACTGGTACCTGTATCACTTCCGCTTGGTCCAAGATCCTGAAAAGAGAAAACAGTTGGAAGGTTTCCCAGAATGTCTAGCTTCTCTCTTGTGACTATTTCTAACATGGCACATTCTTCCCTTATATCATTACTTGCCAAACAGTTGGACTCAAATTTTTAAACTTAAGAGAAACCACTAATGAGAGATTTGAAATGCAAGTAAGATTTATTATTGTTTCCAGAGTTCAGTGCATTGAATGCAAAACAAGAATTGCATACAGAATGTCAATTGGAGATAAAACTTGTCAAGCTGTGACTAATTTTCACTCCTAATAACCCACTGCCCCTAAAAATAATCGATAATAATAATAATAATAATGAAAGATTTAGTTCTTTGCCAATGTTAAAACCATTATAACTTTCCTCTTCCCCCCATTACACAAAGGGTTTTTGGTTCATGGCATCAAGAAAATTCCCCATTGAGTGACATTCTCAGAAATCTCATTCAAGAAATGAGATGCCCTCCTCATGGGAATATTTTTATTGGTTCACATTACAAGATTTCCACGAATGTAAACATGATTCCCATGTCATTGTTTGGTTCAGCATGGGAATCTCATTAGGCATTTCAAGAAGACGACCATTATACCCACAACATGTGTGTAACAAACATATGCAAAATAATTATATTTTGAACACAAAAACTACTAAGAATTAGTACTTAATTAAATATGTCCTAAAATTTTTAACAATCATAAATTAAAAAAATTGAACACTTAAATAATCAATTAACCAAAATAATTGAGGACAATAATAATATAGTGTAAATATTAGCTAGAGGGCATCCCCGGGCCACAAGACTCCCCACTTTGCAAGGGTAGGGAAAGAGACGTCACAGTGTTTACCCCTACTTTTGGGCAAAAAGGTTGTTTCCTTAGACTCAAGCGTGTGACCAACCGGTAAAAAAGGAGCAACGAGCAACCTTAACGTTGATCCAAAGCCCACCCTCTATCTAAATATTATATTAAATTATTATAACACAATAATATTTATTATTTTTATTTTATTAATAATTTATTATTTTAAATATAATAATATGGTGTAATAATATATTATAAGGGCATTGCATCGAACCCATCAAAATAGGGAAGGCAATTTGGTCCAAAACATAAAATTCCCATGGGAATGAGAAGAAAAGGATGTCCATGTTTCATGGGAATCTTTTCATTCCCAGGAATGTGAGCATTCCAACCACATCAGGTTCCCATGCTTAAACAAATATGGGAATGAGATGTCATGGGCATCACATTCATAGGAATCCTGATAGACGTTGCAAACCAAATGTCCCCTTAGAAAAGGGAAGAAGTGCAGTATAAACTTGCACCATATTGCTTGGAAAGGGGAAAAATCAAGAAAACATTTTTTTCATCATCAGTTTTATACTTTGAAATTCCTTCTTTAAAAAAAAATAAAAAATAAAAAAAGGAAAGAAAAAAGTGGGAGGTTGAGGCAGGGATTAGGGAAGAACAAAGAGGAAATTTAATTCATTTTCCTCACTGCTTCTACTTGTATCCATGCATCACCTAAACGAAGAAAAACTACTAAGAGGTTTAGAACCATACATATGCACCGCTTGCCATGTTGGATGATATCGATAGATCTTTATCACCAGGGGGGCCTGGTTCCGGCTTCCTTCCTTCTTTCAAAGCTTTCCTTATATCAGCAGCTTTCCATACCGCATACTTCTGCTTCTGCTCAAGCTGTTAAATAATCAAAATAACCACAACTTGACATTCTTAATGTCAACATAAAAAGACAAGAAGAGCTAAAAAAGACCTTTAATATCAGACTTCTACAAAGCCTTAAAGCACAGTGTGTACGTTTTTTTATTACATAAAAACTAATAACATTATTAGCAACTCACATCAGGCTGAAGTTCACCAAACTGGCTAAGAATTTCAAAGAAAATGCTTGCAGCATAAAAAGTTTTTGCAGTACTCCTGCAAAAATATCAAAATATTGATTTCCAAATCATTACAAATAATGGTAAATTTCTAAATAAATAGTTCTTCAACTTCATAAATGACACTAACATGCTCATGGGTACATCATTAAGGGCATCACCATTCAATTAATTCCAATCATTGTATTTGAGAAACTAATAAATGAGGTCATGACAATAATAAGGTTCAGAGTGGAAATGCTATGGACTTGTATCCATAATGAGTATCCATAATGAGAATCCACTGATCCATACACAAAACTAAAAGCGCAATAATACAAAGCTGAAACCAGGAGAAACTCACACAATGCATAACAAGCCATAAAGTTTCAAAGCACCAAAAAAATTGTCCCAGCCAAACTCTAGTTAGATATTGTCTGATTTGACCCACTGGGTTGTGAGATTTTGTCCCATAAAAGTTGTCTGGTTAAGGCTTAAACCTTTCTTATACGGCCAAGGTCTCCCTAGCATACACCAGATGAGGATCATGACAAGCTCCCCAGTCCCATCTTTGTTGCTTTTATCGAAGTAGCCCACACCTTCTATGAGAGCTACACCTTTGTGCAGGATCCACCTAAATGACAGTACCCCTAGGGTGGCCCTCATATCAATGTAAGAGTCTCGTAGCCCAATTCCAATGAGGCATTGTCCACTTTGACCCACAGGACCTCACGACTTTGTCCTGTAAAAGGTACCTTACAAGCTTGAAGCCTAATCATCCCTCTACAGCCAAGATCTTCCTAGTACACACCCAATGTAGGATTGTTACCAAGGCTCCTTATCAAAAACCTGAGTTTGTCATACAGAACTCACCATAACATAGAATGCCACAAAAAGATTGAGAAACATTATACAATGCCTGCTATTAAGCTAATGCTTAGAACATTCTATGCGTCAAATGATAAGAATGTTGGGCCAAAGAAAGGCATAGATTTGATACATTATGTATCAAACACATGTGCCAACACTCCAATTTTGTTGGATAGAGGAAATGGGAAAGAAACTAGTTCCCTCCACTCTCTTTGGTTCAGGAGAGAGTAGAGAGAGATTTAGAGAAAGGAAAAAAGCAAAGTTAGAATTTTCATTTATAAAAATAACCCCACACAAGACCCTTTTTTTATATTATATATAGATTGTCCACAAGGGAGTTCAAACTTTTTTCCCCAATAGTTTCTCTCCATTTCTAATAGAGGAAAATGCTCTCAAACAAGTGAATTGATGGAAAAGGATTCACATAGCCGACCCCATCTAGTGGGACTCAAGGCTTGTTGTTGTTGCAGTCTCTCTCCATTTCTCACAATTTTTTTTTTTTTTGGGGGGGGGGGGGGGGGGGGGCGCTTTCCCCTTCGCTCCACATGTTAATAGTAGTACAAGTGAAAAAATCCATCTTTTTCTCCTGTTCTCTCCACTTCTTTCCAACTAAATGGAAAATACATAAAAAACTTATGAAGGTAAAAAGTAAGTTGCTTAGATGTGCTTTATGTTTTGCATCATAAGAAAGTTCAAGAGAAATTCATACGCTTGAACTTGTTTTCTGTCCAAGTTAATTATTTTTTGAAGGAAAGAATTTTATTTTTTTTCCATTTCTAATAGTTCAAATAATTACAAAAATTCCACCTTTTTTCCCAATTTTCCAAATATTTATAAAAACTTTGGAAAACATATTTTCATTATTTCTCGAAATTTCTAACTCTTACTTTTATGGGAACATGGAATTTGGATCTTGCACTTTAATTTGTGGGGATTATGTAGAAATTCTTGTAAATCCACATATCCAAATTCACATACCAAAATCCATGATTCTCAATATTACCTAAGTTGTGTTTTTTGTGATTATTTTGAAATCTAGAAATACAAAAAAAGAAAAATCATTTTGCACATTTAAATGAACTCTTTATCTTCTAACTTTTTAATATGAATCTAGAAAAATTTTAAAAATAAGCTAATTTTTTTTATAATTCTTTGGAAAACTAAAAATTAGAACATAGAAAATGCTTTCCACAACTAAACAGGCCTTTAGTTTTTCAAAGAAATAGTTGGGGGCCCTAGGGCCAAATTTACTTGTCCTTAGTCCACAAATCTTTTGTGAAGGAAAAACATAATTTTTTTAATCAAAAATTGGGCCAGCTTCAGGTTTCAAAGTTCACTGCACAAAAATAAATACAGGTTAGTCATTCAATTCAAATCAAGCTTACAGTTCCAACCATAACCGCAACAAAAGCAAGAAAATATACATTACTATAGGCCAGTGGTTCAAAAAATCAACATGAGAACATTATAATAAGCATTAAAGGTCAGCCAACAGGCCCAACACAATCTTATCCCACTATTTAACCGCTGGGATAATTGTTCATGCAAAATTTCAAACATAACTAAACAAAGTAACCAATTCACATCATATGCCTTCTGCAAAAGGACTATATGCCCTCAAATTGATGCCACATAACAAGATAATGTACAAAAACATTGGTCACAAGCTGAAAATGAGTTAAAAAGAATATATTTTCAGTGCCTACCATACTGGCGCAATAATAATAATAACAATTCTAGAATTTATTATTAATATTGTTATTGGAAAAGCCTGAACAGAGGCAGAGGTCAAAAATTTTCTATCTACTTGGGAAGCTCTGGAAAAAGGGAAAAACCCATAAAAGGGTCAAAATCTTCCATTGGATCAGTTAAGGAAGGGTCAGAAACTTCCATCAGTCCAGCAAAAAAATAATTGGAGCATTTGAAAGAGACAGCAGAAAGAAGAGACTGTCAGAAGTCGCTGAAGGTACAAGAAGGCAATCTCAATCCCCCTTCGGTAGGGGAAAACCCTACAAGGATGTTGCTCAAAGGGGAATCTGGTCAACTTCCACACTTTGACAAGTAGAGCCTCCACTTCCAGCCAGCTAGCTTTTCTTTCAAATCTCTCAATAAGCAGTCCCACACTGTCTTTGTTTTAAAGATAGCACCTATAGGCATTGCCAAGCACTGAATTGACAGCCAACCCACCCTGCCCCCAGATTAGTTGCTAGCAAGTTACTGCTTCACTTTTTTCACATTCACTCTCAGTCCAGAGACAGCTTCAAGCCATAGGAACACAATGTCTTAAGTACCTCAACTGCACTTTATTGTTCTACACAGAAAATGGAACAACAAAAGAAAATGCCCTTCCAGATTTGAGAACATGCCACTAAAAGACCAACCTTTATTGAAGCAGGTTAGGATCAGGTGGAATAGTAACTGGGTGGAAGGTAACCCCAGCTTCTGTTTGACTAGAAAACTAAAATTACAGAAGGAATACCTAAAGAGGTGGAATAGGGATGTCTTTGGGTTTGGGAGAGAAGAAATCAAATTAAAGAAGTCTTAGGTGAAATTAAGGAGCTGAATAACACCCATGGAAGAGAGACTATAGCAAAGATTTTAATGGTAAAGTGAGTGGCTTGCTCATCAAGGAGGAGATATCCTAGAGACAGAAGTCCAACGCCCTCTGACTAGCTGAAAGAGACAGCAACATTAAACTTCTTCGGCAGAGCAGAAAATCTTTATAGAAGGGACAAACCAATTTGCCAATCTGCACCAGTAAAATAAGCATCAGTAGGAACATTCACAATGAGAAGGAAAGGACTGCAAAGGGATTGCTGATTTTCACAGAAATTTACAACCTGAATCAGCTAGTTGGCTACATAGGCTTGATGGAACTGTTTTAAACTCCATATCAGAAAACAGAGTAAAACTGGAGAGACCATTTATAAATGGGGAAGAGGTGGAAATGGCTCTCAAGTTTTTAACTCACGCCAAGCAGACAAAGCCCCTGGCGGCTGGCCCAGATGGGGTGTCTTTGTCCTTCATTAAACAAAGCAGGGACATTGTCAAAGGATACATATTGGCAACCTCCAACCCATAGTTACCAAAAATGCTTACACCCTAGCAAGCCATGAATTGGTACAAACATTCCAAAATGTGAGGAACATTTTCATTCCAGAACACTAAATCTAGCAATCCGAAGTTATATAATATTTTCCGCATAACTCAATTATTTATCAGTAGAAGAGGAGAATTATTGCATTATGATTCTATTTGACCATTATTAATCCATTTCACAAAAAGAAAAGCTATATAATATTTTCAGCATAACACAATCATTTATCAGTAAAAGTGGAGAATTATTGCATTATGATTCTATTTGACCATTATTAATCTATTTCACAAAAAGAAAATCTCTTCTACCACACCCTCCCGAAAATAAACTAGTGCCACTACATTCTTCACCAACATATCGATATGAGTAATGTCCTTATACATTATAAAAGTGATGTACTGCTATCCTGTTCCAGTTCCACGAACCAAAAAATGGCATTCAAGGTAACATTGAACTGCTGCCAAGAGAGAAATTAGAAGAAATAGAGGAAAGAAGAGAATAAGGAAGAAGAAGAAGAAAGGATGAAATTAGGGGAAAAACACATATTCAATTCTCAATTCAAATTCAATAATATGCACCTCTTATATGGCTCTCACATACCATAGATAAAAGCACTAAACAGATATTCACATTGCCATCCTCATCTAAGTCACTAGGGATTTTTGTTTCAGCTTCAACTACTTGAATGCCATGTTCATCATCTTCTTTTTCTGCAACACCCATGACTTGGTTAGGACATTGTGAAGCTCAATGCCCAAAACCTTTCCATCTAAAGCACTTGATTTATGGTTGTACCTTAGAAGTCCCGGAATACTAAATAGTCTTCCTAGTGGTATTAGTCTCAACTCCTTTACCCGATTGCTCAACTGAGTTCTCTCGCACAATTCCATTAGTACTTTTTGAAACCAAAGGGTTGATGTAGCTCTAGGAGGATTATGCTGCATATCCTCCTTGATCTGAGTGGCAACCAATACTACATTCCCAATTGTAATGAGAACTAGCAGCAAGCTTGGAGGCAATAGCTAGCTTCAACTCTTTCATGTACAAAGCTACGATCACATCCCATTTCCATTCTATGTTGGCGTGAATAGCAAAATGATAGAACCTACTCATGTACATTGTCAATTTATTTCTCCTTGCCTCAAATCAAAAAGTTGTAGATGAGCACATTGTTGGTAATTGGAAGATACAAATTGCTACTACATGGCTTGCTTCACATCCCATGTTGTAATCTCACCAAAACACCTCCTTCTAAAGAACTCGTCTTTTTTAATCCAACAGATTCAAGTAGTTCTCTTCAATTTTGATTCATCCAAATTCAACTTTCTAGCCGCATTCAAGTCATATCATCAAAGATAGTATTCCAAAGGATACACCCAATCATCAAATTTAATAGAAGAGCAATCAACATTAAAATCTGAAACTTCTAGATCAATTCCCCTACTCAAATGATCATTTTGGTGTCCATGCAACTCAAAAGCATGAGAAATGGCAGCTATACCACTTTTTTGTTTGGTGGGAATATTAAAACGCCTCTTAACCAGGCTAGAATCTTGGTAGTTAGCCTTTTCAAAGCATCAGTAATAGTCTCCAAAGAATTCTCAATGTTTTGTACCCTACTGAACAATAATTCCACTTTTGCAGAAAACTCAACAATAGTCACTGTTAGCCCCTTGATCACTTGACAATGCCAAGGCACGTGGTAGTTGAAATGTTTCTCAGCACATGTGGTGCATGCATGTGTGCGATGTATCGTGATTGAGGGCAAATCGTGCACAACATGAAGGTTTGAATTGCAGACCATGTGCACTGTCAATGACGTAGGCCAAATGGTTGACATGTGACCAGATGCAGCAATTACTTGATAGTTTCTTGTAATGGCTGACTTGCACGCCTTTGTTTGAAGGTAATTTCGTGGGTTAACACATGACAACTTCCTAACCATGTAAATGTGGACAGAATTGGTTATTCTTTGTTGGCAATTGCTAGTTGCGTCCAGCACAACCTATGGAGTTGGGTTTGCATCCAACAGAGTCTATACAGCCTATGCAACCCATCCAACCAATGATTGACAGTTGGGGGTTTGGGGGTGTCCACTGGTTTAAATTGACATGTTGCAAGCATGGAACATTACATAATTCCTGTGTGTGTGTTCCTGCATGTGTTTGAGTTAACTTCCTTGTCTTGAATAAAAGATTAAGGTTGGAGGTGTTGCTCCAATAAATTGTTTGGCTTATGTGCATGCTATGCTGCTTCTACATTCGCAAGATAATATACCAACAAATTTGATTGTGGCATTTTGGCTCAAACAAGTGGAACTTGGAGCCTTACCATGGGTAAAAATGTGTGCAAAATTTAGACCCGTGACAGTCACCATGCTGCAAATATTTGTCATCAAGGACCCCGAACACAATCACCCAACAATTCTCAGTCTATTTATACAAAATCACTAACCTTATTCCCAATTCCTCAAGAAATGTCTTCATTTCACTGTTAATCTTGAATCAAGTATCATGCGAAGATTAAATGATTTCACTTAGAAAACTCACAAAATGCAGCAATGAAATCTGATGCTTAATGCTGCCAATGGCAATTTCTAGCTTACCTTAACATAATACTGTGCTTGCTTGCAAAATATCAAGTCCAAAATCAAAATGACATACTACAAACTAAAATCCAAAAAATCGCAACTGAAACCAATTTATTGCTAGTCTGGAAGTTAAGGAGATCTCAATTTGTTTTCCTCACGCATGTTGCAAATGCATGGGGTACATGCAGTGCCTGTGGTGACCTCCTAGCAATGAAATTTGGTGCGAAGATTAGATCAAAGGATGCTAATTACAGTGATGGTGATGGTGTGCAAAAATAATCCCAGGAACTTAAAGATTTCAAAGGGGTGACCAAGGAACTTTGAACGTGGGACCAAACAGCTTGCCAGATGGAGGAGAAATTCGGGAGGGGCTTCTCAGAGACTTCTATTTTGAATGGTGAAATGAAACTTGGATAGTAGTGTTTGAAATTTAGGGGCAGAGGCTGTGATTTCAGATTTTTTTCCCCTGAAATCAGGGGCTTGGAATGGAATATTTGTGGATGAATTGAGAGATTGATAACGAGGGAAAGTAATCAATGGAGAGAATGAAAGAAGAAGAGAGAAGAGAGGTTGCAGCAGTTTAGGATAGAAATTAATTACAGAATGGGAAATAGAGACAGAATCGAGGATAAAACAAAATGAAATAGAAAGAAAATGAAAGAAAAAGAATGATTGGAAGGAATATGGAGGACTTAAAATGAAAGAATGGAGATTGCAATTGGACTCTAATACCAAATGATGCAAGACAGCATAATGGAATTGCTGCCAATGGAGAAACTAAAAGAAATAGGGGAGAGAAAAAGGGGTGGCAGAACAAAAAGAAGGAAGAAGGTATAAGATGACAGGAGGGAGAAGGGGATTCAATTGGATTCTCAATTTAAATTCAACAATAACAACTTCTTACATTGTTTTAACACACTATTTATAAGAAAGCCTAAAATACAGAACATATACCCCTAAAGATACATGAAATTACAAATGATCCCTAAAACACACAAACATTACAAACCAATGTTTAAAAGGTGAAGGTGTAAGGCAAGGCATTTTACCCCAAACAAGGTTAGGCGTAAGCCTTTTGAGAATAATTTTATTTTTTAAAATATATAGAAATAAATTTTATATATTTCAAATAATAATATTTTATAATATAAATTATGAAATCATTTACATAAAATTCTAAGACTTCCATTTCGTATAACTCCAGCTGTCTCTGCACATAAATTGGAAGGCCACAGCCACATGCCTTTCCGAGGAAACACAATTACTAATGGGTTCCAGCCAATAAGAATAAAGCATATTGCTCTTGAAAGTCAAAGAGATGCCAGGATATTTCCCATGACCCAAATTTCAGTAATTCAGCACTTCGCCCTTCTATCAACACTCTTTTTGCGCTTCTCACACACATCATCCTCGAAAGAATCAAGTACAAAGGAATTTTTTAGAACAGATGCAGTTGAGAGAGGGCCAGTTGTTAATAAGAGAAGCTTTTCAGAGGGAGAGGAAGGTTGATAGAGGTCATCTATGAAGATTCATGGATGCGACAATCAATCAAAGAGTGAAGAAGGTGGACACAAACAGATTTGTGTCAAAGGCGAGAGACATCAAAGAAGCTGCAGCTCGTCTCTTCACTTTCTGCAGCAGAATGAATGAATGAAGTCCCTTTAAGCCCTAATCCATTCTTTTGCTTATACCTTCAGACCAGAAATATATCTATGTTCATGTTCCCATTGTGCATACACCTCCTTTGGCAAGGTGTGAAAGGCGCACCTTTTGCTCTTGGATGAGCGCCTATCAGAGAAAAGTGATCACCTTTCAGGACTTGCGCTTTTAGAAAAGCATCTTGATGCATTTTGGCCCCAAAACACCCAGAGGCATACCTCAAGGCCCGCATTGAAAATGCCTTTTAAAACATGGTTACAAACAAACCCTCAAACACATAATTTCTATACAAGAAAACTAAACAACTAATTAACTAACCACATTTGCATCTAGAACCCAACAATCCCCTAACTGTGTTCTTTGAAATTAGCGCCTCTAAATTGGGTCAAAATGATCCATCCAATATCTACTTCCCGTCCTACATCACATTGCTTCAATCACTTTCATGGTGTATTATTTAAAACATATATAAACAAATCAAAACAGAATATTAGTACAATAATCAACAGCTTATTCCCAAGTCATTTTTTCTAAACGTGCTATCGAATTATGACCTATATAATATAATAAAATGCAATTATCACCAAGAGGCAAGCCTCAAGGCATAAGCCTAAAACATCTATGAAAATTATTATCATAGAATATGTAGAAGATTTTTCATACAAATCTGCTCTCCCAGCCCGATCCTGCTTGTCCGCCTTTGCAAATACATTTAAGGCAAATCCCTCCAAATGCAGGCTGTCCTCAGGACCCAACTTCAGCGACTTTTTATCCTGTAGAAGGCTAATAACAATGAGACTTCAATCAGGTAAAAGAATTGCAGAAAGCATATAGATATAAGATGTTTACTAAACATCAATAACTTTGAGATTTCTACTTAACTAGGATCACTGTAAATTACGAGGATAAGAACTCGGGAAAAGCTTGGTTTCCTAAATGTGGAGGAATTCCTAAACTTATGTGTATTCTGAACTCCTTTTCATCATCAACCACAATGAATAACCAGAAAGAAGTCGTGCTATTATAACATATCTCATGAACACAGGCTAACAAAGCTAAATACATGAACTACATTTACAGAACAAATCATCCAATTTTGTCCAAATTCTCATTTGAAATAAATTCTATAAACCCTTGATCTTTTGAAAATACACCAAAAAAATGGCTGACTCAACAATAAATATTCAACTTCACTAAAACAGAGTGCATAAGTAAGAGGTTAAGTATTTGAAATTCTTAGGTTCTGTTTGGAACGTGGAAAACATGAAGGGAAAGGAAGGCAAATAATAATGAGTTCATTTTTTCTTGTTTGGGTCACCAAGGAAGATAGAAATGAACATAAAATATATGGTAGATCAATAACAAAGTTTTAGTTGACATGTACTTTTCAATCATATTGCGATGAAAGAGCACTTGAGAAAGAGAGGAGTTACAAAATAAAGTTAATTTGCTTCTTATTTTCTTTTCCTTTTATTTACTCTCACAAAATCATCCATCGAAATGAAGCCTTGAAGCCCTAAATTTTTCCTCGTTTTGGACCAGAGAAATCAACCCCCACCCCATCCAAAAAAGTTCACTGAGCTGACATAATTATACAACAAATACCCAATTTCATAGAACAATTGACTATGTAATTTCAATTTCCTATTTCTTTCTTTTTTTCAGGAACCAAACAGACCCAGAAGATTTAACAGTATAATGGAAAATACTCATCTTGAACAACTCAAAAACTGCACGTATCCAGAAAATGCTGGAAGAAATTAAATACCTTTTCGAGCTGATTCATGAGAGAGATAAGGAGGGCGTTGGTGGTTTTGGTACGCTCGTTCTGAGGAATCCTCAGCCCTCGTTCCATCGCATACAATCGACCTGAAAAGAACAACAAAAGCCACGAATTGAAGAGCTGCGATTGAAGATTTTTTTTTTGGGGGGGGGGGGGGGGGGGTGTTAGGGTTTAGAGGGAGTTCTTTTATTGGGGCGGGAGAGACAGAGAGAAATACAGTAGTAAGCAACGAGAGGTTCGTGCTTTTGCAACTCGTCTGCTCTTTGGAGGTATGGTAGGAGGAGCTTCGCGGGCTCATTATCGCTCGCCATGGTTGGTTGCTTAGCTCAGAGAGAGAGAGGGAGGGAGCGAGAGAGGGAGGGAGCGAGGCAAGATGAAGATGAGACTGCCAAGGCTGTCAAAGGCAAAGAGAAGTCAGCCACTATTAAGACGGCGTCGTTTTTACGCAGTGATTCCCAAGAATGCCCATCTTGCACAAACACAGCTTTTAGCCTTTGTCATTTTTTATTTTTATTTTGTATCACCAGAAAAATATTATAATATTATCTAAAATTCTTTCATTTTTTGTAAATTTTGGAAAATAAATTTTAAATTTTTAGTTCTCTACGTAAATATTATAAATTTAAAAATAAAATATTTTTTTTGTAATTATTAAAAAATAAATTATTTTGCAAAGCTAAACAAGCATAATCACGGCAAGTTTTGCATATAGTTTGAAAAATATATTTCTCCCCCTCTTTTTGCGACTTTTTTTAAGCAAAAAAAATTTTCAAGATTTTGTCTCTAATTACCATAAATAATAAGGCAAAGGATACTAATCTCCCCTAATATTTCAAGAATTTCACAAACCTCTCCTCTTTTGTCAAAAAAACACTAATCTTCCCTTATATTTTGTTAAAAAACAAGAATTTTAAGAGATACAGGTGTCTCAAAAATTAACTGACAAGGGAGGTATGTAGAAATTTTGAAACCTCAAGAAAAATTCATAAAATTTTAAAATCTTAAAAAGGATCAGTATCTTGTACAAAATCAGAGAATAGGTATCTTTTATCCAAAATAATACACCCTTATAAAAAATTAACTGAGAAAAAATACAAGACAATTCCCTCGGACAATTCTCTCTCTCAAGGTCTCACCAATTCCATTGATTAGATCAGTATTTGCACAACTCGTGCTAATCTTGGATCACGAGATTTCCCAAATGAAAATAAATTTCAATTTTTAATGTCATATTTAAAGCATGAGTTTCAATTCTTGAGATTGAAATTCATGAGTTTCAATTTCATATTGAATGAAAATAAATTTCAACTTTTAATGTCATATTTAAAGCATGAGTTTCAATTCTTGAGATTGAAATTCATGAGTTTCAATTTCATATTCATAAAAATATATACATGGATTCGAAATCCGTCTTCCAAAATTGAAAAAGTAATAGATATTTATACTCATTAGATGAGCCTAAAAATTAGGCACTAGTTTTTTAAACAGAATTATGAGCTAAAGGAGATCAGTAAGAAGTAGCTCACTTTAGACTTTACGCATCTACACCTCAAGGCTATAAGAGGATAGCCATAGGGGAATTTTTTCACTTTCATCTTGGTCCAAGCGCCCATTTACCTCTGGAACTTCAAACTATATGATTATGAGCACTTCCATCAAAACTAAACCATGTTTCTCATTTAGATAGGATAGGAACATAAAGCAATTTGCACCAAAAGGGTTCAGCAATTGAAACGCTCTGGAGGATATTTTATTGACAACTCCTAGCAGGTGAAGGTAGAGCCTGTGCATTCTACATGCAGTCTGACCAAAAGCAAACAAAACAACGAAAATTAAGGGGAAAAAAATAAAATAAAAGGAGCTTTTACCATACAGAAATATAACACAAACAACCAACCCCCCATTATACTCTCTTCAAAGATTAATCCCTAATTCCAGCCACTACTCTATGATAATTAACAACGATGACTATAATAATATCACAAGGGGTGTAAACCTACACATATCGATCTCTCCATTCTCTGCCATCTCCAGTAAACTATCATGGTGATGTGGGAAGGGTCTCAGTCCCCGAAATGTGGGAGGCAGCATCCTCCTTGGATATGGCAACATAGTTCACAGGGGCAACTGGTCTGGCACTTTCCCTCCTCCCGTCTTTACTCGTGGACCTGCTTCCATTTTGATGGGAATTTAGAGATAGTCGACGATTAGGAGTTCCATTGGCACCACCATTTGTGCGAGGGCCCACCACCTTCTTTGTCCCAAGGGGTCGAGCAGGGCTAGGCCTCGAACCAAAAATGGCTTCTTGTTCTGTGTTTAGCTGTTCATGGAACTTTTTCTGATCCTGCAGAGAAGTTCATAAAGATTAGGAGATTAGGGAATGGCATGTGGTGACCAGCTGAGACTGAGCGACACCTCTTATCATCAATTAACAATCCTGTGAAATTTGGAAGTTACCCTCATCCTCCGCTTCTCTTCTTCTCGGTCATGCCTGAGCATGGCATACTCATCTAGCATTGCGAGGAGAGGAACACCATCGTAGGTGAATGATATGCCACGATCTTCTTCCCATGCCCGAGTTTTGGCAACCAAGGTGTCAACCAGACCTACACCAATAGAAAATATCAATCAGTAGGTTTGACTTCTATCTAAACCCCTTTAAATATGCACATCAAATAGAACTATCATGACCATGCATGCACCACAAAGATGCACTCATTATTACATCCATCAATAACGAAATCTATTGTTTAGTTTAATGATCACTTCAAGGCTGTAGTTCCACAAAGATGGAACTCCACAATGTGGCCTCAAAAAGAAAATTAGTTATCATAATTTGAAGTCTCCAATTAGTTAAGAGATAGACTAGCAATTGCCAGGCCAAAACGTGAGTCGTAATGTAATACCCCCTGTGCATTCAACCCCCATGTGATGAATGGGCATTCCCTTGCCACCAAGGCAACTTCCAATGAGATGATTGGAGTGGGAGATAAAGAATTCAGAACAAACCCAAATCAAACATTAATCATATCATCTCCAACACAATGAATTTAGTTGCCAAAAATTATTTTTTATCTGGATAACATGTATATAAAAAAAAAAAAAAATTGTAACTAAAGATCCCACAGACTCAGGAAAAAAAGCATACATACATACATACTATGCCATCCGTAAAAGAGATTGCAATACTTTTGGATATTGAAAAAATTTGCATTTGACACAAGGTTGAGGTAGTAGTCTTCTGATGATACATATACCTGGAATTTTGTTGACCAAAATCCGGGCCTTTTCTGCTCGCTTAAGATTCAAGTGTGCACCCCTGCTGGCATTATATCGGTTCTCATCCTGTTTGAGCAAGAAACTGTCAGTGAAGTAATAATACACTACTGCCACTGTAGTGGGCAAGAAAGGTTTTTTCTTGGGCAAAACAATCCAACAAAAAAGCTGCCTTGCTTTTATACTGAATCATCCTTACTGCACGAAGAGAAGAATTTTTCACCAATCTAGATTTATATAATGAGAAGATTGTCTTCTGTTCAAGCAAACATGAGAGAGAGAGAGAGAGAGAGAGAGAGAGAACTATTAAGTACCCGATTGTAGTCTTCAAGCCAACTCTCTTCTTCACAAGCTGACATCCACTTCTCAACCTTATCCAAAATTTCTTTTCTGCTGAAAGCCTCTTCTCTAGCTTTTACTATTTGATTATCCATATCAGCCAGTAATTCAGATGGCTCAACATTTCCCGAATCAATCAGTGCCATAATCTTTTCTCGTGCAGCCTCTGGGTCTACTTCAATGTGAGCACGAACAAATATCTCCTCAAGCTCAGCTTGCTTCTTAAAGGCAATTTCCTTCATCCTGCTGGCTTTCAGCTGATCAAGCCTCTCAACCTCCACCTCAGCCTAAACAACAGAGAACAAGAAAAAGGGTGAACAGTATGCATGGCCTATCCCATTCATAATTGTCTTTCATTTACAGACAACTTTCCCCACGAATGTTAAGCCACAGACTTCACTTACCTGCTCAATCAAGTCGAGAGCAAGAGCCCCAGGGACTGTCACTTCGTCAACTGAAGCTGAAATATTACAGGTAACATGATCAAACAAGCTGCGCTCTTCTTGGGGGGTATCCATCAGATTCCAAAGATCAATTAGCTGAGTAGACAACTCTTGAAGCTGCGAAGATATTATGCACATGAAAAAATGTAATTCATTAAGGCAAACCATTAATAATTCAACAACAACAACAAAACCAAGCTTTAAGTCCTACTACGTGGAGTCGGCTACATGAATCCTTTTCCGCCATTTATGTGAAAACCATTAATAATTCAAATTTAAAAAAGAAAAAAAAGAAGGATTACTTCTAAGGTGACTGTAATGACCTTAAGCCTGAGAAAAGCATGAGCCATGCGCGACAGTACAATTGACAAAGGCATGTATCCCCCCATTTAACAAATGGCGAGGCAGAAATAAGGCAATCTAGATTGAAATAACTCATAAAGTTGCACCTCCTCAACAAGAAGCACACAAAAGACCCAAACTACCCTCTATAAGGTGGTATACAGCCGCAAAATTTACAGAAGACAGCACAGAACTTTAAAGACCCAAGAGGCATACAAAACTATAGAAAGACAATGCATGTTTGCCGTGCTATGCACGTGTAGCAGTATAAGTACCATATTACTCAAGTTCTGCTCTCACTAAATTAACATATCCAAACAATATTAACAAGTTTCTCCAAGGGAAATAAGCCACCATGATAAATGCAGCATGAAAGAAACAATCTTCAGATGCTATACATGCTATCATTACAAAATTGGAAGTTTGACACTATATTAAAGAAGATAGAACATCTATGATAGATTTTTTACAGGTTATAATAACACAGGTGCACAGAATCATCTATGATTTGTTGCTTCCAGTAGCATCTACTTCCACATTAGTCAAAACATAAAACAAAGAGAAAAATCCAGATGAGCTAAATTTTTACCTTTTGCAATCTCTGTTTCTTATCTTCTTTCAGTACTAAGACTGTCTTCGCTAGCCTAGACAGAGTGTCATTGCTAATACTTTTGGATTGCACACCAGTAGAGTCATTTAAGCTTGGATGAACTTCAGTAACAGTACCGAAGAAGTCCATCCCAAGAACAGCACATAGATCATGCACTGTGCTTACAAATTCAAGGACCTTGTGCAACCTCTCACTCTGCAAATTGAATAAGCAATTCATGAAATCTGCTTGAAGAAGAAGAAGAAGAAGAAGAAGCAGAAGAACAACAGTAACAACAACAACAACAAAAACAAAATAATAATAACAGCAGCAGCAGCAGCAAAAAAGAAAGCCTTAAGCACCACTACATGGGGGGCTTCATTCTGCTTGATCCAGGACAACAAAGCTTTTAACTAGCACCACATTTGTAAGCTAGCCTAAATGCTATTAACTAATAAACTGGTTATTGAGATATTACCTTTTCCCTCTGAAGTTCCTGGAGTTGAACATGAAATTCATCTAACTTCTTTAAGGATAAATCAGTCTCATCAACAATGGGACTCCCTACTTGCTCACTAGACCCAGCAATTTCCCCACACATCTTTTGGATCTGTGACTGAACATCAGAAAACTCCTTTATCCTCTCTTCTTTCTGTTTCCATAGCTGTTCTAGTGCCGGTGCTATAGCTTCAAGTTGTTCCTTGATTGTTCCTGAAGCTTTCTCAGGCTACAAATTGAAGAAAACAAGTCACAAATACCCATTTATACTAGCACCTAATATACACTTAGGGAAGCTGAAATTATATCCATTAAAATATACACACATAAAAGGCGTATAAAGCATTCATATTAGTGGTAACAATTTAAAAGTCACAATTCCAATAACTTAAAACTCACAATTCCAACAAGAGATTTTTCTCCAAGAGCTGATAGAAGGTTGGAGAGTTCAACTTTCGCATCTGCCAAGGCCTGGAGAAGGTGTGCCCTCGACTTAGCAGCCTGATCAACCTTCCTCTTGTACACATCCAAACATTCCTGTTCCAACTGAAGAAGCATCTTGTCCCGCTCTTCATCACTTTCACCAACCTCATCCCAAATTTGCTGCAGTGAAGCACACGCTATTTCATTAGCTCATTGCCTCATGCTTTGTGTGATAACATGAGCAATGTAACAAAGATCAGAAATCCACAAAGTTTAAAATTAATTGCCTGTAATTGCTGCAGCAAAGAACCACAGGTGGTTTCTCCAATAAGAGGGTTTTGAACTTCTGCTGCTGCCATTCACGTCTATACAATCACAACCTCCTAACCTGTATTGCAATGAGTGTTAGAAGACATTATTTCGTTTCTCAATTGACATGAAATGATGTTGTTTCAAAAGTTGTGGTGTTTATATGCCAAAATCTTAAAAATTAGAAATAAGAGAAACAAACAAAAACAAGAAAATGAGCAAACATATTTTAGCATGTTACAGGCCTGCAAGGGATGAAAACCAAGTGGTACAACACGCATCGGCCAGATCAGACAGCAAATTGCTAGCTGCTATGAAGGATCAGTGATAAACATTATTAATAAATTTCAGAATAAACTGGCAATGGAAACTAAAGCTGGAAAGTGTACAAAAATTTAAAGAATTCAACATTCTGATGTTGATAATCACAGGGCATACTATTAGCCTTGCAATCTTGAGTGCCATAAAATGCATATAGATTTGACTTAGTAGTGCAATGATAGCCTGATAGGTGTAGATCTGGACTTCAATAGGATCCAAAGATGACACTTTTCATATTGGTACTAAATTTGGCGCATGAATAAGATCTCCATTTCAGATCTTAAGCATCATTTGCTTCAATTAACACTAAAGAATCCCACGTCTTAAATTGCATTATAATATTTTAACTTCATTAGGACCTAAACCTCACTTCATTTCTACTCAAACCCACTTAATGACCCATATTGCAACTAAAAATATTAAACTAAAGCGTCATTACCAAAAACTTGGTACGGCAGCAAGATCTCGAGCTCAATAAACAGCTCACCACCACCACAATTATGATCGCAAGCAATTCTCTTCAGTAAGACAGTGTAAATGACCAACTTTAAGCACTAAAACAAAATTATAATTTCTACAAAAAAATGCCTACCAACACCAATTATAAACCCCACGGACCACCACAATCAAGCTTCAAAGCACTCAGATCTCTCTACATCCCGAATCAAACGCATTCCGATTCGAAACTCAAGCGATGCACAACAAGAAATCACCCAAAATAAATAATAAAGCTACTTCGAAGACCACGCAAGTAAATATACCACATTCGTTATAAGATAGGAAACAGGAGGTGAGTAGCAGCAAATGCTTACCGAGATCGTCCTTGAAGCTAGGGTTTTGTGAGCTCTGCGGTTCAGATCTACTCCTGCTGGTCTCAGTGTTCTTCGTCCACACTGAAGAAAGAGAGGGAACTAAGGACATGGGTGTCGCGGTGTGGGCCCTTATATAATTCATGTCAGAAATCAGAAATCCATATCGGAAAGTCTTGATACTTTCAGGCCTTACGTTTGGTTTTATTACGAGAAAGACACTGGGGGCGGAGGCTGTTTTACGAATTTGCCCCTAATGTTGACTGGACAGTCAACAGTTCGATAGCGGCTGTTAAGAGTTGAGAGCGGGGGGAAATATGGGGCCCATATCACTTTTGAAGCGCCTCATTGGCTGTTGATGTCACGGGTCCACAGTCCATACACTATTTTATTTTTCAAAATCTTTTGGGGGTAAATCTATGGTCCAAGACAATCAAGCATTCAACCAATCAACTAGTGAAGATAGATAAATGATTTGGGGTAATTGTGAAATATGAAAGTTTTTAGGGTCTTTTTGGTATTTAAACAGAAAATAATAAAAGACAATAATCATTCTTAAAAATACTATCCTGTAGGTGTATTTTTAGTAATAAAATAAGACATAATGATGGATATTTTCTGGAAAATGAATATGCACCTTTCAATTTAATTTTTTCAAAATTCATTAATAAAAATATTAAATTCATAAATTACTCTGAATAAAATATATTTTATATTAATTAACTATTGTATTAGAAAAAGATTTTAGGAGCCTAAAAAAACATAAATAGACTCATTAATATTTGCAACATCTAATAACTCTCCTTTTTAAATAATTTTTATTAATGGAACTTTCAACTCCTTTATATGTGCAAAAATTTGATAATAGTTGTGCATTTCAATCGGATTGTTATGGACGCTTGTAATGTAAGTCACATTGTGCGCAAATGAGGCAGAGAAAATTAAACGAGTAGTAGAAGGGGTAGAGGTAGACCTAAAATAACTGGGAAGAGAGATAATGAGTAAAAATTTAATACCCCTTAATATATTAAAATAAATGGCTGATGATCGCATAAATTGGTAAAAAATAATTCATATAACCGAAATCACCTAGCGGGACTAAAAACTTGATTTTATTATTATTGTTGTTGTATCGGATTATAAGTTAAATATAAACTATGAGCAAAAGTTCTTCACCTTGACTTAGCTCAAAAGACCCGAATCTCCATAATATGGTAATACTTTCACATCTTAGCCTATTTAATTTCTTTTTTTTATTGATATCTTTTATCACTAATCTTTATACATAAGTTTTACTATATGTGGAGTGATAAATTTACTAAAATGCCACACTTGTTGTGGTATTTGCTTTATATGATATTTTTTTAGAAAAATTATTAACTTTGTGCTTGGAATTTGAACCTTTGTTTTGAATTTATATGGATTTAATTAGAAATAATTGCTTTGAGTTATTTTTGCTTTCACACAAATTTAATCCAAATCCTGAAATACATACTCCAAAACACTATTTAAGAAAATTTATAGTTAATATATTAAAATAACTAAAACAAAAAATGGCATGAAAGAGAGGTAGTCGGGACATGCAATAAATAAGTTATAATATTTTTACAGAACAAAATACATCTCAATAATAAATATTTAGCTTAGTATAAATGGGTTAAATTATTGAATTTGGTTTTTGGCCCAACAGTTTGTAGCTTTAACCTAAATGAGAATTGGTTAGATCAAGGATTGTTGGGATTTAGTTAATAGTTTATCATGTATCTAATATTAATTAGCTATGACTATGTGCATTTGAATTTTATTCATAACATTTGTGTAATTTAGGGATTTATTTGTATTTTCATGTAGTATTAGAAGTATATGTTAAAAACTTCAAATGGATCATCCATTTCAAATGACTTTAAACTCAACAATACTAATTTCTATGTGTGTGAAAAATTTTACCCAATATGTAATAAGGCTAATCTTATCTCGATAAATACTAGTAAGTAATGGTTCTTCCAAATAGGGTTTAGCATCCACCAATTGCAAGCTATATTAATATTTGAATCCATGAATTCATATCATTAGAACTCATTCAAACTATATATTTTTACTCGTTAATCCAACTGTCCAAGTGTTGCTTAGCATTCTGCAATTAATGGAATTCCAAATTCCATGTAAAGGAATCATTTCTTACGAGTATTTATCACCTTGATCCTAGGACCGGCTATTCACAATATGGGGTCTTAGGTGAATGATTTAATTAGGGTTCATTAATATTTTATTTAATTTTTATTTTTATTTAAAATTAATTTTTCTAACTTTTTGAGATGCAAAATCACTAATTAAAGTGTTATATTCAAGATTTTCAAGTATATTTTTTTTTTATTGATAACATAGTCAATCAATTTAATTTTTCTCATGACATAGTTGATCGCAAATATTTTTTTATGAGTTGAAGTTTTGAAAAACTTATTTTTGCAGAAGCTATTGTCGCAGGTATTATTAATAAAATTTTATAAACAATAAATGCATTTAGAAAAAAATCTATCTTTTTTATAAATACATTGAGACTTGAAAAAAAAAATTAAATTGCATTTACTTTACATTTTAAAATACAATTTCATTTACTTGATAGTGTGAAAGTCAATGTGTGAGAAGATAACACCATAAATAATGTTAATATTATTATATTAAAAAAAAAATTTGGAGGCCCCAAAAATAGGCAAACACCTCAACTGCCTTAAGGTCAAGATTGCACTGCTTGATCCATATCAATAAGATCTCTCAACATTACATTATACTAATAAGATTTTATTTTTTTTTACTAAAAGAAGGCGGCACTTTCATTTTTTTATTAATATACCCTCACTTTTAGCAGAGGAATACCTTGGTTACAAGATAAAACAAAAGGAATAATACAGAAAAAACCTCAAAAAAAAACCAACACCAGTGTTAAAATAAATAAATTGTATTATTCCATTGATTAAAGTTATCTTTACAATGGTATTTATACTAGTATATGAAATGAAAAATACAACTGACATAATAACAAACAAAGTAACAACTAAACTAATTAACAGATTAACAACAAAATTAACAATTCTAATATGCCCCCTTAAGATGGAGATGGTGAATAAAGATTTCACATCGCCATCTTGCGGTAAAAAGATGATGAAAAAAAAACTCATTAATGTGAAGCATGACAGCAGCAGAGAAGGCAACGGCGACCGAGAAGATCCGTAGGAGAAGATGCCGATGCATAAAGCAAGAAGACGTGCCGGCGAAGACAAAAATTGCTGCAAAGTGAATACCAAAAATATGGCCCAAAACGAAGGAAAAATCTGTAAAAATTTCCTTCAAAATCAAGAAACTCCAAGAGATCAACTGTCTCTGCGAAGGAGTGACGAAACATGGCATAGCCAAGAATGGCTGACCAGCAGATCAGACCCAATACAAGTGAGCTGAAGACGAGACGGAGACAACGACATGAACTGGCAGATCAAACCAAAAATGAGAGTGGAGAGCTGCGAAGTCACTATAAGGTGCGAAGCTCCTGACCGGCAATCACTGCAATTAAAAAAAAATCAAAGAAAACAAATATACTGAGTCGCATTCTAACGCGAGTGCCGAAACAAGGACACCGGAGCCGAAGAAGTGGCTAGAAAACCCAAGGTCACGAGAGGACCCAAGATGAGTGGTGAAGGCGAAGATACTTGAAGGCTCTGCGAGTTGACTTTCTCAACAAGTTAAAGAAAGCACTTCTTGGAACTGAGAGAGAGCGGAAAATGCACATTGGAGAATCTGAACTAGTGACATGGTGAGTAAACAGAGCTCCAGTTGCAAAAACCTCAAGGAGTTTAATCTTTATCCATCCTGTTTGAAATACATTTTTTTTTTTAATAGGAAAAACGACTGAGATATGCAAGTGAATCGCAAGACTGGAACTTCCACCTGTTCTTGCTGAATTAGGATATGCTAAGAAGGAAGCCATCAGACAAGATCAATCTCGTGGTGCTGCACAAGATAAAAATGCAAAGAATCCTAATGGAGGGGCAGAGAAGAAGGAGAATGGCCCTGGGGAGAACAAAAATTCCAAAAAGAAGAAAAAGAAGTATAAATCCTTAAAAGAGATTGGAATAATCAATAGAGCCTGGTGAGCAGTGCTCTGATAGGCAAGGCCACTAAAGGATCGAACGAGGCAAAGGAAGATCTCGATTTGCATTGCAAGCCAAGACGAGCTCGCAAGGGGTACGATTCCGATCTGACTCGACAGTAAGTCTGGAATGGAGAAATGAGTTGGTCACCATAAAGTTTGCAGTTCTCGGCGATTGCAACATATTTGAACGCGAGGGGCGAACCGGTGGCGGCGGCCATGAGAGCTCCGTTGAAACTCTAAACGGCGATGACCGAAGGAAATGAAGACAAGGATGAGCTGAAGAGTGTCACCGGAAATGAAAAAGATCTGAGTAGAGCAGATGCGGAGATCGATCGTGGCGAGTCTCTTGAGGTGCTCCTTCAGAAGCCGCTTGGAATCATACTCTCTACTCTATAAATCCCTTCTTCGATCTTAGATAGGGAATAGTTCGAGCAAAGAATCCGCACGAGAAATGATTGCACCTCGCTGGAAGAATGAGACTGCTACCGATCACCGGCAAGAACGAGTCCATCAAAGGGGAGATCTCAGCGAGGGGGAATTAGAGGAGAGCGTGAGCCGAGAGAGCAAAGAGTGTTTTGATACAATGTTAAAATAAATAAATTGTATTATTCCATTGATTAAAGTTATCTTTGCAGTGGTATTTATACTAGTATATGAAATGAAAAATTCAACTGAAATAATAACTAACAAATTAACAACTAAACTAATTAACATATTAACAACAAAATTAACAATTCTAATAACCAGTAACCAACCAAAAGAAGACAACAAAACTCAACATAACTAAATAAAGAAGATAAAAATATAAACACAATTAAAATCAAAACAAAATACACCAAACGAAACTCTAGAGTTGAACTAACATTAGCGATTAAAATATAACTTTATATTGTTGCAGGTTTTAGATTTCAATCCTTAAGTGGATGTAAAAAGAAATGTGATAGGAGACAAATTACTTTCTACTTTACAGCTTAATTTAAAGATATCTCCCTCATTAAAAAAAGTAAAGTAAGAACAAAACAGAAAAATAAAGGGATAGACATAATGAAGAAAAGGGGATGAAATGAATGTCATTTTCTTTCCTTTCAATTGTTTGCATTAATTATGTTAAAGTAGATTAAAATGAAAAAGTTTCTTCTCCTTTTATCTGCTTTTATAAAAAATTGATGTTAGAGGAAAAAAGGAAGTTTTCTTTTCTTTTTTGAGAAATTGATGTTAGAGGGAAAAGAGAGGTTTAAATTTCTCTCACCATTTCTTTTCTTTTGTTTTTCTTTTTTTGGATTTATTTTAGCAATACAACATTAATGAAAGTAAAATCCAATATCCTAAGTCTTAAAGCATTCCATTTTGTCCTAATTTGTTATTTTTAAAAGTAAAAATAAGTTGAATGTATTTGGTAAATAATTTTTTATTTTTTTAGAAGTCAACTTTTAACTCTTTTTGTTTTTGTGAACTTTTAAAAGTCATAAATTTGAAATATTGGTCTTTAAAATTTTTGAAATCTCATACGAGATTAATGTATTTTTATCAAATCTCAGCAGAGATCATCTTTTGTCCTTTACTTATTTATGACAATATTGATAGATGATTTTATTTATGAGCATTATGAATGTTACACTATTAAAATGTGAATGGAGAGACGTGGCACACCATGTCACTAATAGATATGAAAACTTCAACCCATCAGCCCTCCCCACCACCCACCACTCCAAACTTTAAAGTGGGTTTTGATTTGATTCCCTCCCATGCTACATTATTTGGTAGGTATATCATAAAATGACCCCAATTTTAGTTCCCCCTTCCCTGTCAACCTAACATTTTGGTTCATTACATATAGTGCATTATATTTTGAATTGTTTGTTGACATGGAGAAAGTTGGTAGTTTTTAACTATTCCATTGTTAGCACTGCCTTTCTCTAAGTAAAAAATTTCTCAAATTATTTAAATATTGAACTTTGTTCATTTTTTTTCTCTAAGAGAATACATTCAATTGCTTGATAATGTATTTATAAGGTGATTTGAACTATATTTACACAAAGGAGACTACAAAAATGAATTGTATGACCTAAAGTTAAGTAAATTACTTATACAGTCTTAAATTGACCATTTTACTATGTATTATTCACGAAGGAGAAAAATCACAAAATCAAATCAAAAAAACTAGTTAACTATTTATTTGATTTGATTTCAATTCAAACTTCTAAATTTTTTTATCATCAGTTTGATTTTGATTTGACTCATTCAATAACCACAATTAATTGAACCAAACCAATATATTATAAATATATATATAAAAATATAAAAATATATTATATATAATATCTCAATAATTTAAATTTTACAAAAGTTATATTGCACTAATATTAATGATGGATATTTAAAATTTACATGTTGGTCATTGTGAAAAAAAAAATCAATAACTTTCAAATTTTAAGTTATACTTAACAGTTTAGTTTGATTAACCATTAGATATTAGTTTAAAAATCGACTAACCAATTTGTGGTTGATTGTTTTAGACAACTCAATTTTAGTTCACACTTTTTAGGGAATGAAACTTTGGTTCAATTAACAATTTATGAGATATGGTTCAATTAACCAAACCATGCTCATCCTTGTATACTCTGACTTGATTTTTGCACGTTAATTTTTATAATATTTTCTATTTTTTATATTTTTGTGAACTTTTTTTTCTGTTTCATTAAAGCTGCATTTGCTTTGGTGATTTGGTTAAGTTATAGCATGTGTCAAGCCTCTTTAGTTTACATTTGAATATTATAATCCAAATATGGAATGCAATAACTATCATACCAGATATGGAATATGATAACCAACATACCAAAATGAAGTTCGATAACTATCATACAAATCTGGTTTTGCGTCGTCTAATGAGCTTTAATCACGGAAGCATATACACCACGAAGGTCCACATCAAACTTATACTATATTGTGTAAAATAGCTCATCTCTATTCACATAGACTTTTTATCTCTCCTACGATTTCAATTGAGATTTCTAATATAGGTATAGAAGTTTCGAGTTTTAACTATTCCTCATACAACTCCTTTCCGAAGACTAAATATAACATAAAATTTATTTTGCTTCTAACTTATTAACTACATGTGATCATTAAATTAAGTGTATAAAATGAACTTATTTTGTCACCATTTTGGCACATTTTTTCATTAACTTTTTTAACTCATTTCATTTTAGATTCATTCATTTTATAAATTAAAAAATTATTACATTCATGACATATTAATGAACTTTGAGTCTTACTCGAAAACAATGGTCAATTTATAAAAAAAAATTAAAATATTCTATGTTTCGAAAAATATGCAATATTTTTTAATAGAATTTTTAAATATAATTTGGGGTCTTTTTGTACAACAACAACAATAACAAAACCAAGTCTAAAGTCCTACTAAGTGGGGTCGACTAAAAAATTATAGAAAATCATAAATGAAAATAAAAAACTAGAAATAGAAACTAAAAATTAGAAATCAGCAGCCTATTTGGTTAACATTTATATAAAAAAAATACAAATTAAAATTTTAATTAAAAAAACTCATTTTCATATTTAAATCAAATAATATTATAAAAATATGATAAAAATACTAAAATAATATAAATTATTATAATTATTTTACTTAATTGTTATATTTTCAAAATTTACATTACAAAAAAAAAATTACTAGACATGACAATTGATAAATAGTAAAAATATTATGTAATTAATTTTATTATTATTTTTTAAAATTTATATATATTTATTTTAATTATATTTAAATTTATATGATCATTTTATGTTAATTTTAATTTTAGAAAGTGTTTAAAATGAAATATTTAATTTGAAAAAAAAAACTATTTTTGGATATGAAAATTTCTAACGATATGTTGTTAAAACAACTAAAAGTTATAAAATATGATTTTTAATTTTTCACAAGCAACTAAAATCGACAAAATAAATAGCAAACATACAATATAAACAATGTGTTTTTATAATCTATTCATTCATTGTACCAAAAAAAAAAAAGCTCAATCTTCCACGAGTCAATTTAAAATTTTGTGATCTTATGTATAGGTAATATATTCATATTTATTATGATGGTATTATGAGATATGTGATAAAACAACGCCTACCATTACTCCTCCAATTAAGTTGTCAATCACTCCCCAAGTCAAGCCTCCATTATCTCATTGAATCTTGGCTGAGATTACTTTGAACTTACTATATGTAGCTCTCGCATCTATTACTAACCATGTATAAAACATGTATAGCAATGTATCATTAAATAGGAAATATACAAATTAATATTCTCTTTATGGTATTAGAGCCCGATGATTCCTGAAATCAACAAGCCACATGCGCCTCTCACTCTATCTCTTCTCCACTCCACACACAATCGCAGCTCAAACTCAGATTTGCTTCTTCATCACAGCCTATAGCCATCACAAGACATCTGAAAACCTCTTCTCTATGCGTGAAACTGCAACAATGCTTCTACTTTGGTCATTTACTATGATAACGTGAGTGCTACTTATGTTTGTGCCAATCTAGTCTTTCATTATAGTATGAAACATATCGCTATCGACTTCCACTTTGTTCGTGGTCAAGTTGTTACAGGTTGCCTATGTGTTTCCTATGTTTATACTTCTGATCAACTAGCTAACTCTCTTACCAAGCCGCTGCCTTGGTTCTTCTTTCTTACTCATCGAACCAAGATTGGTGTCCTCCACGGCCAGTCAATCTTGTCAGGGTATGATAAGTCAACACCTACCATTGCTCTTCCAATCAAACCATCAATCACTCCTCCGGTCAAACCTTCATTATCTCCTTAAATCTTGACTGAGATTACTCTGAATTTACTGTGTATAGCTCCCGCATCAATTACTAACCATATATAAAGTCATGTATAGCAATGTATCATTAAGTAAGAAATATACAAATTAATATTCTCTTTAATATGAGTATATATTTGATGTTGGAAATATGAGTCATGGAGCAATAGGCAACAGGGCATTTGCCTATACCGAAAATTGTATGGGAGCAATGGCTCTCACGTGCATTTTTTAGTTGTGCATTGACCTTTAGCTTTTGGGCTTTTGGCCATAATAATTAAAAGAACGAAAAGGCATAATAATACCTCATCTTACTTTTTGTATTATATAATTTATATACATACATGATGTCTATATATATATATATATATGTAAAAAAAAATATTTGTCTCATGTCGTACTTATTTTCCATCAATTTTCTTTCCTTAAATAGATTTTAAATCAACCTTACTAAACATAAAATTAGAAATTTTGAAAAATATTAAAAGTTTGAGAAGATATCAAAAAATGGATGGTAATTGTCTTTATGCAATACTATGATAGCTAAAGCATGAAATTTTCATATTAATGGTTTTGGAATGGGAGATGAATTGTGCAATTCGACCTAATGGAATAAACATGTTTAGATGAGTAGTACAATATTGAAAGATAAATTAAGGAATAAACATATTCGTAACAAGTTAGGTGTAAACCTTATACAAGATAAGATAAGGGAAGGACAACTCAGATGGTATGAACACTTTCAACGTAGGCTACATAGTGCGCTAGTAAGGAAGGGTGAGTTAATTACTATGGGGGCCACCAGTAGAAGGGATAAGATAGATATAATATAACTTGAAATGAGATAGATAGTAAGGGTTTAATAGTTCAGAATATGTCAAAAAAAATTGTCCATTATCGTATAAATTGGCGTAAAATGATTCATATAACCAATCCCACCTAATAAGACTTATAACTTGATTTTGTTGTTTTTATTGTTGTTGTATTATAAAATTTTAATTTATACATATGGTTTTGATGCATATTATCTCGTCTCTCTTTTGGAAAAAGTGTACTTAGGTCAATTATTTTTAAAGTATTTTAAAAAATAGACTTAGAGTCATAGATTTAGAATTGTACCAATTTAGACAAAACTAAACATAATTTTATTTTATATTTTGTTCGATTCTAACTAAATTCAATTTTAATGCATAAATTTCGAGTTCTTAACATGATTTTAATGTATTTTTAAAACAAAAATATGTGTTGTGTTTATATTTTAATTAGCAAGGGCAAAAAAATAATAATAAAGAGTAACACGGAATATATATTTTTCTTTGGGCATAAATTGCGTATATTCCTTGATCAGCATCTCGTTTCATTTGGGAACCATAATCTGCGGAGCAGAAACAAACAGCAAATATGATAATTTAAAAAAAAGTAAAATTAGATAAAAATGTCTAAGCCCGGGTTCGAACCGGGGAACCTTAGTGCGTGAGGCTAGCGTGATAACCAACAACCCCACCCAGACAGCTCAAAATTGGGACACTGGGTACACTTTTTATTAAACTAAAGTTCAATTACAAGCTCTCTCCTACTCTTATCGTTCGCACATCAACCATTTTTCTCCACACACCTCAATGAAAACTAAATAAAATATATTGTTAGAATCTTTTCAATAAATATCAAGGCTATTTAGTTGTAGAAAACATTTTCTATTTTACAACTTTTAGTTTTTAAATAACTAAAATTTATTTTATTTTAAATTTCTAAAGATTCATATTAGAAAGAGAGTAAAAAAGGAGTTTGTTCAATTGTGTAAAATAATTTTTTTATTATATTTCAAAATAATCACAAAGAGACAACTTATTTTATAATTTTTTAAACTTTATAGGAGGTAATATTTATTAAATAAGATAACTCAGAGATTAGAGCTATCATTGGTCAATCAACATGTGGTGATTGACTTGGCTAATTTCCCTCAAATAGTTTCCTTTCATGATTGTTGATTTCTTTCTAATGGTTTCCTTTCATTATTGTATCTCCTTATTTAGAATGTGCCTGTAACTAGCATGCTATCGCGTTTAAAGTCTTTCCTTGTATATAAAATTTTCTTATATATTTTTTACAATTCTATAAATAAACATGTAAAGAATAGTGTAGGCATCGATTGCTACACCGTGTTTGTACAATCTTTCATGATATCAGAGCCTACAGGCTAACGCCCTTTCCTACGTACATGTACACTTCTACAAAAATATCTTCCTCATCCATCACTTTTAACCTCCCGACTATCGAACAACTGATTTCAGTACAAATGGATGGAACGAACTACCTAAATTGGGCTTCCTGATTAGTTCCGATTTTACAGAGTAATGGTTTGCTTGGTTTCATGGATGGTACTGAACCGTGCCCAGCTAAACATCTTCCAGTCACTGGAAACATTGGAACCTCCACTCCTGAAATTAATCTGAATTTTCTCCTATGGACAAAGAAGGAACAATTTGTTCTCAGCTGGATGAATGCCACTTTAGATGAGAAGGTTTTGTCAGTAACCTTTGGTATTGATACTGCTTGTGCAGTCTGACTTGCCTTAGCCAACAAGTATGCCTCACAGTCCTGTTCCCACATCAATTACTTGAAGCGCCAGTTGTAGTTTTTAAATTAGGAAGGGGAAAGTTGCGGGGAATATCTTCAGGATGCAAAGTCATGGGCAGATCAACTGGTTGCAGCCAATCAACCTATAGAGGATGATGATTTAATTCATCATGTTCTCGGTGGTTTGAATTCCTCCTTTTCATCTTCCTCTTTTTCATCATTTTCAATCTCCATGGGTGCTATTTTGAGTGACAAATCAATAAGTTTTGATGATTTTTCCTCTGAGCTATTGTCGTGTGAAATACAAATTCAAAGCCAGCGACCTATGCACGTCCCACAACTGCATGATGAGAGAACTTTTGCTATGATAGCTCATCGTCTTGAATGCCAAAAGAAGCAGAACAAACCATTTCAACCCAGGTTTCTCAATCCTCCTGGATAGAATCAAAATCAAGGCCCTCCTCGATTCCAATGTAATAATAATAAACACAAGAACAATCAATTTCAATTTCAAGGGAATTTTTAGCCATTCAGAAACAATCAAAACCCGAATAGTGTTATTTTTAATCCCTATGCCTGTCAAATTTTTCAAAAGTAGAACCACACTTCCTTGGATTGCTTTCATAGATTCGACTATAGCTACCAAGGTCAGCATTCACCAACTCAACTTGCTGCCATGGTAGCTAACTCGAACTCTCTGCTGGCAGATAATACTTGGTTGGCTGATAGCAATGCAAATAGGCACATCACCAATGATAGTGGTGATATGGCTTCTCTAGCCCCTCATAGTGGCTCAAACACAGTTGCCATGGGTAATGGTAATGATTTGCAAATTTCCAGCACAAATTCCTTTACCTTAAATGTAAAAACCCCAAAAAGAGATATAAAAGATTAATAGAATGATTCCAAAAAATAAATAAATAAATAAATAATAAATAATAAAAAAATAAAAAAAAATTAAATTAAATTAAATTAATTTTTTTTAAAAAATAAATATTAATTAATTAATTAATTAAACGAATTTAAAAAGAAAAAAATTAATTAATTAAAATTAATTTTTTTATTAAAAAAAATATTATTAATATTAATTAAATATTATTATTATTATTATTATTATCCTCCTGAAGCTTCAACAAGCTTCAGGAGATTCAAGTATTATTATTATTATTATTAGTATTCTTCTTCTTCTTCTTCTTCTTCTTCTTCTTTTCTTTTCTTTTCTCTGTGACTCTCTGCATCTCTCTCTCTCTCCTCACTTTCTCTCTCCCTCTCTCCTCGATTTCGTGATGGATTTTCGCCCAATCAAAAATTCAAAAATACCACTAGACTCCATTCGCCGCTGCCGTCATTTCTATCGGAGCGGATCGGTGGTAGGAGCGGCGTAAGCGTATTCCCTGGGGTAAGTCATTTCCCCCTTTTTCTTTAATCTCTTGCAAAATATAAGCCCAATTGACGAACGGATACCACCACGAGAATCTAGGGATGATTCTCTACAAGTCTAGTGGGACGGAATTCTCGTGGGGGTGTCGGGTCAAAACTCCAAATTTGGGGTGCGGCGATTATTAAGGGGCTTATTTTTAATTAATTAGCATTAATTTAGAAATGCTAAAATATTGAGCATTTTGGGTTGAAGTAGGATTTCTGGAATTTTGGGCCCGGGTGAGCGCCGCGGGTGTAATTTTGGGATCCGCAGGCAAAATTTAGAAAATTAAGTGGGGGTGTTAAATAATAGTTTAAATATTAATTTGAGGTATATAGAGTCTAGGGAAGGCTAGATGGGTATTATTTTGGAGAAATAGATTAATTAATTTTGGGAAAATGTAAATTGCAGGAGTTGAATTTCAGACGCCAAGGGCGTAGAATTTGGGATTCTAGGGAGACTCTCAGGAAGTCAGGTAAGGGGAATAAATTATAGTAGTGTTTTTGGAATTATTATTTGAATGAATATGTGAAATTGAGCATATGATATTTTGTCTGAAAATTATTATGATATAAATATCAGATAAATTGTGTGGCATTTGAGTAATTGTAAATTGTGATATTTTGGAGTGTAAAATATAATAATGTGTAATTTCTGAGAAAATATTGAAATGAGAATTATTGATCTGATTAGTGAAAAATAATGTAATATGGTATTATTATATGAGTAGAAATGTTTTGCCTGGAAAATGGGATTTTGTGAATTATTGATATTGAAAAATAATGAAATGTGGTATTTATTTGTGAGTGGAAATTATTTGCATGAGAAATGAGTATTTTTGGAAAAATGTGAAAAATACATGAAATATGATATATGATATTACGAGATGATGAAAAGTGCATAGAAAATGATAAGAATATTTATATTGAACTGAATTGTGATATACTGGAATATAATTGATAAATGCCAATACCGCATAATGATTGCGGGTATATGGTGGTAAACCCTGTTGGATGGTTATGATATTCAGCACGGTACCGTTGCAAGTGGTGTTAGTGCAACCATACGGACTCTTGGAGCGTGTGGCGTGACAGTCGACTGTGCCATTGTGTAGGGTTGTTGGGCCTCCTGAGTCCGGATTAGGGTATTAGGCCGGCCAGTCGTACTACAAACGCGATATGTGATATGATATTTGATCTAACCGGGTCGGCCAACAGCGGTTAGATCCAGCCTTCGGGCCGCACAACCTTGACCATGGGGGGAAGCATGGCGTGTATAGAAAGATCCTTAGGGTGGCCATGAGTTACAGACGCGATGTTGGTATTTGATACTGAGGATACTCATAAGCCGGAAAGTAAAATGGAAATGAAAAGTGAAAGAATGATAAAATTGGCTAAAATGAGAAATGAAAGAAAGAATGGAAATTAAGAAATAAAGAATGATAAAATTGAGAAATGGAACAGTGTGAGTTAATAATATAAATAATTAAAGCGAAGTGAAACTCTCCGCCTGAGGGCTTACTGAGTAAGGTGAGTGCATACCCGGCTGCATAACGTGTTAGGGCAGAGGGAAGCTACCTGTATGGGCAGGTAATCTTCCCTATTCTCAGGAACTTCGCGTGTAAATATGTGTTAGAAATCATTAAATTTGATAAATGATTTTTAAGCTTATAAAAGCTTGTGTTGTATATTTATATGATTATGTGTTTGTGAATATCAGTATATTTTCTCAAATGAAATGGTGATTCGAAAAGTAAAGTGTATTATAATTTTACTCATTTGGCCACACACTGTAAATAATCTATTCCTTCTTACTGAGATGTGTCTCACCCAAATTATCTAAATTTTTCAGGGAACAGAGATAGGCCAGGTGGTAGAGCTCCGTGATCATAGGGAGCTGGGACCCTGAGATATAGGGTGAGTTTTGACTAGGGAGGTGTGATTTCCTAGGATTGTATTATTTTTGGGTATGAGATAGTGTTGTGTATTTATGTATGTTGATACTCTGGGTATTGTATTCTGACTTATGTGTATATACTGGCTTCTGCTGTTAGGTTGTTTAATAAAATACTTTTTACCCGGTATCCAATGCGGGTCGGGTCGTATGAATGGTACTAGGATTGTTGACGTGGCCGATTTGTGGATGTTGTGGATTTATGACGTGATTATTTATTTATTAAAAGAAAAAAAAAATTGTACGAAAATTGGGGCGTCACATTAAATATTCGTAGCTCAAAACTTTCTCTCAATCGTGTCTTACATTGTCTCGATGTTCTAACCAAATTGATGTATGTTAACCAATTATGTGTCGATAATGATTTCTATTTTATCCTAACCAGTTCCTCTTATTGTGTGAAGGATCGCAGAATGGAACACACACTACTAGAAGGGCTGAGTGAAGAAGGACTATATCCCATTCGTTTGTCTTCTAATTGTGCAAATAAAACCCAACCTCTTGTTGCATTTGTAAGAATTAAAACTTTTGTTGATGTTTGGCATGCTCTTCTTAGCCATCTATCCCTACAAGTCACCAAGAGCGTCATCAATTCCTTTGATCTTCCCATTACTGGCACTACTCAATGCGACTTTGTTTGCTCGTCTTGTAGGCTGGGCAAGAGCACTCAGTTGCCCTTTGTTCTCTCGGATAGGGTTTTTGAATTTCCTCTTGATCTCGTCTACCCCGACATATGGGTATCACCGGTTGTGTCTAATAGTGGGTGTCGGTATTATGTTTCCTTCATTTACGACTGTTCTAGATTCACTTGGTTGTATCCCATTGCTAATAAATTTGAAGTATTCTTTTGCTTCATTCGTTTTAAACTGCTTGTTGAAAATTTACTTTATTGCAAAATCAAACAAATTCAAACTAATAATGGGGGAGAGTACAAATCTGGGCAGTTTAAAAATTTATTAACTTCAAATGGAATTCATCATCGACTCACGCGTCCTCATACTTCCCAACAAAATGGTATTGCTGAAAGAAAGCATAGACATATAATGGACATAGGTGTAACGCTCCAAAAATAATTATTACAGGAGGATGTGGTGATTCCAAAAAAATATTATTAATTAATCAATAAATTAATTAGTTAATTGATTAATTAAATAAATTAATAAAATAGATTAATTAAAAATAATAATAATTAAAAAATAAAGTGAATAGTATTAAAATGAAAAAAATTAATTAAATGGGAATAAAGATATATATATATATATATATAATATTATTATAATAGTATATAATTCCTTCAAGTTGTATCGTGAAGGAAATCAATTTCCTTCCATCCACCAGAAAACAAAACCTGCACCTAGGTTCTCTCGCCAATCTCGTCTCTCTCTTCTCGATTTTCTCAACCCAACAAGTATTGATCGAAAAACGGAAAATACCACTGAGTTCCTATCTCAGTCACCAACACTTTAACCGGAGTGGATTAGTGATTAGGACACCACTTCTATGTAGGGTAAACTCTCACTCTCTCCTCAATTTTTCCTTAAATCTTTAGTCAAATCGACGATCGAACACTACCACGGGATCTTAGCTCCGACCCTCGTTATTTTAATCGGAACAAATTTTCAATTTGAATTTCCTAGGCACCACTCATAGTCTGGGGAGAGGATAGTGGAATTATATCCGTTAATTATTTTTAAAGTTTAATTAGTATTGGGAATGTGTGGGCTTAGGAAATATTAAAATAATTCTTGTTATGGGAATTTAATTGATTGATTTGGGGGGAAATGTGAATTTCAATTTTTAGTTTTGAACGCCGCGGGTGTTGGATTGGGTATTTTAGCAGACCTCTCAGTAAGTTAGGTAAAAGGAATAAATTATAACAATTATTATTTTGAAAACTATTGGTTGAGTAAATATGTGAAAATGAGATTATGATATATTCACTGTGATAATTATAATATGAATATCAGGTGAAAAATTGTGTGGCATGAGGAATTTTGAAATAATAAATTTATATTGGAAAAGTGTTAGAAATTGAGAAATGTGTTTTGTACTAAGAAATGATACTATGTTATAGTATGAAAATGTTTTACGCGAATGTGAAAATACGAGAAACCCAGTATTATTATAATATATATATATATACACGTGAATTTTATTGAAAAATGATAAAAGTATTATACTAATGAGTATTTTTTGAGAAAAGATGAATTGTGAAACAGAGGTGTATTTTATTGGGCAATGATAAATGTGTTATACGAGTATGTTTTCATTGAAATATGTGAAATGAGATATATATACTATTATGAGAATGGATTATGTACTGATGAGAATGAAACATAAAATGATGAGACTATTACTGATGTGATAAGATGAATGAATATATCGAAATGTGATTATTGAATTGTGAATACTAAATTGTGAATATTGAAATGTGAATATGGAAATGTGGGAAATAAGAACCCTAATGGATTGTTGTTGATAGAGAGTACGATATCGTTGCTGGTAAGGTGAAAAGTGCAACCACACAGTCTCACGGAGAGTGTGGAGTGACAGTTGATTGAGCCAGTGAGAAGGGTAGTTTTGCCAGCTGGCGTCCAGACTAGGAGTGGGCTGGCCAATTATACTACAGATGGACAGATAGATTCCTTATTTTGATCTAACCAAGCAGGCCAACCGTGGTTTAGATCCAGCCTTCTGATCGTTGGATCATCTAATTAAAAATAATTCGTCTATTTCAGCACTAGAATGTCGTTCTGCCCAACAAACTTGTCAATGAATGTCTATACCAGTCGACGAATGTCCTTCAGTTACTCGTTGACAAGAACAGGGGATTCGGCGATGAGTGGATTGTCTGAGAAAATAAAGTCTTAGTATTTTCTCATTGACAAGATGACTCACTAGTCGACAAGTGTACTACACTCGCTCGTCGATGACTCCATGTGGCTAGTCAACAAGTGCCCTGTTTTTTAGCCCTATAATCCTTCTAAAATGAAAATCCACCCTATGACAAATGCATGTGAATATCTTATGAAACATGCAAATACAATCAAACATAATGCAAATTACAACTGAAAATCTGAATTGTCTTTATCCTTTTACTCTTCTACTTCCATGGATTAAGCCAAGTCGTATGAGCTTCAAATTCCTCATGACTTCCATTTTTCCTTTATCATGTGTGCATCCTTGAAGTACAAACCTTTTCAAGTACTAAATGTAGATATGAGATATTTGTGTTTTGTCATTATCAAAACGGGATCGGACTCAAAAAATCAACAAATTTTTCTGAGACATTTAGTCCTGTTATAAAGCCAACTACAGTCCGAATTGTGTTGACACTTGCAGTGCATTTTGGGTGGCATGTTAAGCAATTAGATGTTTCTAATGCTTTTCTCAATGGAATTTTACAAGAGGAAGTGTATGTTAAGCAACCACAAGGCTTTCAAAGCTCAGAGTTTCTAGATCATGTTTGTTGCCTTCCAAAGGCACTCTACGGCCTTAAATTAACCATCGTACCTGCTTCTATTACAGAGCTTACTACAATTGGGTTTTGTTGCCTCAAAAGTGGATACATCTTTGTTCACCTATCACAAGAATAACATACACATCTACTTTCTCATCTATGTAGATGATTTGCTTGTCACTGAAAATAATTTTGTCTTCATTGAGGCTCTTGTCACCAAACTTCAGGCTAAATTCAAAGTTAACGACCTGGGTTCCCTCAGTTATTTTTTGGGAATAGAGGCAAGTCGAGATAATACGAGTTTGCATTTGAGGCAAACTAAGTATATCTTAGAAATTTTGCATCGCCGTAGGATGGTGGGGTTGAAGCCTTGTAATACCCCAAGTGTCTCTAGTCGCAAGTTGTCCATCGTATCAAGTGATCCTCTTCATGACATTATTCAGTATCAACAACTTGTAGGAGCACTTTAGTATTTTACACTAACTAGGCCAGACATTGCGTACACCGTGGATTAATTGTGCCAACAACTTCATACTCCAACTTCTGAACATTTGAATGCAACGAAATGGGTTCTTCGATATCTAAAGGGCACGATTGATCATGGATTATATTTCACCCGTGGTGCACTTGATCTTCGTGCCTTTTATGATGTTGATTGGGCCGAAAACCCAAACTATCGAATATAAACTACGAGGTGTGGCGTTTTCCTTTGTCTGTGTTTAATTTCGTGGTCTGCCAAAAAATAAACTGTGGTGTCTCGGTCTGGTGCAAAGGTAGAATACCGTGCTCTCGCAATGGTAGTTGCTGAGTTATATTGGATTAGACCGATGTTATGTGATTTACAAATTGTTCCCCCTAAGTCTCCTGCTATATGGTGTGACAATGAAAGTGCCCTTGCTCTTGCTGCTAATCTAGTATTCCATGCCTGCACAAAACACATCAAGGTTGACTATCATTTTATTCGTGAAAAGGTGGTCAATCAAGATGTTAACTTCACTACATAACATCCAAAGATCAGATTGGCGACATTTTCACTAAGGTTCTCACCTCGAATCACTTCCAGTTTCTCAAGTCCAAGCTCATGGTGTGTGAACCCCCCTTTCACTTGCAGGGGAGTGTAAAACAAGACAATTAAGAGATTGGAGCTATCACTAGTCAATCAACGTGTGGTGATTGACTCGGCTAAGTTCCCTCCATTGGTTTCCATTCATGATTGCTAATTTCTCTCCAATAGTTTCCTTTCATTATTATATCTCCTTATTTAGAATGTATCTATAGCTAGCATACTATTGTGTTTAAAGTCTTTCATTGTATATAAAACTTCCTTGTATATTTTTTGCAATTCTATAAATAAACATGTAAAGAATGGTGTGGGCATCGATTGCTACATTGTGTTTGTACATTTTTTCAACATTTAGAGTCATGAATTTGGGAGTTTGAATTTGAATTTGAATACATTTAAAATAAACTTTATAAATAATCTATACAAATCAAAATCAAAAATCTGAATTCCATGCTCCTATAAGTAAACTAAGAGCTATAAATTTATGAAAAAATGAAAAGACATTTTTTAAAAATTTTTATATGTAAATTTAAAAAATTGAAAAATAATGTGTCAATTTTGTAGTTATTTGGAAAAATAGAAATAAAAAATAAAATTATTTTCACAAGCAAATAGTGACAAAATTGTTAATTGTAATTCATTTATTTCATACAAATTTTGTAAAAATGAAGAATTATCTAAAAGTTATCATAATTTTTTAAAAAAATCAAAATAAAAAATTATTATTATTTTTTCACAACTAAATGAGCAATAACATTTTGTTTTATTTTTGTAAAATATAAAATATAAAGAAATTAAATGAAAAATATTATTGCATCCCTTATTTTATCCCTTTCATATATGCCACAGCAGTGTAGGAAGAGGAAAATCTTAAAATATAAGTATTTATTGCAAAAAGTTTTTTTTTTCAAAACTTTATTTTTGGATGTGAAATGAGTTTTTTTTTTCAAATTTTTTTTAGAAGTAGCAAATATTATGATTGGTTCAAAATAGCTGCTATTCAAGGCAGCTATAAATTTTTAAATTTGAACAACTTATAGCCATGACATACGTTTTATTAATTAAAGTTATAAAAATTATTAAATGAATAATATAACTAAACAAATAATAACATTTTTTAATCAACAAATAATAATCATGGTTTGTTTTATTTAATAGAAAACATTTAAAAAGCTAATTAAAATGTCAAGTCAACAAAAATATTAATTATTTTCATCAATTAGAAAATATTTAAAATGTTATTGATGATATTAATTATATAAAATTTTAATTTAAAAGTTAAGTAGTTTTTTAATTAAAAAATATATAAAATTTTAATTGATAATTTTAAGTAAAATCATAATTCATGTTTTTATTAGAAAATATTAAAATTCGCAATTCAAATGTTAATGAACAATTTTTTGAGTAACTTAGATGAGTTGATTTCAATTTTTCTATAATATTATTTGTAAGTCTAATCAAACTTTATTGAACTTTTGTCATTTTAATATTTTATATTATATGTATGGTTTTATTATATAGACAAAAGCTTTCAAAACAAGGTAGGCGTTACTTTTGATCTCCCTAATGCATTCTAGGAGAGAGAAATATATAATAAGTTTACCCTATGAAAAATATTTTCAAAAAAAAATCTCAATCAAACGTAAACCAATGCAAATGTCTAAAGAAGTTATAGATTATTGTGAAAAGGAAATTCAAAGGAAATTCAATATCTTTTTGACAAAAATGCTTATTAGAAACTCAACGTCCCCGTGGAACGGTTTGGTTTTCTATGTTCAAAAAACATTGGAACTTTTAAGAGGAGATTTGAGAGGCTTGTGACGAGTGGTGAGATCTTTTGAAATTACTCTACCGTGAATTGTTTGCTTCTCCGCCATTCATAGATGAGATAATTTTTTCTCAAACAATTGTCACCGATTTATTGACATTTTCTTCTTTTGATATCAACTGTTCTTTTTGTTCTTACTTTAAATCTTGTCAGATACCTTCACTTTATTTAGTGTCAGACATCTTTACTTTATCTTTATGTGTTCATTATGCAACTTTATAGGCTAGCGAATTGTCGTTTTGTTCCAACGGTATTACTCAAGAAAAAAATTAATTTTGTAGCAATCATCTTCGTTGTCATTAAGATAATTGGACTATGAGGTGTTATATCACTTATATCGGTAGACACGGACTCATTCAAAATATGGATTAATTTTTCTTTAGTGCCTTTTGTCATTAGAAATTCTGTTTGGTTATGAGATTTATTTAGATGAGGATTTTGCTCAAAACATTTCATCATAGCAGACTTTGTCAAATTACTTGGCTTAAGGTAGCTCAACCACTTTAACATAACTTGTCTTCCAAACTGAACTTTGTTTTTGGTTTTTTTTTTTGAGAATTAGCCAATGTGTTGACTTTTTGAGTTGAATCCCTATTTTGATAATGACAAACCATAGTATCCCACTTGTGTAATTGAGTGTGAACAGGTTTATATTTCTGTAAGCACAAGTGATGAATGCAAAATGGAAGTCATAAAGAGCACTGAGAAGAACACCAATCGGCATATTCCATGGAGCATTGAGAAGCAGAAGACATGAAAACTTTATTTATTTTCTAGGTTGTAATAGTAATTAGGGTTGAATGTGCATGCATCTTACATGATTTAAAATTGAAGCTCTACCTGATCTTAGATTAACCATAGGACCTCCAAATAACATGAAAAACTCTTTTCATAAAAGGCCTAACTTATGCAAAGGTTCTTAAATGGTTTTAAAGTTAAAAAAAGGCAAAAACTAAATTTTTCAAAGGGGTCGGTCAACCGGTTAGTCGACCGAATGTTAGAAATAAGAAATTTTCTCACTCAATTTGATCTCATATCAAACCATGTTCAACATGAAAATTGTGTCATTTTTCCATATATTGAGTTTGATACCAAGAACGTCCAAATTGGAGTTACACAGAAAAAGTTATGCCCAAAACACTGAAACATGTCCGTAAGAGAAAAACTCCCTTCATGTTTCTTCCGTCTCATTGATGGACATTTTTCTCAAACCAAAAGTAATTATCTTAAAATGTGTTCAACATGAAAGTTGTGGTATTTTATCTTACCTTTCTATTGATATTAAGAACATCCAATTTGTAGTTGTATAGAAAAAGTTATGGCCAAAACACTAAACAGTGTCTGCGTAGAAAAGTAGAGGCCGGTTGACCGAACCTTCACTACGGTCGATCGAAACTCGTTGATTTTAAGCCTCAGTCGACTGTACCTTGATCCTGGTCGACCGACCTTCTTGGAAAAGTGTCCCAATGGCCGAAAAACGGTTAGTTTTCAAAATACAAATATATTTTAAGGTCCCAACGGCTATATAACGGTCACAAGGGATTTTTGCTTATAAATACAACCCCAAAACACTTGAAAATTGTTGGAGAATCCCTTTGTTAATTTAGTTTATCATTCTTTGATTCTCCCACACTTCTATACCCCATTTGGTCTTTAAATTCTTATTTTTCTCCTACTCTTCTTTTATTTGAAAATCATTTTGGGAGAAAATATTCTTGGGGGTTTTATGCGAAGAGGCTTGAGCATATATCATATACATATATATTGCTTGATGGTCTTCTTCTTTCATTTGTGATATATTTTTAAAGATTAAAATGTCTCCCATTTTCTTCTTTTGAAAACCATTTTTGGGGAAAATATTTTTGGGGTTATATTTGAAGAGGCTTGAGCATATAACATTCTTCATATGTATATTGCTTGAAGGCCTTTCTATTTTTCATGTTTTTCAAAGATTAAATTTTTCTCATATTCTTTTAATTGGAAAAATATTTTTTGGAGAAATTTATTGTGAAAAATGTCTTGAAGGCTTGCGGTAATATTCTCGCTCATATATTTTGTTTGAATGTCTTCTTGGGATTAATTTTACTAAGGTCAATCATTTTGAAGAAAACCCTAATATTCTCCTACTCTTATCTTGAAATACATTTGTTGGAGAATTTATTTGAGTTATACAAGAGGGAGCCTTGAGCATATATCAAATTAATATATACTTGCTTAAGAGGCTTCTCCTTTTATTTTATAAAGGTCAATCATTCTAGAAAATAAAATCTTTTTCCAAACTCTCAAGTTTTACTTGAAAAATATTTTGAGAGAAAACCCATACTCTACATGAGCTTCATTTCAAAATCATATGAGAATGCATATTAGATTTTAATGTTGTACATCCCTGCTTAGTTTAGAAGCATATTTTATGTACAAAATGATTTTCATGTAACGGTTCGGTTCAGCTTGTTAATTGAACTGGAGAGTCTCAGCCCCGCAAGTGAGACCGGTTCGGTTCAGCCCGGAATTGAACTGGGGAGTCTCAGCCCCACAAGTGACACTAGTTTGGCTTAGCCTAGTAATTGAGCTGGGGTTTTCCTTGCCCCGTAAGGAGAGGATGTAAAAGGCTTTTGCTCCGCTCGGTTAAGTGAGCAGGTATAGTGGAATCCTTGAGGGTAAGCCCAAGGCGGGGATGTAGGCTGATTTGGCTGAACCTTGATAACAAATCTGGTGTCACTCTTTCTATTTTATTTAAATTCCTGCACTTTAATTTCAGCATGTGTATGAATGTTTATTTAATGTCAAAATTATTCTCATGCACACATTTGATTTAAATAAGATACTGCACATGTGTATGTTTGCTTTTATTGTTAAACTCACTTTACATACACGTATACATGTTGAATGGGATATGATCCTGTAATGAATCGGCGAATTGTTTAAATTAGCCAAAAAGTTTTTAAAACCCAATTCACTTCCCCTCTTTGGATCAAACCAATTCCAACACAATGGATACTTATGATTGGTTATAAATAGCTACTATTTAAGGCTGTGATAAATTTGTAAATTTAAACATCTTATAGTCATGATGTTCATTTTATTAATTAAAATTATTAAAAAGGATTAAATTGATAATATTATAACTTAAAACAAATAATAACATTTTTTAATCAAAAAATAATAATCATAATTTGTTTTATTTAATAGAAAACATTTGAAAAGCTAATTAAAATGTCAAACCGACAAAAACTCTTAATTATTGTCTTCAATTATAAAATATTTAGATTGTTAATTGATGATATTAACTATATAAAGTTTTAATTTAAAAGTTAAGTAATTCGTTTATTATAAAATATGTAAAATTTTAATTGATAATTTTAATCAAAGATTATAATTCATGTTTTAATTAGAAAATATTAAAAATTTCAATTAGAATGATAATGATTAATTTGTTGAGTAACTTAGATGAGTTGATTTCAATTTTTCTATAATATTATTTGTAAGTCTAAATAAACTTTATTGGACTTTTGTCATTTTAATATTTTATATCAAACGAATGGTTCTATTATATAGGTAAAATCTTTCAAAAAAAAAAGTATAAGCCATTAAAACTCAAACAAGTAAAGAAATATGTCTTGATCTCCCTAATACATTTTGGAAAAGAAAGAAATATATAATAAATTTATCCTATGATAAAAATTTTCCAAAAAAAAAATATCTTGACTAAAGTTAGATTAATACAAATGTCTAAAGAAGTTCTAAATTATTATAAAAAGAAATTTCAAGAATCTTATTGACAAGAAAAACTTATTATAAAGTCAAAGTTTCCATTGAGCTGTATCGCTTTCTATGTCCAAAAACATCAAAACTTGAAAGAGCATATTTAAGAGGCTTGTGAGGAGTGTTGAGATATTCTAAAATCGCTCTGTCCCGAATGATTTGCTTCACCACCATTTTATAGATGAGATAACTTATTCTTACTGTTCCTCTAACCTTTCTTTTTCCCTATCTCAACTATTCTTTTTGCTTTTATTTTAAATTTTGTCAGACACTTCACTTTATCCCTTGTCAAGTATCTTTATTTTATCTTTATGTCTTGCTCATGCAACTTTATAAGCTAGCAAATTGTCATCTTATACCGACGGTAATATTCTTGAAATAAATTATTTCTGCAACAGTCATCTTCATTGTCCTGAAGGTAATTTGACTGGGAGGCATTGTTATCACTGATATTGGTAAACATTGTCTCGTTCAAAGTATGGATCAATTTTTTCAGAGGTTTTTGTCATTATAAATTCTATTTGGTCATGAGATTGTTTAGCTATGGATCTTACTCAAAAAACTTTGTCATGTCGTATGTCGCAATGTCCTAGAGAAGGGTCCAGAATGGCGAAAAATAATAATATTGAAAGTTTGATATAGTCGTCACTAACCTGTTATTTACCTAGGTGTGGTTAGTTCACCTAATTAATACTCATTGATCAACCTATAGACTAATCATAAGGTCAATGAATTAGTAGTCTTAGTCTACTTTTACCATAATTGGGATTGGGAGTTCAGTTATACGAGAGAAAAATACTAACACCCCCTACACACCTATTTTACGAATGGTACCTAATTAACCATGAATTATCCCTAAACTGAATTTAATGGTTTTTAATTAACTCCTTGAAAATAACTAAATTTTAAAATTTTAATATATATATATATATATATATATATATATATATATAAAATAAGATACGATTTATGAATGTTTGTAGATAAATATCATCAGAACTAATATAGGTGAGACCTGAAATATAACGATCCGAAAATTTAACTGCTAAAAAAAATATAATAAATGCTTTGATACCATAAATATTGTAACCCGCCCTAACTAGGGAATCCTGGGTGCACTCGTCATTATTCAAATTAAAATCATATAGCGGAAAATACTAAAATCAAAATACTTTACCAAAGTTCTAACTGTTTCCAAATACATACATACAACTACCTGTCTATATAATACAACCTAACAAAATAACAAAATGTAACAATTGGTGGCTCACCAGCTCTGTCTATCACCCCCAAAAGTCTAATCCTTGCCCCGTAGAAAGTTAGGCATGGTTCCCTGAAGGACCTGAAAAATGATTTGTATAATGGGGTGAGACACTTCTCAGTAAGACGAATTATATTATTATCAGTGTGTGGCTAGCATGAGTTTCCATGTGAATATAATCTTCCATTATTTAACTGTATATGAAACGACATTTAAAACTGTACTGCACTATATATATGAAAATACATAATTTTAGAATAATAAACTATCGACTCAATATAGCTCATTTTATAGTAAATTTGTCCATATATGCATAAAAGATACAACTTGGACTGCTGAATTAGTGTCGTCACACTTTCACATACTCATACAACATGCTTCCCCCCCATAACGGGTTGTGTGGCTTGAAGGTTGGACTCAGTATGTGGTCGATTGACCATAACTGAGTTAGAAAAGGTAGTAAGTATGATTGTGTCTACCCTTAACCCGGAATTGCATTGTTAAGGGTCACCCAGAACTACTTCAGATAGGGCGCCCAAAACGGCCTTGAGGTAGTACTGTACCCAGGTCTCCAATCGACTATCCCATATCACACTTCCATCCCTGTGTGATTACACCACCTCCCAAATCTAGCTACGGTACCGTGCTCATAATACAACATCTTATATCCATAGGGGTCTAAAATCATATGTGACAATTTACATAATAATACTAAAATCATAATTTATTTTTCTTAATATATATAAAACATAAGTTGTTCATAATTTTGTCATTTTTTGTCTCGATATAAAGTCGGCATATCAAATATCAGCATCTAACTGTCATATCAAATCTTGGCTTATAGCATCACATCACATCTTGGCTTATATTCGTTACATCATACTGTGTAATATCAGTTAAAACATTGTGTTCATATATGCCATTTAAAACTGTTCTCATGCCACACAATTTTTACTTAATAAACCATAAATAAAATAAACTGACTGGGAAATATACAAGTTGCTAAAAACAGTGGTATAAGCATCTCCAGGGTTTTATTTAACTCAAACTACATATTTTATTGAAAATAGGAGATGTTCAAACCTTTCGCGTTAGTTTTCCCAAAAAACGTATAAAAGTCAAAACAACCATTTCCATATACCCAATTCGTTCAGAAAAACATATATATTGTTTCTGTAAACATAAACTGCAATTTAATTGTTCCATATTTCAAAAATAACTAACATAATATAATCCCCTTACCTGTTTCTAAAGAAGAAGCCTAAAACCTTCAAAACCACCGAAAACCCTAATCACTCGAACCTGCCGAATATCGTAGGCCTACATGCCGGGAGAAGGGAGAGAGAGTCGAAGAGCACTTGCAAAGAGTTCCTGAGACTAAAGAGAGAGTGAAAGTCAAAGCCCTAATTTGAGAGAGAGAGAGAGAGAGAGTTGAGAGAGAGTTATGAAAACTAAACATAACTTAGCCCTTAAGTAAGCAGGCCCGCAAGAAAATTGTTGACGGTTTTTCTGGGCTTGACAAAATCGTCGACGGTTTGGCCCTTCAACAACTCTTAGTAGTTTACGTGCTGGAAAACTGTCAATGGTTTCTCTGATCCTCACAAAACTAGTGACGGTTTGGTTCTGACCAAACCACTTTCCTCTTTTTCCTTTTTCTTTTCTTTTATTTATTTCTTTATTTTCTTGGTTCGGGTTACTACATGAAATACCTCTTTACCCTTTATTTAATCATTGGAATGCACACACATACAAATAATATATATATATATATATAATTTAATAAATTCATAAAATTTGATCAAAAAAAGTATTTAAAAACATTCACAAATTTTCCCAAAAAAAAAAAAGAAATTTTTGAAAAATTTTCAACATTTTTCTACAATTTTATGAGATTTTTAAAGACTTGTTTCTTCATTTTTGATATTTTTATTTTTCCATATTTTTGTTATCTAAATCAAAATAAGTCAAATGATTTTTTTTCTGATTTTAAATATTTTCCCTATTTTTATAAATTAAAAATCAAATTAAAATTAAATAAAATAAACTGGCGATTTGAAAAAGTCAGATCAGTCTAACCCACAATGGGTCAACCGAATTTGACCCGATTAGGGAAGAGTGGCAACGTGTCAACCATCGGAAGCGACACGTGCACCGCTTTTTTTTTTTTTTTTTATATATATAAAAAAAAAATTATACCAACGTCACCCACCACATGGCATAACGTGGTTCATTATTGGAACTTATTGTATTAAATCGAATGCACAGCGGAATAATACAAGCATATATCGCACCACTTCAATGGTGAAATTACAAAACAACACAATCACTCAGATTATATCAAAGCAATAACAAAAGAGACACAAAGGATTACATGGTTGTGTTGCTATGTATTTTCACCATTGAAGTGTTGCGATATATGCTTGTATTATTCCACTATGCATTTGATTTTATATAACAAATTGGTATTAGAGCATTGTTGCAATGACCTCTGGAACTTCGTATGCAAATTTTGATATTGTCAAGTTTAATGGAACCGAAAACTTCAGTTTATGGTAGAGAATGGTGAAGGACTTGTTAGTGCTGCCAGGTATGGTGAAGGCCTTATATAGAGTTCAACTAGAAGGCATGGATGAGGCAAGTTAGAATGAATTGGAAGCGAAGGCAGTGACTACTGTCAGATTGTGTTTGGCCAATAACGTGTTGTATCACGTTATGGAAGAAGATTCTCCTATGGATGTTTGGAAGAAACTTGAAAGTCGATATATGTCTAAATCTTTTGCGAATAAGTTATTTCTTAAGCGAAAATTTATATTGGCTTAAGATGGTTGACAGTTCGAATTTGAACCAACACATCAATGCATTCAATCAAATCATAGGTGATTTAATGCAGGTTGATGTGGAATTCAAGAAGGATGATAAGGTGTTGAAGTTATTGAATTCTCTACCAGTGTCTCACGCATATGAAAACTTGGTTACGACTCTAACATGGGGTAAAGAAACCTTGAATTTGGAAGAGTTAATAAGCGCATCACTGGGATTTCACCAAAGAATGAAAGTCAGCGATGAAATTTCACAAGGTGAAAGGTTTGTGGTGAAGGGTAACCATGAACGTGGGAGAGGAAAATTCAAAAATAAATCAAATTACAATAAGTCTCGATCACAATTAAAGAAGAATAAGAATATCCGATGTTTTAAGTTCGAGGAAAAGGAGCATATAAAACTGGAGTGTCTAGAATGGAAGAAAGGGAATTCTGAAAATAAAGATGGCTCATCAAAATTAGCAAATATAATTGAAGAATGAAACTCAGAAAGCAGCGACAGTGATATGCTTTCAGTTTCATCGGGGTTGGATCGCCTCATGGACTCTTGGGTCCTAGATTCAGCATGTTCCTATCACATGATACTAAATAAAGAATGGTTTAGCACTTACAGATCAATTAATTTTGGTTTTGTTCTAATGGGCAATGGTGCTTCATGCAAAATAACTGGAGTATGAAATGTAAAAATTAAGATGTTTGATGGTGTTGTGATAACTTTATGTGATGTAAGGCACATACCGGACCTAAGGAAAACTCTAATTTCATTAGGCACTTTAGATTGTAACGGGTATAGTTATAAGTTTGAAAGTGGGTTATGAAAGTGTGTAAAGGTGCTCTAATGGTGATGAAAGGGCTGAAGTTAGATAGAAATATCTATGAATTGTTGGGCACTACAGTTGTAGGGGGAGCTGCAGCCGTAGATTCTGAGTTTGATGAAACTGTTTTGTGGCATATGTGATTAGGGCATATGGGAGAATATGGAATGAAGGAACTTCATAAAAGGAATCTATTAAAGGGTATGAAAACATGCAGGCTGGATTTCTACAAGTTTTGTGTTCTTGAAAAATAGAGTAGGGTGTAGTTCAAAACAACCATTCACAAAACGGAAGGTATTATTGACTATATTCACTCAGATGTTTGGGTGCTGGTGAGAGTAGCATCACGGGGTGTACATATGTATTTTGTGAGTTTAATTAATGATTACTCATGGAAGATCTGGGTGTACTTCATGCAGCACAAGTCAGAAACGTTTGCCAGATTTAAGCTATGGAAAGTTGAGGTGTAAAACCAGACCGGGAGGAGAATTAAATGCCTCGAATTAAACAATGGGACTGAGTACGCTGATTCAAGGTTCGTGGAGTTTTGTGAGCAACAGGGCATAAAGAGACATTTCACAGTTCGCTAGACACCATAGCAAAATAGTGTGGCATAAAGAATGAATCGAACTCTAACTGAGAGAACTCGATGTCTCAAGTTGAATGTAGAGCTAGCTAAGAACTTATGGGCCGAAATAGTGAGTATGACGTGTTTCTTGGTTAACCGATCACCAAGGGAATCACTAGAGGGGAAATTTGTAGAGGGGGTTTGGATAGGTAATGCGGTAGGCTACTCTGGTTTAAGAGTATTCGATTGTCTAGCATATACACACATTTCTAGTGAGGAGAGATTTAAGCTTGATGCAAAGTCTAGAAGTTGCATTTTTCTAGGGTATTAGAAAGGTATGAAATGGTTCAGGTTGTGGGATCCAATAGCAAACAAAGTGGTGATCAATAGAGCTGTAGTTTTCAATGAGAAACCTACGGTGAAGCGTACTCAAGAAGAAGATAAAGAGAAGCAGAACCCAAAAACTGGAACAGAGATCTGCATGTTTAGGGCAATGGTCATGGTCCCCATATTGCAAGAAGTTCTTGCTTGGAAAATCAGCAAGTTGACAGTGTTCCTATACGAAGATCCAAACGCACTATGAGGCCACTGGCCAATTATGGATTTAATGATCTGGTATCTTATGCTTTCATTACTAGTTGTAATGATCCAACTACATTTCAAGAGGCAGTGCACGACCAAGAAAAAGGTAGGTGTATGGGTGCTATGGTGGAGGAAATAAAGTCATTGCATAAGAATCAGACATGCGATTTGGTGGAGCTTCTAGATTGGAAAAGGGCGATAGGTTGCAAGTACGTGTATAGGAAGAAGGAAACGGTATCAGAAAAGGAAGGAGAGAAGTTCAAGGCACGGTTAGTTGCAAAAGGATACTCACAGAAGAATGGAGTGGATTATGATGAAATCTTCTCACCTGTGGTCAGACACACTTCCATTAGGGTAGTTTTGGGTTTAGTGACACACTATGATATGCATTTGGAGCAAATGGATGTGAAGACAGCATTTCTCCATGGTGACTTGGAGGAGTAGATTTATATGGTACAAGTAGAAGGATTTAGTAAACCTTGGCATGAGCATTTGGTTTGTAAGTTGAAGAAATCACTCTATTGGCTGAAATAGTCTTCGAGGCAATGATGTTGGCTTTATGGGAAGTCAACAATCAACCCTGTTGCAAGGGATCATAGTAGTGGGCCCCAGCTCGACAGTGCTTAGCATGCCAGCCCGTTGGCACCCTTGTTTGGAATTGGTGCTGCCCCTCATGTCCACCCGACACTTCGAGCGGGGCTCTGCGCTGCTGTTTAAAGGAAAAAGTTGTGCCCCTTCTACCACCAATTGGTTTTAGAAGAACCGGTAGTGCTTGATCCTGACAAGTGATATCAGAGTGAGGTCACGGGTTCGAGCACTCCCAGGGTAGCTGCTGGAGGGGTGATTGTTGGCTTTATGGGAAGTCAACAGTCAACCCTGTTGCAAGGGGTTGCAGCAGTGGGCCCCAGCTCGACAGTGCTTAGCGTGCCAGCCCGTCGGCACCCCTGCTTGGAATTGGTGTAGCCCCTCATGTCAACCTGATGCTTAGAGCAGGGCTCTACACTGCCGTTTAAAGGAAAAAGTTGCTCCCCTTCTACCACCAATTGGTTTTAGAAGAACCGGTAGCGCTTGATCCTGACAAATGGTACAAACATTTTGACTCTTGCATGATTCAGATAGGCTACAAGAGGTATGAGTATGATTGTTGCATGTATGTTAAAAGTTTTGATGACGGTTCTCTCATTTTTCTATTACTTTATGTTGATGATATGCCAGTTGTTGCGAATGACATAACTGAGGTAAATCAGTTGAAGATTCTGTTGAATAAAGAGTTTGACATAAAAGATCTTGGTGCACCTAAGAAGATGCTTAGGATGGAGATTCACTGAGACAGAATCGTAGGGAGATTATGGTTATCTCAAGGCGGTTATGTGGATAAGGTGTTGGAAAAGTTTAGCATGGCTGATGTAAAATCGGTAAGTACACCTTTAGTGAATCACTTTAATTTGTTTACTACTCAATGCCCACGGAGAGATGATGATATCCAGGTTGTGTCAAAGATCCCCTATGCTAGTATTGTGGGGTGTTTAATGTATGCTATGGTATGTACAAGACCGGACCTGGCACATGCAGTTAGTGTGGTGAGAAAGTTTCTTTCAAATCCGAGTATGCAACATTGGGATGCTATCAAGTGGATTTTCAGATACTTGCGGGGTACTTCTAACTATGACATCATGTTTGGCAAGTGATAGAGTGATTTGTCAATTGTGGGATTTGTTGATGCAAATTATACAGGGGATCTTGATGACATGAGGTCTACAACAAGGTATGTGTTCATCCTTGTGGGAGGACTTATTTGTTGGAGGTCTATGGTATAATCTCTGGTGGCATTATCGACAACTGAGTCAGAATACATGGTAAATTCCGAAGTTGCTAAGGAAGCGTTGTGGCTTACAAGTTTAGTCAAGAAGCTGGGTGTACAATAAGGTGGAGTTCAGCTGCATTGTGATAGTCAGAGTGCCATTTATTTGGCAAAGAATCATGTGTATCATGCGAGAACTAAACATATAGGTGTGAGATTCCATAGGATCCGAGAGTTGATTTCTTCTGGTGAACTTGTGCTTGAGAAAGTTCACACTTATGAGAACGTAGCAGATATCTTGACAAAGCCAGTTACACAGATAAGTTCAAGCATTGCTTGGACTTGCTCAATGTCTCCAGTTGCTAGAAGGGAGAAGGTCCCAACCTAATGTCCCAAGGTCAAGTTGGAGCAGTAGGTTTATGTTTTTAATTTCTCCTAAGGGGCGTATGTTCGCCAATGTAGAGATTGTTGTGATATGTGGCTCACATACTGAGTGGAAAACATGCACAAAGGGAAAGCATAAAGGAAATCAAGATGTAGCAGGGAAATCGTTGATGGTTGCCCTTTAACCATCAACGGTTTGGAGCAGTGTCTAAAAGTTTTTGCTCTCTACATGAAACCATTGATGGTATGGCACAAACTGTCGACGATTTGGCTTAGGAAACCCAATGTAGATTTCAAATTTTGAATAAGGACGTTAAGTTGGTTGGGGTTTGGAGGTAAAGTGTCTAAGAACTCTATTTATATGTCATTTGTGATGTGCTTGTTATGGTTATTCGTGTCTTTGACACAAGATAGTAAGAATATTTCCAATTGCTCCCGTGGATGTAGGCATTGTCAAACCACGTAATCCTTTGTGTCTCTTTTGTTATTGCTTTCATATAATATGAGTGATTGTATTGTAATGTATTTTAACCATTAAGTGCTGCGATATATGCTTGTATTATTCTGTTGTGGATTTGATTTTACACAACATAACTTGATACAAATTGCCTATGTGACAGCGATCCGAAAGTCTATACAAAACACATATTGGACGGTCAGGATTATGTCACGTCGCTCTTCAAACGCATAGTCTTGAGCGTGCCATGTGTCATCGTCCGTGTGGTGCCATGTGTCCCACTAATATATATATAAACTTTCTCTCTCTCTCTCTCTCTCTCTCTCTCTCTCACACACACACACACACACACACACATTTCTCTTTCTCTCCACTTATGCTATTTCTCTCTCCTTCTCTATTCTCTCCCCTTCTGCTTTCCCTAAACCTCTATGTTTCCTCCCTCTTTATCTCACATGACTCTCTCTCTCTTATCTGTCTTGTAACACCCCAAACCCAAAAGTGGGGACTGGGGTGTTATGTGTTCCATTCACAGATCTCTGATACCATAAATATCATCCAAGCAGTGGAAAATAATTAAACATCCTCAAATAAAATACTAGAGTACTATACTATGCATCCAAAAAGGTGTATCCATTCAACCATACTACATAACCAAGACTTTAAAATATAAACTTAAATACTTCAAGTTCTTACAACCACTCACACTATTCTACACTATCCAACCCTGCCCTGCAGCTGGCTAAGCTCGATCACCAGAAGGTCTTGAAAAATGAGTTGTATAATTGTAACGACTTGCTTATTAAATTGATTTTTTTTTTCATAATAGCAAATAACATACTCTGATACCATAGTATTAACCTAAGCAGCAAGAAGTAGAAATCATACAAACACAACCATAAACCATTATATACAATACCACATAATACTAGAGTACTACATGTTTCCAAAATATGTACATGTATTTGTTTCCCAAAAATACCCTCAGTTAGCTAGGGTTTACAAAAATGTTCCCAAAATGATACTCACTCTCTCTGACAAGGCACTACAGATGCCGTTCTATTTGTGAGCCTGGTCTGCTCGCCTACCTAGATCACTTGAAAAATATTTCAACACTGGGATGAGCCAACGCTCAGTAAGAAGAAATATGTTATTACTAGTGTGTGGCAAATGAGCTACTATATATATATATATATATATATATATATATATATATATCATGAAATCTGTTTTCATATAAACATGAATAACTGAATACGAAAGTACCATACAAATAATAAAATACACCACCCCTTTTCCCTATTGCTTGACATATCAGTATTATGATTATAATTCAAAATACTTCTAATGTATATAAGTAGGATCCCCGTTTCTGTAAATCAATATACGTAAGTAATAGTATCTGAAACTGTTCCCTATGACTATCTGTGTCATAACATGCCCCTCATGACGAGGTTGTGCAGCCTGTAGGCTGGATTTACCCTGACTGGCCAACCAGGAATAAATCACTGAACTCCGTCAGTCGACCTGCCCACCTCAACCCATATCTAGATGGGGAGCCTAATCTTTTCAAGGGCGTAAGTGGTCGACCGTGCCACGTATTATCTGAATAGGTGGTTGCACTCATATAGTAACATAGTATCTATAGCAACGGTACCATGCTCTGTAGCTGCAAGTCCAATAGGGTCTGATCTCATATAATATTTTTCTATACATATTTATTTGATTTTCCATGATTATGAAATAATCATAATAACCATGATGCTGCAAAACGTATTGAAATCTGAATAATCATAACATGGAACTGCATATTCGTAATACTAGAATTCGTATAATTATGGTATTGAGATTCGTATAATCATGGTACTAAAATCCGTAAAATCATGGTATTGAAGTTCACATAATCATAGTACTTAAGTCCGTAAAATTATGGTACTGAAATTCATAAAAATCATGAAACTACAATTCGTAAAACATATTCCCGTACTACATACATATTCACAAGCCACACCATACTTTAATACATAATTTTCGTAAATAAATACACTGTATAATATTTAGAATTTTCCTAGCATAGCATATTTCCCTTACCTTAACTTTGAAAAGCCCCTACGGAATACAAGCCTAACACCCATAGGGCCTTCTACACAACACCCTGAAACCAACATATGCTAGAACATAACATCAGTATTTTTCCGCCTATATCATTTCCTATAACTGGCAGGAAGTCAAAAACTGGATAAAAGACCTTACCCTGAATTTGGGATGAAATCCAACTCTGTTTTCCCGACGATCCGCTTCGGAAGATTCGCAGAGAACTTCGCCAGGAGCGTCGTGGTAGCCTTGGATTGTCAATCCGGTGACTGGTGGGACCAGAATTGAAGAGAGAAGGGAGAGGGAGTCGTACGAGAGAGAGAGAGCGGCGAGAGAAATGAAAATTATCCTGGGTTTCCACTATTTATAGGGTCAGGTTCATCCACGAGACACGTCACCTCGTCGACGAGCCCTTCACAAATTTCATCGACGAGACCCTGTGTTCGTTGATGAAATTCAGAGCAGCCCAAACCATATCTCGGTATTTTCTCATCGACGAAGCCCTGTGTTCATCAACGAAATTCTGAAGACCTTCATCGACGAGATCTTGTGTTCATTGACGAAGCTGGGCAATTTCCTGAATTTATGATTATTTAATATTATCTCCAAAATGTATTGTCGTCGACGAAGTCTATTGCCTCCTTCTGTTTCTGTTTCTATTTTCTCTCCTTTTTTAATACTTAAAATGCTATTATTCTTCGGGTCACTACAATAATGGGGTGAGACATTTCTCAGTAAGGTGGAATAGATTATTACTAGTGTGTGGCTAACATGAGTTTTAGTGTATACAAAACATTACCGTTTGTTAATCAACTACAACTGTAAGGACACTCATAAACTGTACTCACACATACATCATCAATCATACCACAAAAATATGCATACACGTATTATACGTAATACCATAACACATCCACAATCACAATACATTTAATTCACATACATGTACTCACACCCACAAAGAATAATGCAGAAATACTCCGCTTCCCGTGGTTCTTAGGGCATCCCTCCCCATCATTCCCTCTATGTACTGAGCATCCCTCCCCATTGTTCTCAACATGTACTTCACAACAGACATCCACTATTACACTTTCACAATGAACTATTCATAATAAATCAGTAAAACGAACTCCTCAGGTCTGCCAACATTTTACCCCATTTATATAAATGACAATATAACGAACTCCTCATATCCTGCAAACGTTATATAGCGATTTATATCAAGGACAATATAATGAGCTCCTCAGGCCTGCCAACATTTTATTGTGAAATACACGAATAACCATACATCACCCAAAAATATAAGTTTATCCACCACAATAATCACAACCGGTTTATAATGAAGAATTAATCTCACATCACACGATTTAAGTGTTAACCATACTGTAATATACTGCTTGTATAAAATATACCATAATATGCTTGAATACATTATTCTTGAAAATAAGGATATGACCATCTCCACAGTTTATAATAACCTAAGAATTTATATTTAAAAGAGAACGAATATGATCAACCCTACTCACTTTAATCCTTTACAAAACATGTTTAATAACTCAAACTAATAATTTTAACCATTCAAATCGTTCAAAAAATCTCTTACTTTAACCCTACAATCTTATACTTTTGTTTAATCGGTTCAAATTTAATAAAAAAAATAACATAATCTATTCCCCTTACCTTATCCTAGAAGTGGTGCCTATAACGCCCAAATGACGAACCCACTCCGGTTAAAATGTTGGTGTTCGAATTTGAAACCCAAAGGTATTTTGCATTCTTCAATCGGCGCAAGATTCGCCGAATAAATTGAGAGAGAAAGGGGTTGAGGAGAGAGGGAGAGGGAGGGAGGGAGAGAGAGAGAGAGAGAGAGAGAGAGAGAGAGAGAGAGAGAGAGAGAGAGAGAGAGAGAGAGAGCTTTATTTCATAAGAAGATATTTGTGTGTGTGTGTGTATATATCATAAGATCATAATCTTATATCCTTATATTAAATTATATTATATTAATATATCATTTTACTATATTATATTATTAACTCAATATTCATTATTATTATTATTTTCCGGGTTACTACATGTTTTCCTTTACTCTGTCTGTTTTCTCTCTTGATCCCTTCGGCCTGCATGGCCGGTGTCTCCTCTAGTGACCTCTGCCACATACAACGAAGATAGGTTAAGATCCCTTCCCCTCTTTTGATTTATTCCTTTTTCTTCTTGGATCTCTCTCTAATCTCTCTCCATTTTTATTTTGCAGGTGGAACAAGACTCGCGAGAGCAAAGAGCTTCAAGCTCTTTGCCTCGCTATCTATGTCAAGCCTCAGATTTTACCAAAAGAAAGAAACCTTATTCTTTTATTTTCAATTATTTTGTTCATTATGATTTGTTTTTTTTAATTGCATGAAATTTCTGAATATTTTCTTGCATTTCTTACGAGCCAAACAAAGGATTGGGGGGTTGATTGACGTGGGTTCTAACCTAGGTTAAGTTATGACTTTGGTTTGGGTTAAGGTTAGGGTTTGGAGAAGGTTAGAGTTAGGTTGGGTCGGCTGGTTTAGTTTTGTTGGGCTCAAGTAAATTGGGACTAGGTTTGGGCTGGTATTGATTAATGGGTCACGAGACTTGGGCTCTGACTATGGTTGAATTGGGTTAAGAAGATGGGCTTGGGCCATGGGTTTAGAACTTGAACTCGGATTGAAGCAAATACCAATTGGGCCTTAGGGGTATTTAGGCTTTGGGTTATGGTTGGTCTTAGATTAGACATTGATCTTTTAGAGATTGGGCTTAAGTAGATTAATGGGTTGGACCCGGTTAATTGGACCCGGGCTCGCGTTAAGTTGACCTAGGTATATGAGTATTCGAGTATGGGTATTTGGATATAGGGATTTAGGGTAATCATGTATGGGTATTAGGATATAGCGTAATCGAATATGGCTCAACATTCAGGTCGATTGACTTAGACCATGGTCAAGTTAACCCGGGTTTTTGGATTAGATTTGGGTCAACACCCAAGCCTGAATATTTTGAACTGGGGTCAAATACCTGAATTATGTTTGATATATTTTAAGAAAATTATTAATTTATGTTATGTTTGAATTTAACTCTAATTATAAAATCAAAATTCAGCATTGCCAAAAGTTGAATTAAGAATTAAACACAAAATAAACAGGCACCTTTCTCTGCTTCTGAATTCTCTACTTTGCAATCTTCTCCTCATTTTGCCCTAGTCTCTAGAATTCTTTATGCAAAACTTATGCAATCTAATCCCTCTTTTCCTTTTGTTTCTCTTCCTCTTCCGATCTCAATCACTCAAACTCTCAGTCTTTATTCTCACAACTCTTCCCAAAATTTTCAATGAATCAATTCCTTTCTTCCTTTTTTTGTTTCTCTGTATTTGTCAATCTCTTTGTTGTATGTCATTGTCCTTCTAAAGTTCTTTACTTATTGGTCTGATTTGATCAATCGGGATTTAATTTACCAATCAAAATTAAATTGAATTGATAAATTTATACTTGCATTAAACTATGATTCCACCCACATATTATTTATGTAAATTCCCACACGTCCGATTTTCATTTTTTTCTTTTGTGCTTGCAGGTTTAAAGATGAAGATGCTGACCCACTTTGCTTCTTTTTTCTGCTTTTATTTTTATTGTATCATTTTTTCCCATTTTTCCATGTATTTAGTTTTTCCCATTTTTTTTCTTGTATTTTTCCATTTTAATGCATTAATCATTTTTGCCAAATTTTGTGTTATATAAGCCCCAGACAAAATGGGGTGTCTACAACGAACTTTGTCGAATTACTCAGGTTCATGTTGCGCCACCATTTTATCTTAATTTGCCTTCCAAACGGAACTTCGAGTTTTTATTTTTTGAGAAGTAGTCAATGAATATTTAAGACTGTTTATAAATCACTACTATTCAAGGTGGTGATAAAGTTGTAAATTTAAACAACTTATAGCCATGACATTCATTTTATTAATAAAAACTATAAAAAATGATTCAATTAATAATATTATAAGCTAAACAAGTAATAACATTCTTTAATGAGCAAATAATAATCATGATTTGTTTTATTTAATTGAAAACATTTAAAAAGCTAATAAAAATGTAAAATCAACAAAAATATTAATTATTTCCATCAATTAGAAAATATTTAGAATGTTCATTGATGATATTAATTATATAAAGTTTTAATTTAAAAGTTAAATAATTTTTTAATTATAAAATATTAATGTAGCGCCCCAAACCCGAAAGTGGGGTCCAAAGTGCCACGTAGGAAAAACATATTGCTCTATACCACACTTGTGACGCCCTAAAAAATAATCATTACATATATCCATAATTAATACAAAAATGACATCATCATATGATCACCCTGATACCACTTTTGTAACAACTTGAGACCAACATGAGGTCCTAGGTACATTCATTCTATAACATAATTTTAAACACATATAACATAAGCAAAAAGACCTTCCCTTCCATATGTACTAGACTACTAACTCACAATCATTGCATCTACCATACCCAAAATTCATATTACAACCCAGAAAACTCAAAATATCTATATAAACAAACTAGGGTCCCACTAACACTCACCCTCAGCGAGATCGCCTAAGTCCCGCTTTGGAGCTCTTAAGCTCGATTTCATGTAGAACCTGAAAAGTTGATATATATATTTATTTGGGTGAGACACTTTTCAATAAGACGGAATAAATTATTATCAGTGTGTGACTAATATGAGTTTCAGTGAAATTAAGCACAATCATTTATTTACTTTATTCTAGACAAGTATGACATTTGCAAAATATAACTCACACCTATACAGTTGAAAATACACATTTTCCTTTACATTATAATAGTTCAACTCAATAAATAATACCAGTTACATAAATTTACACATATGCGTAGAAGAACCACCCTTTTGGACTAACAACATCATCGTCATGTGTAAACACTCATGATCGGGTTGTGTGGTCCAAAAACTGGACTTAGCATTAACTGACCTACCACCAAGTTAAGTCAAAATTCTTTGTCTGCAGTACGATTTGTCTACCGTAGCCTAGTCTGGACTCCAGGGGCGATCCACAACACTTCACAAGCCAAATCGACTTCCATTACCAACACTTCGCAGTACAGTGTGGTTGCACTAATTTATCTTGTCTATAGCTACGATACTGTGCTTTTATTACAACTAGTCTTCACGGTTCTTAAACCATATAATGCAATTTAAGTAATAAAAACAGTATCATAATCTTATTTTCTTATCATACATCTCATATCAGTATTTCCAACCATTCACAATCTGGTATGAAATCGTTGTCGCGACGTCCCGGAACGCGGGTGCCCCGGGGTGGCGAAATAAAAATTGTGGTTTAATTTTTGAGAAAAATGGTGTAATGGAGTCGTCACGAACCTTTTAGTGTGGTTAGAACACATGATTACTACCCAATTAAGGGTAGAATCGGTCTGCGTTACTAAAGTCGAGATCGGGAGTTTGTTTTGGCGAAGGGAAGGTACGAGCACCCCCTACACGTCCGTTCTTACGAACGATACCTAATTGATTATAAAATTATCCCAAAGTAAATTTAAAAATCTTTTAGGTTACTCCTTTTGGGAATTTACAAATACAAATGCAACATAAATAAAAAAGTAAATAAATGCATCATACAAAAATATACATAATATATATATATATATATATTCCCTCAGAACTGAGGTACGTGAAGTTTTAAAAAGCTTGTACCCTTTTTATTGCAATCATAGGAATGAAAATCGAGAAAATACTTTACAAAATACACTCCCAAATTTTAAAAATCTTATAGGGTTTTTCTAAGTATGAAAATACTAGTTTGGGAGGTCTTTGGAACTCAAATGGTGTCAAAAAATGATTTACAAATCTCATAATATTTTTCTTGACTTTTATTTTTCTGATTTTTATATTTTTCCACATTTTGCTAAATTTTGAAATAACAAAAAGACAATTAATGAAAATCAAATCAAAAATATTTTTAGAATTTTTTCCTAATTTTTTGTTTTTTATGATTTTTTGTATTTTACCAAAATTTCAAATAGCTAATAAAGAAAATAGTATAATACTAATACTATATATCATAATACGTAAATATTATATATCCAAACCTCAATAATACAACCCAAGTATTAACAATCAATCCAACCTTAATAATATACCCTGGTATGGAAATAATTAAATCTCACGTAAATCATATATAATTTACACAAAAAGAATGAAGTTATGGAAACAATTCAAATCATGAATCTAATTATTAAATATACACAAAAAAAGTAATATGCCATAAGATGGAATCCCTAAAAATAAGTATGGAAATAAATTGAATTCAATCAAGTAATATTCAATAATATGGAAATCTTAAAAGTTAACATACATTATATGGAAACCCTAAAAACCAATATACAATAATATGGAATTCCTAAAATTAATACACAAGCTATATGAAAGTAATTAAACCCTAAACATGCCAACCAACCAACACCCTAAACATAATACACATAAATATAGGCATGAAACCGTTACAACGTGCCAACAATGAGGTGCAAACCAACCAACGCCCTAAACATAATACACATAAATATAGGCATGGAACCGTTACAACGTGCCAACAATGAGGTGCAAACCATGACTAAAACAATACCACAAAAATGTTGAACACAATAAAATACAATAACCGGAATTTGAACTATCAAACATTAAAAATCCTACTACAATAATTTTAATATGCATAATAGACACGACTAGAATTCAAACTTTAAATGTTAACACAAACTCCAAAAAAATTCCACAATAATAATAATACTTTAATAAATACAAACCAAAAATAAAAAATAAAAACGTGAACATCCCCTGAACAAATATTATAACATGAGAAATCCCAAAACAATATCAAGAAATCAACTTTTAAATATTAACACAAACTCAGAAAAATCCACCATAATAATAATAATCATTCACTAATAAATACTACAAAAAAACACAAACTTGAATACTAAATACAAATGGCAAGATAAATGTTAATCATTTAATATACCTATGATGAATACAACCTAAGTAAGGATATTAGACCTACCTGCATAATAAAGACACAAACATTAGAATAAATCAACACAAACAAAAAAAAATGAAAAAAAAATAAACAAAATAGAAATAAGAAAGAAGGAAAGAAAAAAAAAATGATACGTGCACGTGTGTGTAGGGAGGTGTAAGTGGCAGTGTGTGCATGAGGGTGTGAGTGGGTGCATGCGAGTGTGGATAAGTGTAGGCATGCAGAAGCTCACCTGGGTAGCCTGGGCAGAGGTGAGTCGTCGGAGCTATGGCGACGAACAGCGTGGGCGGCAACGTTGGGGACAGAGGAGCCTGAAGAGGGGAGATACCCGAGAAACGATATTGATGGCGGTAGGGAGATCGGGGATTGCTACGGCCGTCGGCGGTGACGGTGAGAATGGAGGTTGCTGTGGAAGACAAAGGGGGGTTAGCAGGAGATCCTGGAGGGTGCCGATGGTGGCTCGTCTTGGCTGTGGTTGAGGCTGCAGCAGGAGGTGGCCGGGTGTCTCTCGGGTCCTTGGCAGTAGGGATGCACGGCACCGCTGCTGGGAATTGCAGCAAAGATGGCAGCTGACGGCCCAACGATGGCAGCAGCTGGAGAGGGACGGAGGGCTAGCTACAGCAAGGAGGAATAGAGAGAGGAAAGGAGAAGGGAAAGGAAAGCGAAAAGGAGGGAGAAAGGAAAGGGAGCCCGGGGCACCGGGGGCTTGCGGGGGTGTCTGTCCGTGTCGGAGAGGCTGGGTGCGTGTGTTTTTATAGAGTAATAGCGGGGAGAGGAGGAACTAGGGTTTCCGCTCCCCTAGTTTCTTATCTTCTTCTTTTTTATTTATTTATCTTTATAATAATAATAATAATAATAATAATAATAGCAATAATAAACATAATAATAATAGCAATAATAATAATAATATTAAAAAATAATAATAATAAAGTAATAATAACAATAATATTTAAAAATAATGATAATAATAATAATAATAATAATAATAATACGAATAGTAATGGTAATAATAATAGTAAAAAAATAATAATAATAATAAAATAATATTTAATAAGAATAATAGTAAAATAATAATAATAAAGTAATAATAATAATATTTAGAAATAATGATAACATTGATAATACCAATAAGAATGATAGGCATAATAATAATAGAAGAGTAATAATAATAATAATAAAGTAATAATAAAAATAATGATAATATTAATAATGATAATAATAATAATAATAACTTTTGTTATATTGGGTCTGGGTAAAAATGGGGTGTCTACAACCGTCATTTCACATTTCACATCTTGGTATAAAATCGTCATTTCACATTTCCACCGCATTCACAATTTTTCCATAAATCAGTATAAAACACATTCTTATTGTATAATTTCATAAAAATTCTCATATTCAACTATGTAATAAAAATAAAACAAACTCATGCCACACAATTTGAATGTTAAATTGCAATACGATAAACTACTCGGAAAAATATATTTTTGTTGAAAACTATGTTTGATCATCTCTAATATTTTATTTAACTAAATATATATATTTTTCAGGAAATGAAGATGATTAACTTACTCGCTTTGATTTTCCCCCAAATACATATAATAATTAAAACCGTCAATTTCATATGCCTAATTCATACAAAAAATCATATATAACATTTACGATTCCATATATACAAGTTTAATTAGTTCAAATTTAAGAAAAAATTGGCATAATCTATTCCTCTTACCTTATCCCAGAAGTAGTGCTTACGCCGTCCAACCCATGAAATCTTCCCAATTAAAACGTTGGTGGCCGAAATTGGAACCCAAAGATATTTTTTGAGTTTTTCCCGATTTATCTTTTTTTTTTTTAAATATATTAAATAATACATTTTTTGAAAAAATAATTCCTAGAATAACTCTGACGTAATCTCTGAAGTAGCGAGATTTGCCACATGTCAAGATTAGATTAATTTATTTTTCAAGAAAATCTCATTAGATGATCCAGCGAAATTTATACGGCATGTCTGCTCCCAACCTTAAACCTCTCTTATTAATTGGCTGGAACGGATGAATGGATGGATGGACGGTTTACAACCTATTATTACATGCACATGTATGGCATATGACAATGGATACGTAGAGGGTAGGAGTGGAAGTGGGACCCATTTTCTTAATAATTAATTAACAATTCTTCCTACAGCTCTCAGAGAGAGAGACGTTAAATATTAAATTTATATATACATTTTAAATTTATAATGTACAAAGAGCTCAGCTTTAACACTAAGAATTTTTTTATTTTTTTTCCATTTCAAGTAACTGAATTAAATGTTTTAGAATTTTTTTTACATAAACCCAATATCAGTTATATGAAAATTGTGTCAAGACTACTAATATTTTTATTGTATTAAAATTTATAATCAATTATTTTAGTATGCTTCTCCAAAAACACGGTCACTTTATTGAAAAAAAAAAATTATAAGTGTCACGACCTGCCCATTTTCCGACTTTTAAAAAAAAAAAAATCAATATCACATATCTCATGATCCAGCTCAACACATCATAATCCACCTGGACCCATGGGTACTAGGGATACATCAGAACACAATCGGAAGCCTAAGCAGCAGGAAATATATATATATATATATATATATTCACAATATTGTAAATACAAAACATCCATCATTTAACAACAAATGTCAGAGTCACTATATCCACCGTATTTCCATACATACATCTCAAAAAATAATACCTAGGCACATTTCCCCAAAAGTCTAACTGTCCCTACAAAACTTACCCTTCAAAAAGGGCAGATACGCAGCACTAGTTCAGCGGGGCTTTTTCTGCTCTCCTATCTGGGGCTCCTGAAAAGTTTATGAAATTTAGGGGTGAGACACCTCTCAGTAAGGGAAATTAACTAATACCAGTGTGTGGCAACATGAGTATTCTGTGTTCTACATATATCATATATAACATATTCAGTACTGTTTATCAAATCTGGGAAAACATATGTATATCAAAACATGGCAGAACATACTGCATTTCATAAGCATATCTCATCTCCTATCATAGTAATAACATACAACATTCCTGGTAGGTTAGTTGGCTATTGTCATGTATTTCCCCCACATGACTGGGTTGTGTGGCTCGAAGGCTGGACCTGACAATGGTTGGTCGACCACTGCCAAGTCAAACAGTAGTGTCACGACCTGCTCATTTTTCACATTTTTTTAAAATAATATCATCATAAAATCAATACCACACGTCTCACATTCCAACTCAGCCGGTCACAATCCTCCCGGACCCATGGGTACTAGGGATACATTAGAACATACAGCAGAAGCCCACGCAATAGAAAATGTACAATCATATTCATACCATCATATCATACATCACAATGTATCAAAGTTACTACAATCACTGTACTTCCATATATACATCCCAAAAAATGAAATCTAAGGACAATTCCCACAAAACCATACTATCTCTACCAAAAACTTACCCTTCAAAAAGGGCAGATAAACCACTCTAGATTAGCGGGGCTTTTCCCGCTCTCCTATCAGGGACTCCTGAAAAGTTTATAAGATTTAGTGGTGAGATACCTCTCAGAAAAGGAAATAAACTAATACTAGTGTGTGGTAACATGAGTATTCTATGTTCAACATATATCATACATAACATGTTCAGTACTGTTTATCAAATTTGGGAAAATATACATATACCATCATAACATGGCAGAACATACTGCATTTTTCATAATCATATTTCATCTCATAATAATAATAATAATAACATAAAACATTCTTGGTAGGTTAGCTCGTTGTTATCATGTATTACCCCCATATGACTGGGTTGTGTGCCCGAAGGCGGGACCTGACAATGGTTGGCTGATCACTACCAAGTCAAATAGTAGTCTGTAGGTCCGATGGGTTTGCCAGACCTGGTCCGTACACCAGGGGTGATCAGCACACTTCTTATAAACCATATCGACCATCCAATCTCACACCACTCCGTACAGCGGCGTTAACACAAATATCATGATCATGAAGACCATGGACACATAGTAACGGTACCGTGCAAGTGTTAGCCTAGACTAAGTCAACCAAGTTATGATACTATATAACATATGTTAAAACTATGATACAGGGATATCTCATATCGATAATTAACAGATTAATCATATCATTTTGCATATATACATATATCATGAAAATCATCGGTCCGTACGCCGGTATTACACATTTTATCATAGCTCGACCCATACGCCGGCAATCACATCATAGCATAGCCCGTACGCTAGCAAATCACAACATAGCATGGCCCGTACGTCGGCAAACCACATCATAGCACAGCCTGTACGTTGGCAAATCACAACATAGCATGGCCCGTACGCCGGTTTTCCCATTGTAAAACCCATATCATAATCCCATTCCAGAAAACAGTATTTCACAACATTTTATACTCATGCCACACTGAACAAGTTTTCTATATTCAACATACATTCATATTCAACAATATTTCCCAAATATAAATCATATATCATATATATATATATATATATATATATATATATATTTATTTATTTTCCAAGAATCAAATGCTATATATATATATTCTCAAAAAGAACTAGCTTAGTTTATCCCCTTACCTGACTACTGTAAAGCTCCTAAGAAAATCTTCCCCGCACCCGCAAGGTTCCTAACTCAACACCCTGAAAATGAAAACTCCCAGTATTAAATTTCAATATTTTTACATGCATAACATTTCTCATAACTACTGTTAAGCCAAATTCGGCTTAAAAAGTCTTACCTCAACTTAGGGATGATTTCCAACGTTCCAAATTCAACACCCCTGAAAATGGAAATTTTCAGTATTTCTAAGTGTATAACACTTTTCTCAACTCTCATAAATCCAAATATTGAGTAAAAAGTCTTACCCTGGATTTGGGGTGAAACCTAACTTCGTTTCCCTGACTATCCGCTCCAGCAGACTTGTAGAGAATCTCGCTAGGAGCGTCGTGGTGACTTCGGATTGTCGATCTGGCGTAAAACTGACCCGGAATCGAAGAGAGAGAGAGAGAGAGAGTCGTAGGAGAGAGAGAGAGAGAGAACAATAGGGCTTCCTAGGGAGGCTTGTACAATTATATATATTAATATTATAATAATTTACTAATTGAAGCAAAGCTTTTTGGAGAAGTTTGTACAACTTTATATATATATTAATATTATAATAATTTACTAATTGAAGCAAAGCTTCTTGGAGAAGCTTGTACAACTTTTTATATATTACATATATATCATAATAACTTACTTATATATATATATATATATATATATATATATATTCCTTATCATACTATTCATTTTACTTGTTAATTTAATTAATTAATTTTATTATTATTATTATTATTATTATTTTTAATTTTATTTTTCCCGGTTACTACAAGTAGTCTGTAGGTCCGATGAGTTTGCCAGACTTGGTCCGTGCACCAGGGGCGATAACGGCACACTTATTTAATAACCACATCGACCATCCAATCTCACACCACTCCGTACAGCGGCATTAACACAAATATCATGATCATGAAGACCATGGACACATAGCAACGGTACTGTGCAAGTGCTAGCCTAGACTAAGCCAACCAGGTTCTGATATCATATAGCATATACAAAAACTGTGATACATAGATATTTCATATCATTTATTTCCACATCAATTATATCATTTTGCATATATACATATATCATGAAAATCATCGGCCCGTACGCCGGTGTTGCACATTTTATCATATCACAACTTGTACGTCAGCAATCACATTATAGCACAGCCCATACGCCGGCAAATCACAACATAGCACGGCCCGTACGCCGGCAAATCACAACATAGCACAACCCGTACGCCGGCAACCACATATATAAAATCTCGGCCCATACGCTGATTTTTCCATTATAAAACCCATATCATAATCTCATTCCAGAAAACAATATTTCACAACATTTATACTCATGCCACACTGAACAGATTTTCCGCATATTCAACGTATCGTTATTTCAACAGTATTTTCCAAAAAAACATAATCATAGATTCATATAAACATATTTATTTTTTCAGAAATCAGATGCTATACATATATACATACATTTTCTCAAAAGGACTAGTTTAGTTTATCCCCTTACCTGATTTCTGGAAAGCCCCTAATAAAACTGCCCCGCACCCACAGGATTCCTAACTCAACACCCTAAAAATGAAAACTCCCAATATTAAACTTCAATATTTCTACGTGCATAACACTTCTTATAACTACCGTTAAGTCAAATTCGGCTTAAAAAGCCTTACCTCAACTTAGGGATAATTTCCAACATTCCCAATTCAACACCCTTGGAAATGAAAACTTCCAGTATTAAAGTTCAGTATTTCTAAGCGTATAACACTTTTCTCAACTGTCACAAATCCAAATATTGAGTAAAAAGCCTTACCCTGGATTTGGAATGGTTTCCACCTAACTTTCACCAACAATCCGCTCCAGTAGATTTGAAGAGAACTTCGCCAAGAGCGTCGTGGTAGCCTCAAATCTTCGATTTAGTGAGAAACGAGCCCAAAATCGAAGAGAGAGAGAGAGAGAGAGAAAATCGAAGAGGAGAGAGAGAGAGGAGAGATAGCTTCTTTAGAAAGTTAAAATCCGGATTTTCATATTTATAGAACAGAGGATTTCGTCGATGAGCCACGTCATTCGTCGACGAATCTTTCAGTAATTTTTTCGACGAAATTCAGTCCTCATTGACGAAATTCGATTGACTCAAAATGCCTCTCTGTATTTCTTCGTCGACGAAATTCAGTCTTTGTCGACGAATTTTCTTAAGCCTTCGTCGACAAATACAGGGGATTTGTCTGGATTTTTCGACGAAGTCCTGATAATCCCCTTTTGTTTTCCCTTCTAAAATCCAATGTTGTTGACGAACGCGAATTCGGTTTCCATTTCCCATCCTCTATATCATTTAAATTCCATTTTATTCGGGTCGTTACAATAAGCCCCTCCTTTTTTTAATTAAAAAATTAATTAATTGAAAAATAATTTTAAAAATTATAAGCCCATCCAAAAATACGGTCTCTCTCTCTCTCTCTCGGCGTTGTTTAGCAGCTTATATAATATTTTCTGTTAGGCTAGTATTTGTTTAGTTCTAAGATTTCTCTCTCTCTCTCTCTCGGCTGCTAGACATGCATTAATTTACGTATGTGTAATTTATTTAAAACATAAATATTTCTCCCTAAAAGTTTATAAGAAGAGGTAAATTTGACTTAATAATTCCTAAATAATTTATTAAAAATAAGTACCTGTACTTGTTATACTGTCAATTAAGGGTGTTCAACAAAAAGTAAATTTAACTGTAAATACTAAAAAGTATTATGCGATTTTGTGAATTGAAATTGAACTAAACTTATTAAATAAGTCATATCAATTTTTAGTTATTTAATTCGAATTGATTCTTGCAATATTGCACTTAAAATTAATCATGTGTGCTATTTTTTGTTATTTCGGAACACATTTTATATTATTTATAACCATATCTACATATGTACATTATAAATTTAATGTGTATATATAAATTTAATATTTAAGGTCTCTCTCTCTCTTTGAGCTGAGGAGGAATTGTTAATTAATTATTAAAAAAATGGTTCCCACTCCCACTTCCTCTCCCACGCTCCACGTACCCACTGTCATATGCTATGCCAAATATGTTGCATGTAATAAGAGGTTGTATACTCACGCCCATTCATCCATCAATCCATCCATCTATCCATCAGAGATGGTTAAGGTTGGGAGACGTGCTGTGCAAATCTTGCTGGACTTGACACGTGACAAATCTCGCTACTTGGTCTAGTGAGATTTGTTTAAATCTCGCTGGACCAAGTAGCGAGATTACGTTAGAGTCATTATGGGAAATACTTCCCAGAATAAGGTATTATTTAATATATTTAAAAAAAAAAAGATAAATCGGGAAAAAACTCGATATTTTTCGTTCTTTAATCGGCATAGGTTTTGTCGAGAAAATTGAGAACAGAAAGAGAGAGTTTGAGGAGAGAGAGACAATAGAGACGGTGAGAGAGAGAGAGTTTGAGTGAGCGGAGAGAGAGGGGGTCTCGGGATTCTAATTGAAATCCTAAAGCTTCTTTTAGCTTCAGGATACTTTACTTATCCATATATATTATAATATTATTGTAACGACTCGAAGAATAATGATATTTAAATAATAAGAGGGAGGGAAATGGAAACAAAAACAGAAGGAGGCAGCAGACTTCGTCGACGAATGTGACATTGCATTTTGGAATGTAATAATCCAAGAATTTTCCTAGGGACTCGTCGACGAACACAGGGGATTCGTCGACGAGGGTACATGAGAACCTCGTCGACGAGGAAGCATTTCGTCAACGAGAAAATACCGAGCAGTTGTTTTTTCGAATTCTAAATTTCGTCGACGAGAAGGTGGTATTCATCGACAAACCTCCTTCTGGACCTCGTCGACGAGATGACGTGGCTCGTCGACGAAGGTCGCAGTATAAATAGCCCTAAACTTGGTTTAATCGCAGAAATTCAACGCAAACCTTCCACCCTCTCTCTCTCTCTCTCTCCTGCGGTCACTCCTCCATCTCTCTTCAATTTCGGCCCTATTGTTCACCCGATCAACGATCTGAGGCCACCACGACGCTTTTGGCGGAATTCTCTTCAAGTCTGTTGGGGCGAATCGTTGGTGGGATCGAGTCAAATTTCTCCCCAGAATCAGGGTAAGACCTTTTATTCAGTTTTTTGCTTTCTGGCAGTTGTAGGAAATGACGGAGACAAAGAAATAATGATATTCTGTTCTAGCGAATGTTGTTTCAAGGTGTTGAGTAGGAAGCCCTGTGGGTGTTGGATCAGTATACAATAGGGGCTTTTCAATAATCAAGTAAGAGAAACATGCTATGCTAGGCAACCATATATAATTTCAGTACAAGTTATATACTTGTATTAACTTATGATTCAAATTATATATACAGTTTTCAGAGCCTGATAATATTAATATCTATTAATGTGGCATGAGTTATTCATATAATAGTACTATACTAATATGTATTATGAACACTATGTTTATAGTTTACTAACAGAAATACCATGGAAATATTCATTCTCAGTGGTTCCAGAATATTATGTTTAACAGTACCATAATGCCCTGAAATTTAGTTATTCAGACAGTAGTTCAGATATATATATATATATATATATATATATATATATATATATATTAAATCAGAATATCAGACAGTTTATCTAGATTTTCAGTTACACTTACAGGGTTATGGTTATTTTATAAACCATAATAAAAGCAGTATATTACAGATATCAGTTGCCTATATAGTATCAGACCCTGATGGATAAGACAGTAGAGCACGGTACTGTAGCTATAGGCATTCAATTCAGAGTGCATTTACTTTACTCAGACAGTAAATGGTATGAGGTTGATTGTACCCATGTTAGGACATACTCTCCATCAAATATGGATTGAGGGGGCCGATCAGACTGTCGGAGTTAAGTTGACTTACCTTGGTCGGCTAGCCAGGATAGGTCCCGCCTTTAGGCCACACAACCCTATTATGAGGGGTTAAATCATGACATACCCAGAGAAACTTTCTCAGATATTATAAGTATAAGTAGATTTCCAGAAATAGTAGTAGTATAGTAAATTTATATAGTTTTAATATATGTTATTTATACAACATTTAAAATTTCAGTTATCCATGATATTATTTTAAAATCAGATTATTTATACAGAAATTTAACTCAGTAACCACACTAGTAATAACATGTTTCGTCTTACTGAGCGTCGTCTCACCCCAGTATTGAATTATTTTTTCAGGTGAACTAATTAGGCGAGCGGATCAAGCTCGCAGGTAGAAGGACTATTAGTTTGCCTTGTTAAGGGTGAGTAGTATTTTTTTGTATGCCCCGACTTCAGTATGGAATAGTTTTGAGGAGAACATTGATTTATATATAATCTATGAGATATTTAGACGCTTTGGTATTGTAATTTATGTGGTTATGTTTATGTATGTGACTTCCTGCTGTTTAGGTTAATGTTTTGATGTTAAAATAGGGGAAAAATTTTTATTAGCAGGACGTTACAATTATATTATATTATTTAATTAATAATAATAATTAACTAATTAATTTTAATTTTTTTTGGAATCGCTACAATTAAAATTTTCAATTAAAATGTTAATTTGTTGAGTAACTTAGATGAGTTGATTTTAGTTTCCTAATAATATTACTTGTAAGCCTAATCAAACTTTATTGAACTTTTGTTATTTTAATATTTTATATTATATGAATGACTTTATTATACATTCAATACATTTATTTAGAATTTAAGATTTTAAATATTATATATTTGATATTTTCTGATAACAAAATTGAACTTCAGCGAGTCTAAAATTTTAGAAATTTGTATTTTACTAAATACAAGTTTGACAATTATAATATGGAGTCAATTAAATATATACATATATACACACACATTGTCGTGATTTGAATTAATCAAATGCTCAACATCTTACTAAAATACATGCGAGATAAATGAAAAATACAAAAAATAAAATTTGACGTAGGAAATATTGTTGTGATAAATTTATTTTATTTTTTTTGATTTCATTCTGTTATTATGTATAAAACACAATACCAAGGTTTTATTAATTTTTTTTAAAATAAAAATAAATGTGTTAGCCTTTTTATTTTTGTGAAAAATTTGAAATGTAAGAAATTGAAATTGGACCGTCCCCTTAAACCATGAACCGAATAAAACAGAAGGGCGAGTGGCCCGCCGGTGGCTCATCCATTTCTCAGTCTGTTTGGGAAGCCGGAAAATTGGGGCCTGCGAAAAGAAATTGCCTTTTCTGGGGGACCCCATCTACGTGTCAGTGCAGGGGGTTTCTCTTAGGCCATAGACGCTCCAAGAAGACACGAAAACTGGGGCCATTTCGTAGTTTCGCTATTGTTTTGGCCTGAAATGTAAAAACATAAACTCATTCTCTGATTCTCTTCCCGATTCATTTTTTGGTTTCTCTGAATCGACGACAGCGAGCGCATGAAGAAGAAGAAGAAGAAGAAGAAGAAGAAGAAGAGTCACCTATCTCACACTTACCTCATTCGTTTTCTCCACTCTCAATCTCTCCCAATCAGTACTCTCTCTCTCTCTCTCTACATATGTATATATGTATATATATGTCATTATACATGTATATGTGTCTCTGTATATATTTAGATATATGTTTAATATTTTATGCTTGTGTGGATATATATACATACGTATGATGATACATCTGCATATGTATCTGTGTATATATTTAAATTTTATGCGTGTTTGGGTACATTTCGGTCTCACGCTATCTTGTTCAATGTTCATGGCAGTTTCAAATTTCAGAAGGCAGCGACGAGTTGCAGGTTCAAAGGTAGGAGCCCCTCTCGTGCTATAAATTTGCGTTTTTCTGGTTGCCGTATTATTATTATAATAATTATTATATATTTCCTAATCTGCGCGCTTGATTTCCTGATGCAATTAGTTTAGCTTCCCTTTAATTTCTGCGAGTTGTTTCACGAATCACACTGAGTTTGGGAATATGAGCGGCAGGGAATGAAAACGCTTTTTCAAGAAAATGGAAGGGGGGTAAGGTGGTTAGGCTCTTCTTGATTGGATGTTTTATTAAACCACTGGAGGAAATTTGTAAACCATGCCAAAAGTAAGTATAACGCGGGGAATCCTCTTCCTAGTAGCGGAGAAGTAAATGAAGGAGCCAACCTTAAGCTTCCTCAAATGGACAAAGCCATTTCAATTGCTGATGGTGAAACCAATGCAACCATGAAGCAATCAAGCCATCAAGATGTTGCATGCCGTATCTTCTCTTCAAGTTCACCACGGTGGAGGGCTGTCTACACTTCTAGTTGCTCAAGTAGGGATGTCAATATTGCCAGCTCATGAGCTTAGCTTCACCCTGCAACCGAGTAGGTGGTTTTTTAGCAAAAAATGTAGGTTGTTGGGTTGGATGTGTAAATAAGTGCAATTGCTTGAAGAATGAAGTGTGTCCTGGGTGTGGTTGGGTGCATATGTTCTCATACCAAATCCAACCCATGTTTCATTGACTTCCCATCATTATTTTTTTCCCTAAAATTTTGAAACTATATTTTTGTATGCGTTGGTCTTAACCATGTAGTGTTTAGGTTGTTTTGCCCTCATTTTTGCAGGCTCTTTCTTAATTGTTTTTTAGGCCTGTTGCTACCTAGTGGGAGCTGCTGTCTGTTGCTATTCTGGTGTGCTTCGTTGGTTTATGGTGCTGTCCTGGCACCCTTTTAATTTTATGACCCGTAACTCCAACTTAGGCGAGCCCTTTGGACTCGCACAGGTGGCACCAATCTGGGAAAATGAAAACATGTGCCATGGCTCCAGCTTAACTTCCTCCTATTTGCCCTGTTCCTTTCCCCATGTACCATGGCTCCACTTCGTCCACAACAGCTCCATGGCTACACACTCCACCTGCCATCTTACTCTCTCTCCTCTTATTTGGGCAACTAACTTTTTCCTTCTTTGTTTCTTGTAATTTTTTTTGTTTGGCCATGACCTATTTTTGGGATTCAAATATCCCAGGCTTGTTTTATGCTTAAATTTTTTTTTTCCCCTAGGAAATATCTTGGATTCATTTTCCCATTTCATAGCAGGCATAAGAATGTTAAGATGGATGGAAGACACAACTTTAGAAGATGGTAAGGACTAAATACTACCTTATAAGTTAGATGTAGCACTTGTAGAATATGAGGTGAAGGAAGGACAACTGAGATGGTTTGACACTTAAATCATAGGCCAAATATTGCTCTAGTGAGAGAGAATGATTTAGTTGATTCAGGCTGCAGGAAGGGGGGGGGGGGGGGGAGATAGGCTTGGAATAACTTAGACTAAGTAAATTAGGGTGTGGAAGCATTCCAACCTTTTGAGGATATACTCTACATTGCATGGAAAGGTAGAAAAGGATACATATAGTTGAGCTGTGGGACTTGAAGCTTGGTTGTTGTTGTAGTTTTTCACTCGGATTTGATTTAATGAGTTTGTTTTAGAAGATTAAGGGCCCTTCTGGAATCCAAAAAACGTGTTTCTCTATTATTGTTTTCGAAAATGTAAACAAGGGATTGCATCTTGTATTTTTTATACTGAAAAAATGTGTTTGGTTAGTTGTTTTCGAAATTATTTCCAGAAATGAAAACAGTGGAACTGTGTCCAATTAAAGGTTGATTGGAGTCACATTTGATAATATAATATGATGATAATTGTTGTTGTTATTATTCTTATTACTATTATTATTGAAAAGTGGCTTATATTCCATACCTCATTTTCTGAACACAGGAGACACCTTAAAATCTTTTTTTGAAAAAACATATATTCTTTAGGGGAGTTTTTAGATATGTTTTCGAAAACAATTTTTTTGAAACTCTTAAGCAAACATGATTTTGTGTATTCTTTCTATCCTGTATTTTTCAGGATACGGTAAGGTTGTCGCCGTGTGACCTAGAGGTCACGGGTTAGAGGCGTGGAAACGGCCTCTTGCAAAAATGCAAGGTAAGGCTGCATATTATAGACCCATTGTGGTTCGCCCCTTCCCCGGACCCCGCATACGCAGGAGCTTTGTGCACCGGGCTGCCCTTTTGTATGCTGCATTTTTGGATATTGTATTCAAAACCTTGAACAAATGGGCCCTAAGCTACTATTTTGATGTTGGGGTTTTTCTCTTCAAGAGAAGACAAACAAGATGCCAGTTTCTGAAAAGGGGGAGTTACCCTTGCTGTTGTTGAGACTTTTCCATTATAATGTAAAATAAATATTATGGAAAGGGCTTTACGAAATTTTTTTTGGGGAGGGCGGGAGTTGGGGTGCAATTGTGGGGATAGTCGGAGAATTTAATTATTGACTCAAGTCTAATGTGGACTGCATGGTTATAGGGCAGGGGCGGTGGCTGGGCATGGTTAGTTGACCTCTATAAACATGTTTACATCCCGATGCTCAGGCTCTAAATTACCCCATGACAACTAAACCAAGCAAGGCGTGAATAAAGCGTGCTTCATGATTTGTGAGAAAATATCATTGGAGTCCACACCTTGAACCTGAATATAGCTTTATGCAACCACACATGCTGTGTATCTAGCATCTTTTAATGCATGATCTACCTTGCTTGTTCTTGAAAATGCAATTACAACCAACAATCTTCTTTTTTCAAAATGGCTTCACTAACCCCCATGTATTGTTCTTAAGGAAAAATTCAACTTCTTCTTACGTAGCAATTAGCCACTGGGCTGAATCAACACAAATAGAATGTATAGAAAGCTCATAAATGCAATCCGTCTCCTTTGCCATTGCCAAAGCGTAAGTTAACACTACCATGTATTTGAGGTGATTTGATATCTCTCCTTTGCTGGAGTCTAGCAATGGAATAATAGTAATTTTATGGTGGTTCTTCAAATTCTATAGAGCTAGGGATGAACTGGGCTGACCAGAATCAGACAGCGATGATGGGCTAGGCCTATGGGAAAGATGCTATGGTGAGGATATAGTTTGGAAGTCTTCAACTTCATCTGTGCGATTGACTTCTTCACTCATGCGGCAGTCATGGCTATGAAGGACCCAACCTAACTCAAATGAAATAGCGGCTCATAAAAGACGGGTTTGGGTTATTGGGTCCCATTCCCACTATAGTCCTCATTGAAAAATTCCTACTCAAGTCTCTTCTGCAAATTTATATGATAAGCTAAGTCAAGCATGGTATTGAATTTGAGGAACACTCGGCACAAGATGTGATTACTTGTTTTATACATATACATATTGAATAACAATTCATTTTATCTATTCTATAAAAAGGTTAAAAAAACCTATGTGGTTGAGTTCTTTGCACCAGTTCATAAAAGAAGTTAGAAAGACTCCTAACTGAATTTGAAGTTGAAGTTTATCATTTAAAATGAGAACACTTAGGCCTGTTGCACTTTGTTCTCTGTGTTTGTGCAAACTAAACCCATTCAAGTTCAATATGTTCACATTTTCATGTGGCAGAGGGGGTTGCACCTAAAGGATAGTGTTGGATAGGTTGAAATACAGTGTTGGCCCAACCAACTAATAGCTTAAGCTTTTATCCAGTGGTTGTTTAGCAACTGTTTGATAGCATAATATTCTTTTTTCTTACTATACTATATTTTAGATAGCAAAAGAAATTGATCACATGATATTCTTAAAGAAAGATGCTTTGATTTCACGGTTTAGCTTAATTATGCAGGCTTTGACGATGATATCCATATAGAACACCACTGTCTGAGATAATGAGCATAATACCCTTCTTAACTGAGACAATGACTTTAATACTGATTTCACTTAATGTTTGGTTCACGGAATATCTATTCCTCAGAATGAGATGGAATACAATGAGAAATTTGGGTATTGAGGTAATGGATATTCCTTGTATAATTCTTATTATTTCATCCAACATGCAATAAGAAAGGAATAGACATTCCCATGGTGAAATTTGAGAATAGTTATTCCTTGTCTATTCCTTTATGGATTCATAAAAGGTTCACATTGTTATTTGTTTTATGGTAACAACATATTTTTTTATATAAGCTATCAAAATTTTATATTATAACTAAATATATTCCTAGCTGATGTTGTCCATCTAGAGAGCTCATTTGATATTTTTTTTTTAAAATAAAAAAGCTAATTTTCAGTTACTTGATTTGTTTAGATATAGCATAACATATTCATTATGTTGGTTGTAATTGTCATACGTGATTTTGAATTTTTATTTTGTGTTTGTTTTGAAGTTTATAGTTTCCCAGGGAAACTTGCGTTTTCCTAATTTATTAACATCTTGCTAATTTGATGTCTCAGGGAATTGTGTCATATATATATCATTTGCATATTATTAGGAGTTAAGAATACATCTAGAGCAATGCAAATGGATCATGATACTGGTTCACCACCGACACCTACATGTCGAGTTCGGCACCGTCGACGTTCAAATGAGGTTGATATTGAATGAAGAAATTGCGGTCCCCCACCTCTTCCTTTTCTTTTGCCCTGTATTTGTGTGCATAGATGGCCAATTCAAAGTCTGTAACATGGGCTTACTTGCATTTAAATATGGAAGAAAAAGTCAGTTCTCATGGTTAAGGATTAGATTAATTTTCTAATATTATCCAACAATAACTATTGATCCTTTTGACTTTTTTTTTTTGTTGATTGGTATTGGAACAAGTATTTTTTTTCCCAGTTCTCTTTGTTTTGAGGCTCGTAATGCTATTTCATCTTTTGAGGTGGGGGTCCTATTCGTCAAAGCTCTTCCTTTAGCTTGGTCATTGAAAATAAGATGGCATGAATTTTATAGAATGTTGGCTTCTTTTTGAAATCCTAGGAGTTTAATGCTTGTGCTTTTCTATCAGGTTCCTCCTGAAGTAAGCAGATCAAATGAGGGCCATTTACTTGTCAATGATCATAATAAATATAGATCAATGTGGATCCGTGCATATTCATCTATATGGATGATTGGAGGCTTTGCGTTGATTATCTACATGGGTCATCTCTATATATCGGCTATGGTTGTTATTATCCAAATATTCATGGCAAAAGAGCTGTTCAATCTACTGAGAAGAGCTCGTGAAGATAGACATCTCCCCGGATTCAGGCTCTTGAATTGGTAGGAAACTAGCTAGCTATGATTAATTTTGGCTGTAAGCCTGCACAGTTTCTGTTAGAAAGCCTTGGCAGATGCAAAATAATGAAGATTACTAAAACAAGTTTATGGCATTTAAATATCTGATAGGTTCGTATGATTTCTGTTGTGTTGCTCCAGGCATTTTTTCTTCACTGCAATGCTGTTTGTATATGGTCGCATTCTCAGTCAGCAGCTCGTAAATAATGGGTCTTCTGATAAATTCGTGTATAAGCTTGTGAACGGCCTCATCAAGTATCAAATGGTTATTTGTTATTTCTTATATATTGCAGGTTGCTAATAATTCCCTTTTATGCTACATTTGTTACATAGGAAATGTCAGACCATATTTTGTTTCATGCTTTAAATGTACTGGATTTAATATTCTGTTTTGCATAGTTTCTAATCCTTAAAGAATTGGAGATAAAATTTCATTTGTGATTTCAATCTACTGTTTGGTTGTTATATGCTAGTTCGCTATTCAGCTAGCTCAGTGACCTACCATGTATTATTATTACGTATTGCTGAAATTTTCTTTTTTTAACAAAAAATAAATTTGTGTTTATTTTAGGTTTCGTATGGTTCATTCTTACATTAAAGAAGAAGATGTACAAGTACCAATTCGGCCAGTATGCGTGGACGCACATGATTCTTTTTGTGGTGTTTGTGCAGTCTGCATTCACTGTAGTCAATATTTTCGAAGGGATTTTCTGGTAACTTGCCTTCCAAAATGTTCTTCCTTGTCTGGTTGATAATTTGACCTACATTCACACAATCTAACTTATATGTGCCACTTTTAAGTGTTGTTACTATGATTTTCTTCCTCTATGGTCTATTTATTTTTTCCCCATTTTTTTTAATCTTAATTTTCCAAATATAAAAAATGATGCAGAATCAACCTGATGTTTGATGGTGAACAAATGATCATAACTGCCATATTCTATACTCCTATTGATACAGTTTCTTTTCAACTTAGTTACTTACTACTTACTAGTAAGAGTGTAGTTAGAATCTAGGTTTTAAGTATTCATTATTGGACTTATTTAAAATAGCTAGGGTATTCAAGATTCATTGTTTTTATTCGTCCTGATTATTTAAAATAGCTAGAGTATTAAAGATTTATTGTTTTTATTCGTCTTGATGTGTTTTTAGGTGTGAAATTCTAGGATTTTATTTACTGAGTGTTATCACTTGTATATAGAGATGGTAGGCTATTTTTGTTGTTAGTCCCCCCCTTCTATCACTTTCTCTCTCTTGCATGCGCACACGCACACACACAGATATGTTTGTGCCATCATTCATAATATACTGTAGGTCCCCTTGCTCCACGACCTTGTATCCTTCTCCCCACTGCTCAATTAATTCACTGTCATGTCTTCTCATTTTCCAGTAATGAAAGATTTTTGGTAGCGTTTTTGATTTTGTCAGTTATCAACTTTTGCATAGTTTTAGTGTTCATTTGTTGATACTTGATATCAGTGTTTTTAAAGGCATTCCTGATCGGTGCCTTGAGGCTTTATGGGGTTAAAATGCACCGAGGCAAAATTTAAAAGGTGCAAGTCCTGCAATGTGTACGCTTTTGGGATAGGGGTGTGTGCCTCGGGTGTAAAGGCACATCTTTTACACCTCAAAATGGAAGGGTACGCCTTTCGGCTCCAGAAAACAAATTATTTTAATGATATAGAAGTATCAAAGAAACTACAATAAAACATATTAGGGCAAGGATTCCCTTTTCCTCGTGCATCCCTGCGACGAATAGAGCCTCTCCCTCCCTTTGAAAAAAAGCTGACAGATCGTCTTTGGCAAGCTCCCTCGAGAGGATAGGGAAGAGATAAACTACCCTGACCCACCCTTTCGACTCTTAGATGGCTGCATGCAAGCAGCTCCTCCAACAACCTCTCTTGGCCTTTCTATTTCTTTGGCCAGCTTCTTTGACCCCTGACATATAATGGTTACTGATCTTGATGAGCCCTTCGTACTTTCACATTTGATTCTTTGAGATGATGTGAGTCAGAAGAGCAAGAGAGGGAGTCAAGAGAGACAAGGGCTGAAATCTAGGTTAGGGGAGTCATGTTGGACGTTCTAAACAAGCATTGTGCGTGTTCTTTTCTTTATTTGTTTATTTATTTTACTGGCTGGAACTGGAAGGTTATCAAGGTGCTAATTTTTGTTTCTTGGAGAGGCACTGGCTGTAAGCCTATAGCTTTGCAGTTCATGGGCAAAGACAGCTAGAGTTAGGCGAATTTGAAGTGTTAGAATTTTATAATTTTAAATAACTGATTTATAAATTATTTAATACAAATTATATTATATATAATACATATAGTTTATTTCTATATATATTTAAATTAAAATTAAATTCTTAAAAAGCTTAGGCCTCAACGCCTTGAGGCTTACGCTTCATCGGGGGTAAAACACTTTGCCTTATGCCTTCGATTTTTAAAGCACTGCTTGATATATCTATTTCCTTGTTGCTTATTAATTTGCTGTAGTTCTTCACTCTTGATTTTTAGTATGGTTGGATATTTGTGCAGGTTTCTGCTCCCAGCATCACTTATTGTTATCAATGACATTGCTGCTTATTTCTTTGGTTTCTTTTTTGGGAGAACACCTTTGATCAAGCTATCACCAAAGAAAACATGGGAAGGTTTTATTGGAGCATTGGTTGCAACTATTATCTCAGCATTTGTAGTGAGTATCATTTAATTCTTCAAATCCAGTGCACACACTTTTTGCTGTTCTCTCTGTCTTTGTAATGAGTATGTGCATGTATGCATGTATGTATGTATGAATGTATGAATGTATGCATGCATATATTGAGTTCTGAAGTAGTGAAGCATCAATTAATATCCCCTAGGAAGTCAGTCCGCCCTTTGCCTTGTAAATTTCAATAATCTTTATTAATTACTGCTATCTAGGTATCATTATTATGGTCTAGACTCTAGTCAAGTGTGTCATTTCCTTAGTCCAAGTTTATTATTTTTACGAAGTTCCATTTAGGACTCAGATTTCAAAGTTTATGAGGTCTTTTGAGTCTAGAGAAGTCAAAAACAGCTGTAGTAGTCAGGAATAGTAATTTTCATAGCATTTTTAGTGTACAAGGCTGTCATTTACTTGTATAGTTGTATTTATGTTAGTCTAGATAATGAAGATGTTGGTACATAATTCTCTCTTTTCATTTTTGCTTATCAATTGTAATCAACCCAGAGGTTTCCTGAGATCTAGAGGATTGGGTTGAGGATTCACCCAGTGACACCTTTCATAGCGTCTGCGACTTTTTTGTTCAAGAGGATTTCTTTTTGCTACCAAAGATTCCTGTAATTCATCCTAAGCTGCCATATTTCAAGTCTAATGGGCCTGGCGGTCTTTCCACCTCACATGGTATAGGTTCCCTCTACAATTTGCGCACATTCTCAACTTGACCATGTATCACAGGCCAAGCTTGTTTAGGGCATGCCTGTGATCGCTTGTCTTGTGTGCATAGGGTGGATAACCATCATGTAAATAGTAGTGTGGGTTTTATTTTTTTGAGTAGGATAATGCCTTAGTGACGGAGGACTGCTTGCAAATTATTCTGGGCAACCATATTTTGTTTGAAGATTAAAAAAATCAAGGATTTTGTTTTAAATTAGTAAATTTAGATATTTAAGAAGTTTGGTTACTTCCCTATTAATGAAATAGTCTTTTGCTATGAAAAATAGTAGTTTAGTTACTTTGGGTTTATTTGTGTATTTTAAGTACTGTTGGGTTATTTTGCAATTATGTGTTAAGTTGGGGTTAATTTGTAAATGTGTTAGTAGTAGTGGATATAAGTGCTGGGCTTGTAAGTTACTGAACAGGTATTTGAAATTAGAATTGCTGCAGTTTCTCTCTCTCTCTCTCTCTCTCTCCCCACTGCAGGTTCTCCTTCTGCCATCTTCTTCTTCCTCCACTACCTCTGTTCTGTTTTGCTCTTTCTCTTTCTTGTTCTCCTCTCTTTGCTTTTATTCTGTTTTGGTTCTGTCTTCTTCTTCTAATCCTCTCTCCTAATTCTCTCAATTCTCTCTCTGTCTCTGAATTCTATTGCTTGTCTTACATCAAATTGGCATCAGAGCAAACCACAATCACCTTGTGGCCATCCAAAGTTCAAGAATTGCAGGAACTGAAACACTGTTCACTTGCAACTTCTTCCATAAATTACAGTTGTGCCACTGGTTCAAAGCCCTAATCTCCAGCATCCATTTTACTACACCCACACCATCAATATCAGAATCCTCTGAAATACCACCCTGTGAAATTTCATCGCTGTATGACCACTGGAGAGTTCCCATGCACTGACTGAAAATATCCCCAGCCGATTATCCCTCTGAATCCCTAACTTCAGTTTCCTTGTTACACTGCCACCCTTACTAAAACCACCATCCCTTGATCTGCCACCAGCTGGAGAATTATTGCTAGCAGCACATGCATTCCACACGCTGGTGACCTACGAGTGGAAATTTTCAATGTTTTCTTGCTTCCAAATTCGTGAGAAGTTGAGAACTGTCTCCAGCTGCAATAAATTGGGTTTTCCTTTGAGATCTTGATTCAGAATTGAATAAAATTCAAGTGCTAGTGCAAGTTACATTGTTTGGAGGATAATTTCAGTACTGGCACTGGATTCAGACATCATTTGCTGCATTTTGTCGGCTTTTATTTTGTGGAGACTTGAGAAGTTGGGAAGTTAGCTTAATCTTGGGTTGCCAACTCAAATTTCTGAATTTTGCAACCTACCTGCATTTAAATTGAGGTTTGGCTGCTGCTTTTTTGTTTTCATCAGTGAAAAAAAAAAAATATATATATATATATATATATTAGCAAGGAATCAAGGGGATGGCAACCCGTGGATAAATTTTTTTTGTTTTCCTTTGTGAAATGTTAATGTTGGTTTGAATAAATCCAACTTGGATTATTTGACATATATTTGAAGGATAAATTCAGCACTGTCACACTAAATTTGAGGTGGGGAGGGGTTCGCGGACTTGTTTTTAGAAAGACCCATGGCTTGGGAATGCTTCTTTTTCCGCATCTTTCCCTCATCTTTTTAGATTGAGCTCGGAGCAAAATAGAGTCGTTTTTTTCTTTGTTGGAAATTTGAGTAGTCCTTTGGTTTCTTGGAATCTCTACTTCAAGAGACCTCTTAAAAATAGGGAGATGGCGGAGTTGTCATCCTTTTTCTCCTTATTGAATTATAGTAACCTGTCCTTGGGGAGGGATGTTCTTTCATGGTCTTTGGATCAATTGGAGGTGTTTTCTTGCAAATCATTCTTTGAATTCTTGACCCGTTTCAGCTCTTCATTTCCTCCCTATCCTATTATTTGGAAGGCCAAAGCTCCCCCCCAAATTAAGGCTTTTACCTGGTTGGTTGTGCTTAATAAAATTAATACTAGTGACTTGTTGCAGATCATGAGACCTTTGAAGGCTCTCTCTCTCCAAGTGTTTGTGTGCTCTGTTATAGGAATTCCGAGACACTCATCTTCTTTTGCATTGCAAATTTTCTTGGAGGATTTGGAACAAGCTTTTTGGTATCATGGATGAGAGTTGGGTTTGTCCTCCTTCGGTTTGTTAATCACATTATTTGCAGGTCTTGGAAGAAGGAAGGATAGGGCAGTATTGTGGAAGTGTGGCATATTTGTAGTCTTATGGGGTTTATGGTTGGAGCGTAATGCATGAATCTTTTCTGGGAAAAAATTAAACTGGTTGTTGATGTGGGAAACGATTCAGTACGTAGCTTCTCTGTGGTGTGTTGGGTTTGGGTTAGGTGTGCTAGTTTTATAGTTTTACAAAGAGATTGGAGGAACTTGCTGGCTTGATGATTTTTTCTCTTTGTTGTTCTTAGTTCTTTTTTCCTGGGTTGTTCCTGATTTTTATCAGGAGCTGTCTTGTCCTTCCTCTTGTAAATTCTTTCCCTATTAATGAAATTCTTTTGCTATAAACAAAAAAAAAAGTCAGGTTTAGTTTTGAATCTTTTGGAATTTATGAAAAACCTCCATTATTGTTGATAAATTGGAGAACCAACAATCAGGAAACCATTTTGAATATTATGCATGATATATGAGTTTGAGAAATATAACATGGGCTTCTATGCTTTGTTTTGAGGAGATATTCTGTGTTTCAATCGTAATTTTTCCAAAAGAGAATTCATAGGATGGCCTGTTTTGTCTTGATATTTATTTTGAATACAATGACACACCCAAAACAAGAAGGGAGGATTCGCATCTTAGAAGCTTGTTGGTTATGCGGCCGAGTGGTGGTATAGAATACAATACCACCAAAGACGACAAGATAAAACTCAAACCTTCTTTTTTGAAAAAATGAAAAGTTTGTTGTTATCTGAATTCTGCCTCGACTATTATCATGAGATCATTTTCCATCTCAACAAAGAAAGAGTTTTTGTTTTGAGCAATATGATCTTCCAATCTCAAAATGGCCTATGAAGGATGAAACAAAAATTGTTGTTGTCATGGACAGATGGACTCCACATATGATCACAAAAAAGAGGAAATTGCAAATGAACTTGAATTCTCTAAACAACCTATCAAAGAAAAAATGGAAGTTTTTGTTATGGACTACAAGTCTATGCCTATGATCACAAGATTCACAACAATGAAGAATTTAAAAGTGACCCTGAATTCATGGTTGTTATGGATTATCAATGTGAAAATGAAAACGCTCCATTAATTACGTAGATGGTAGACAACACAATGCCATCCTTGAAGGGCAAGCAAAAGCAACACAACACGTTCAAGTTGTAGTTGTAGAAGAGTACGAGGAGTTGGCAACAAAATTTAATGTTAAAACTGGGAATTCAATTGGGCACAATGATTTTTTAAAGGATGAAATTGTTGAATATTGTGAGAAGCTTGTGACACATTGACTCCAAGACTTGAATCATGTGTGAAACTTCTCCTCCTATTGACTTCATCGGGATTGGGAACCTTGAGGAGAATTGCAATAATTGCTGTTCATGTTTGCATGTTGGTTGAAAATGGACAATGTGAAATTACAAGCTGAATGGCTCATCGATACATGTTGTGAATAAACTCGGTTTTTGCACAGCGGAAATTAAGCGCAGCAACCAATGAAGAACAAATATGGAACACACACGCAGTATATATGAAAGCAAGAACAACAATGCAAAGAATTACGTGGTTCGGCAATGCCTACATCCATGGGAGCAATCGGCAAAGTTTCACTATAAATGTCAAAGGACACAATACAATACTTCTTACAATGATCTTCTCTCTTTGATAATACACTCAGAATGATGTATATATAAACACTGCGGAGGTTTCCCTCCAAACACCCAACCAACTTAATGTTCACATTCAAATTTTGAAAATCAGCGCTAGGTTCCCGAGCCAAACTATCGACGGATTGGGCCAAACTGCCGACGATTTAAGACAGTATGCAAATTGTTTGAAATCTGCTGCCAAACCGTTGACGGTTTAGCCAAACGATCGACGGTTTCCCTGCTGCTCTTCAACACTTGTGATTTTCCACTATGTCTTCTTCCTTGTTTATGCATCCCATCTCTACTAAACCGTCGACGGTTTCCCTGCTGCTCCTCAGCACTTGTGATTTTCCACTATGTCTTCTTCCTTGTTTATGCATCCCATCTCTACTGTTTTGCACCTTGCAAAACTCAGGTCTATTTCTTTGAGTTTGATGGAGGATCACTTGCAAACTATTCTAGGCAACCATATTTTGTTTGAAGATTTAGAAATCAAGGATTTGTTTTTAAATTAGTAAATTTAGATATTTGAGAAGCTTAGTTACTTTGGAATTTGGGTTTTATTTGTGTATTTTAAATACTTTCAAGATATTGTGTAATTACGTATTTAGTTGGGGTTATTTTGTAAATAGGTGGTAGTAGTAGTGGCTATAAGTGTTTTGTAATTATGTAGTTGGGGTTATTTTTGTAATATGTGGTTTTAGTAATGGGTATAAGTGCTAGACGCGTAAGTTATTGTACTGTTTTCATTTGAAATCAGAATTGCTGCGGCTTTACTCTCTCTCTCTCTCTCTCTCCCCCCCCCCCCTTGCACATTCTCATTTTGCCGCCTCCTCTCTTTCTTCTTCCTCATGCATCTCTATTATGTTCTTCCTCTTTCTATTCTTCTGCCTCTTCTTCTTCTTCTTCCTCCCCTATATTTTTTATGTTCTTCCTTTGTTTGTCCTTCTCTCTTTGCTACTTCTTACTTAATCTCTCTTTATCTTTGAATTCTAATGCTTCTTCTAGATCACTTAGTCATAAAAGGGAGTATGACTTGCTTAGTTTGATGTTTCATAGTGCTAGAGCGAGAATAACATAGAAATATTTTTAGGAGAGGGTGAATATCTATTAATTATTGTAAAGCTCACCAACTATAGCAAACATGTTTAGCCTACTTGGCTCTCTCGCCAAACACACCTTGTCTATGGAGGTGTATGGAGGTGTGAATAATGAATTGTGTTGCGTTATGGTTTACCGTGCAACTCGTGTTTACATACATGCTTGTTTATTGCTTCCATTGACTATGTATTCGATGGTTGTGAATTTGAGATTTATTTGCAGAATTAGAGTTACTTAAGTTTAGTTTGCAATTACAAAGATGAAAAACGGAAAAGCTATAGCACTAGATACCCCATTTGAAGTTTGGAAATGCCTAGGTGATTATGGAATTATGTTGTTAACTAGTTTATTTAACACAATTATATAAGCTAAGAAAATGCTTGACAAATGGTGGAAAAACATTATAATATTTATATACAAAAATAAAGGAGATATTCAAAATTGTAATTGCTCTCGTGGAATCAAACTTGTGAGTCATACAACAAAATTATGAGAAAAAGAAATTGAAAATAGATTATGGTTGGAAACGAGGATCTTAGAAATTCAGATTTGGTTTTATGCCTGAGAGATCAATTATAGAAGCTATATACTTTTTTTAGAAGATTAATGAAAAAATGTAGGGGTAAAAATGATTAATAGAAGACTTAAACTTAGAATTGTCAAATGAGGTAAAAACTAAAAATATGAGATTTATTCACAAAATTAGAGTTAATGAAGTTAAGTTTGCACTAAAAAAGATGAAAAATGGGAAAGCTATGAGACTAGATGACATCCTAATTGAAGTTTGGAAATGCTTAGGTGATAACGGAATTATATAGTTTACTAATTTAATTAATACAATTGTAAAAACTAAGAAAATACCAGATGAATGGAGAAAAAGCACTTTGATACCTATATTCAAAAATAAAGGAGATATTCAAAATTGTAATAACTATCGTGGAATTAAACTTATGAGTCATATGATGAAACTATGGGAAAGGGTAGTTGAAAAAAGATTAAGGTTAGAAACGAAGGTATCAGAAAATCAATTTGGTTTTATGTCTGGGAGATCTACCACAAAAGCTATTTATCTTTTAAGAAGATTAATGGAAAAGTTTAGGGAAAAGAAGAGGGAATTGCATATGATATTTATTGACCTTGATAAAGCATATGATAGGATACCTAGGGAAGTCCTATGGTGGGTTTTAGAAAAAAAATAGTGTATGTGGTAGGTATACTGATGTCATTAAGGATATGTACGATGGAGTAATGACTAGTGTAAGGACTATAGATGGAGAAACTAGAGAATTTCCAATCACCATAGGTGTACATCAAGGATCTGCTTTGAGTCCTTATCTTTTTACTTTAGTGATGGACCAATTGACTAAGAGTATTCAAAAGGAGGTTCCATGATGTATGTTGTTTGTAGATGATATTGTATTAATTGACGAAACTAGGGATGGAGTAGAGGCTGAGTTAGAATTATGGAGAGAAGTTTTGGAATCTAGAGGCTTTAGGATAAGTAGAAATAAGACAGAATATATTAAATGTAATTTTAGTAATGATAGGAAGAATATTGGAGACAAAGTTAAACTTGATGATGAAAAAATAAATAGCATTTGTAGATTTTGATACCTTGGATCTATTATGCAAGCTGAAGGAGAAATTGAAGATGATGTAATGCATAGAGTTAAAGCAGGTTGGATAAAATGGAGAAGTGCTTTAAGTGTGCTCTGTGATCGTAGAATACCCTTAAAATTGAAAGGAAAGTTTTATAGGACAGCTATAAGACCAGCTATGCTATATGGATCAGAATGTTGGGGGACGAAGAAACATAATATTCAAAAGTAAAAGTTGTCAAGATGGGAATGCTTAGATGGATAAGTGGTATAACATTGAACGTATTCGTGGTAAGTTAGGTGTAGCTCCTATAGAAGATAAGATAAGGGAGGGACGACTCAGATGGTATGAACACTTGCAACGTAGGCCACGTAGTGCTCCTGCGAGGAAGAGTGACTTAGTTACTGTGGGGGGCAGTAGAAGGGGTAGGGATAGACCTAAAATAACTTGGGAGAAGATAGTGAGTAAAGATTTAATATCCTTGAATCTATCAAAAGAAATGGTCCATACAACAACAAAAAAACCAAGCCTTAGTCCCACTAAGTGGGGTCGGCAATATGAATCCTTTTCCACCAATTTATGCGATTATGGGACTAAGGCTTGGTTTTGTTGTTGTTGTAATGGAAAAGTTTAGGGGAAAGAAGAGGGATTTGAATGTGTTTTTTATTGACTTCAAAAAAGCCCATGATAGGGTAGCTAGAGAAGTTTTACGTTGGGTTTTAAATAAAAAGGGTGTATGTAGTAGGGATATTGGTGTCTCATTAAGGGTACATACGATGGTATAATGATTAGCGCTAGGACTACAAATGGAGAGTCTAGGAATTTCCATCACAATAGGTGTGCGGCAAGGGTTTGCTTTGAGCCCTCATCTTTTTTACATTATTGATGGATGAACTTACTAGGAGTATCCAAAATGAGGTCCCATAGTGTATGTTGTTTTCAAATGATATTGTCTTAATTGATAAAACTAGGGGCGGAGTAGGATCTATAAAAGCTTTAGAATCTAAAGGGGTGTTTGCGACATAAAAAATATTCCCATGGAATGACATTCCCAGGAATCTCGTTCCTAGGAATAGGATGTCTTCTGCATGAGAATATTTTTGTTTGGTTCACATTGTAAGACTTTTAGAAATGCACGAAGGATTCTCATGTCAATGTTTGGTTTAACATGGGAATCCTTGTAGGCATTTTAAGAAGATGACCATTATACCCTTACATGTGTGGAATGAATATATTTGAACAATTGTATTTTTCAATGTAAAGACCTACTAAGAATGTGTACTTAACTAAATCAATATCATAACATTTTCAACAACTATAAATTTAAAACATTTAACCAATTAATCGAAATAATTGAGGGCAGTGTAGTGTCTAAATATGAACTATAATATTAAATTTTTATAAAACAATAATAATATTACTTTTATTTAATAAATTAAAATTAAAATTAATATAAATATTAACACTTTTAATAGACATTTTAAATCTTTTCTAATAAAAAATTAGTTAAGATTTTTTATTAATATTTGTAATTTTAACATTTGTAATATTTCTAATAAAAAATTAACTTAAATTAATGTTAATTGATATTTTTAATTGTCATTTTAATATTTTATAATTAAATTTTATTTATTTACTAATTTAAAAGTGATTAAAATATATTTTAAATTTATAATTAATATCTTTAATTAACATTTTATGTATATTTTCTAATTAAAATATTTAATATTTATGCTAATTTAAAATTTTTACTAAATTTTATTTGTAATTTGTTATTTTAAATCTAATAATAGAGTTATTATATCATATTATAGGGGCATTGTTGTCCAAAAGCCAAAATAGTGAGGGCAATTTGCTCCAAAAGCAGGATTCGTATAGGAATAGAATCCTATGAAATTTATGCATGGGGGGATGTGGGAATTGGATGCCTATGTTTCACGTGAATCCTTACATTCTTAGGTATGTGAGTATGCCCGCCCCACATCAGATTCCCATGCTCAAACAAACATGGGAATGAGATGTCATTGGCATCACATTCCCGAGAATCTTGAAGATGCTGCGAAACAAATGCCCCCTAAAGGTTTTAGGATAAGTAGAAGTAAGACAAAATATATGAAATGTGATTTCAGTCATCATAGGAGGAATATTGGAGAAAATATTAAACTTGATGGTCAAGGAATAGGAATTAATAGCACTACTAGATTAGATACCTTGGATCTATTATGCAAATCGAAGAAGAAATTGAAGATGTTATGCCTAGAGTTAAAGAGGGTGGGTAAAATAGAGAAGTGTTTCAGGTTTGTTGTGTGATCATAGAATACTCTTAAAATTAAAAAGAAAGTTTTATAAGATGGTTATATGACCAACTGTGTTATCTGGATCAGAATGTTGGGCAACTAAAAAACAACATATCTAAAAAGTAATAGTTGTTGAAATGAGAATGCTAATGTGGATGAGTGGTATAATGTTAAAAGATAAATTAAGGAATGAACATATAAGTTAGGTATAGCACCTGTAGAAGATAAGATAAAGGAGGGGTGATTTAGATGGTTTGAGCGCTTGAAATGTTAGCCAAATAGTGCACTCATTAGGAGATGTGAGCTAGTTACTGTTAATGGTAGTAAAAGGGTAGGAGTAGACATAAAGTAGGGGTAGACATAAAATAACTTGGAATGAGATAGTAAGGATTTAATTCCCTTGTAGATCCTATATGAAGAAGAAATGTTGTCTTGAGGGAGTTACACTCCGTTGAATTTAAAATGTTTTCTTGTATTGAAGAGTGCTCAGTTGAGAATATGATAAATAGTGTTGAAGTATCCCATATGGTGTGAAGCTTGATATGCCAATTGCTTTGTGGTTTATAATTTTTTCAGACACAATGCTCCTTTGTTTATGCTTATGTATATGTATGGTCATTTCATAAACTTAGGCATAGATTTTAAATTAAGATTGACCAATGATTGGTAGCAAGCTTGGGTGAATAAGTATATTCAAGCACAGTTTTAGCTCAATTGGTATATTTATTAAAAATTTAACCAATGAGCTTGAGGACAGTAAAGCTCAAATTAACTGAACCATCTCAGACTCAATTGGTACTTTAATGAAAAGCTTGAACAAGTATATTCAAGCTGAACTCATCTTGAGTGCAATTTTAAATATTTAATGAACAAGTTTAAACATGGTAAAGCTGGCTGCAGCTCATTGGCAGCCCTACTGATAATGCTTTCTGTAAGCCTTTTTTCTTCGTATTTCTTGAAAATGCACCAATTCATTGAGTGAATATACATTAATTGTGGGGAAGTGATTTTTTCTTTTCCGTTTTCTTTTTGCATGATATTTTAACTTCTAACTTCTGTACAGCTTGCAGATATCCTGGGCCGTTTCCAGTGGCTGACATGCCCAAGGAAGGTAACTATCTTTTGAGTGCAATCAATGATATTTTTCAAAACATGCCACCACTATTTCCTTATATCAAACAAATTCTTGTTCTGGGAAAATATTTGCAGGATTTATCAACTGGTTGGCTTCATTGTGATCCTGGTCCACTTTTCAAGCCAGAGTATTACTCTTTGAGAGGATTGGCCCCTCAATGGGTGAGTGAGACATTCGATACTTTATGCAGTACCCTCTTTTTTTTTTTTCTCCTGGGTGCAATTCTTTCTCAGAGAACCATTAAAGGAAAATTGTAATTGAAGCTGTCATTCTGTCTATGATGAAATCATTCCTTTTAGTAAGTGCAATAAATCTATAGGCCCTCAATATGACCTTTAGGAGGCACTACTATCCTTATGAAGAAAGGGAGAAAAAACTTTTGGTGATGTTTGTCTTTGTTTCTGTTGATAAATGAAATTTCGTTCACAATTTTCAATAACATAGTCTCTCCTATTCATCTCATTTGTGGAGGTGAATTAAGTTTCATGTGCACTATAAGCTCCACAAGTGCAGTCAAGTTACAAAACTGAGGTGTATGTGCATCAAATGTTGGCTAATTGCTAAAATTTTTAATTCGACCATAACTTTAATCTAAATTTCAGCATATTTGAACCATTGTTATCTTGTTACACATGCATGTAACAGTTTCTGCTGGCTGGAAATTTTTAAAATTTTGTTTTTTGGATGTTTTATCATGCGCTGCTGCAGCTCGCTGTAGTTGAACTTCCATGATAAGAGTTAAGCTGGCTAAATTGAGAACCAAACAAGGCATTGTTATTTAGCAGCAGGTTTTTTGGGTTTATTGAGCTAGGATATGTTCAAATGGATCTAACTTGTTAATTGGTCTATGATCATGTCATGATTTTCAGGGGCTTTAATATCATGTTCAAACTCCTAGAAAGCTTGGACACCTGATGCTGTTTTATATTTTGAATAATTGGGTAAAATGGAAGGCCTAAACTCAAAGATAGGTCTCTCCCTTTATTTATAATATATGGCAAGTACAATTGGAATGACCATAATACCCTTACTAACTTGCACTTATTACAAACCAAACTCTAACAATAAATAATAATGCTAAATGACTAAATAACCATTAACACTCCCCCTCAAGCTAGAGCATATTTATATATATATATATATATATATATATATATATCATATGCTCCTAGCTTGTTACAAATGAATTTCACACAGCACCTCCCAAGGCTTTAGTGAACAAATCTGTAAGCTGAAACTTGGACTTCACATGAGTGGTTGTAATGAGCTTTTGTACAAGTTTCTTTCGAATAAAATGACAATCAACTTCAATGTACTTTGTCCGCTCATGGAAGACAGGGTTGGAGGCAATATGAATAGCATCTCGATTATCACACGTAAACTCCACAAGCTGAGAATGTGGAAAACCTAGTTCTTTCAACATGTTCTTCAGCCAAACAAGTTCACATGTAGTGTGCGCCATAGCCCTATATTTTGACTTAGCACTCGACCTGGTCATTACAATTTGTTTCTTACTTAAAAGACACCAAATTACCACTGACAAAGATATATATATTTGGTTGTGTATCTTCGGTTGGAAGGCGACCCGACCCAATCTCCATCTGCATATCCCTAGATATGAGTGTGACATTGATCCTGATATAAAAGATCTCTCCTTGGTGCACCTTTGAGATATCTCAAAATGCGAATTACTGCATCCTAGTGACTTATTCTCAGGGAATGGAGAAATTGACTCGCAACACTTGTTGCGAAGGATATATTTGGTCGGGTGACTGTGAGATAATTCAACTTTCCAACAAGTCTCCTATACCGATCTGGGTTAGGCAAAAAATCATCCATATTTGACAATAACTTACTATTGGGATCCATGGGTGTATCAACAAGTTTGGATCCCAACTGCCCCATCTCATCTAAAAGACCAAGAACATACTTTCTTTGTGACAATACAGTTCCCGTACGAGATTTTGATACTTCTATACCCAAGAAGTACTTCAATGGTCCCAAGTCCTTGGTATGAAACTTACTCTGTGGGAAAAACTTTAGGTCTTGGATACCTTGATCATCATCATCAGTGATCACAGTGTCATCCACATACACAATAAGCAAAATCTTGCCAGATGGAGTATGATGATAAAAATTAGAGTGATCTACTGCACACTGATGGAAGGCAAAACTCAAGTACTACAACACTAAATTGGCCAAACCATGCCCTTGGAGATTCTTTGAATCCATACAATGATTTCTTAAGTCGACATACTTAGCCTGACTCCCCTTGAGCAACAAACCCAGGTGGTTGCTCCATATATACCTCCTCATAAAGATCACCATGTAGAAAAGCATTCTTCACATCTAATTGATGTAGAGGCCTATGACAAGTGGTGGCTAAAGAAATGAACAAACGTACTGAGGCAAGTTTAGCGACCAAAGAGAATGCGTCTGAATAATCCAAACCATACGCCTGAGTATACCCCTTAGCAAGGAGGTGGGCCTTCAAATGAGTCATAGAACCATCAGGATTGACTTTCACAGTGTACACCTAGCGATAACCAACCATAGACTTTTCAGGAGGAAGAGGTACCAAATCCCAAGTATCATTATCATGTAGCGCACACATCTCGTCAATCATTGTTGTCCTCCACCTAGAATGGGATAGGGCTTCATAAATAGATTTTGAAAGAGCAATGGATGACTAAGTACTAACAAAACAGTAATAAGAGGGTGACAAGAAATCATAACAAACAAAATTAGAGATTGGATGTTGAGTACAAGTGCGTTTACCTTTTTGAATAGCTACAGGAGGATCAACATCATGGGAAATAAGATCATCCGACGAGGGAACTAGAGACATAGTAGTAGAAGTTGAAGAAGGGACTTCCCCTTTGAGTCGCCGTGTGTATACCTGCAAATTGGGATGATCCGAGCGACAAGAAGGACCCAAACTGGATGAAGATGTACGAGGATTGGGCATAGATACTAGGTTTGGATCTAGAAGGCAAGGCAGAGGAAGAGATTCATTAAGGTCAACAAAACTCAAGGAATTAGAGTTAGACTCAAAGAAGGTGACATCAACAGAGACAAAAAATCAATGTAAAGTTGGACTAATAATATCGATATCCTTTTTGAGTATAGGAATAGCCCAAAAAGATACATTTGATAGTACGAGGATCCAACTTGTCCATTCCTGGAGTTAACTGAATGACAAAGGACACACAACCGAATATACGAGGAGGAAGGGAGAACAAAGGAGCCTTAGGGAAGAAAACTGAATATGGGATTTTGCCGCGAAGGACAGAGGATGACATTTTATTGATGAGGGAGCAAGCTGTGAGCACAACAACACTCCAAAAAACTTTGGGGACATCCATTTGATGCAATAGGGCATGCGTGACTTCAAGAATATGTCTGTTTTTCTGCTCTGCAACCCCATTTAGTTGTGGAGTGTGAGCCCAAAAGGACTGATGGATCATACCACGGCTAGTTATATAAGTACCGAATTGGGTACTAAAGTACTCCTTAGCATTATCACTAAGAACTATCCTAACTGGCATATCAAATTGAGTCTTTATTTGGGAACAGAAGGCAAAAAAGATATCATACAACTCGGAATGATCTTTCATTAAATATAACCCAGTCATCCTAAAGTAGTCATCAACAAATGTAACAAAGTACTGAAACCCCAACTTTGATGTGACATGATTGGGATGTCAAATATCGGAATGGACTAGCATGAAAGTACTAACCACTCGTTTGTCGACCTAGGAAGCAAAGGGAACATGATGATGCTTGCCCAATTGACAAGATTCACAATCAAGATTAGACGCAAAACTCAATGTAGGAACCAGCTGTTTCAACTTGGTTAAGGAAGGATGACCAAGGCGACAATGGATTTGAAGTGGTGTAGCTGCGACTGTGCAGGCAATGGGTGGACAAGGCGACTCAAAGTAGTAAAGTCCACGAGCCTCACGTGTTGGTGCCAATTGTCTTTCTTGTCTTTAGATCCTGAATAACAACAGAATCATGAATGTGATAGAACAATTTAGTGACTTTGTAAGCTTACTAATTGACATGTGATTGAAAGGAGATTCGAGAATGTATAAAGCAAAAGAAAGCACGATTTACTATTTTTTACTTCCTATACCCTTAACAGCAATAGTGGACCCATCAGCAAGGGTAAGTTGAGATAGATTTTTAGGATACTGGAGATTAGAAAAGAAGTTGGTTGCACTTCTTATATGATCAGTGGCAGCAGAATCGATAACCCAAGTGCTAGTAGGAAGGATAACAGATGACGTACTGACTGTAGGATTACCTTTCTAGGCAAAAGACGCAATGTGAGAAGATGTTTGTTGAGACGACTGATACTGTAGAAACCTTGAATACTCCTCCTTTGGTATAGTCATAGTATGTGGTTCACTTGAACAAGTGATTAACAAAGGAACCATACTTTTGGTATTTGCAAACTCCATCCCAACATTCACAAACTCAGATCAATGACCATAAGATTAATTGTTGGAACAATTGGAACAACCACGAACAAGGTGACCAACCATGAACAAGTCACAAATAAATCAGTACAAGACTGTCACAGCGCCAATAAACTCAAACACAGCCCCAAGAAAGCAACTCACAGCATTGAAACAATTTGAGAAGTGAACCACTGAAACTACCATGGAGAAATCACCAACTAACTTATATAACACTGCCATAGCCTCACAAAAAACAGCTTATGAGCACTGTTACTGCTCCAAGAAAGTCACCAATGAATGTTACTAATACCGAACAACAACTGATGAATTACCACGAGTGCATGGTTAAACAAAGATTGGATCTTTGAGCAAAACACATGTCCAGCTGCTTGATATTTTGATATATGGAAGGAATTAGATCATTGAATAAAAAAACACAGCAAATCCCACTGTTTCAGACCCACTAAACTCAATAACCATTGATAAACTGCTTCACGAAGCATCAAACAACCATTCCTTGGGTGCCGCACTTGAGCAATTAAAAAAAGTTGAGATCTTTGTGCAAAAAACATCATGAAAAACCCCAAAAACATGTTAATAGAGAGATTGGATCACTGCTGGATTATTTCAGGTCAAAACCATGCCTGAAAGTGGCTTCACGTGTCGGCGCATGTCACGGTCCGCCTTTTTCACACCGTTGTGAAGGGCCGTGCGGCGCTAGCTAAAGCACTCTTGCTTAACTAGCCAGCCTTTTGTTTACCAACATTTATCCACGAGGCACTTTCATTAACATTTAATCAGATAGCAGCGGAAATAATAATCAATTCATGAAAGCCGTGGCAACCAAGCAGTAAATATTGAAGCAAACGTAATTCATTAACAAATCCTCCGTTGACATGTTGTACTTAGCGAGGGAGGCAAGTAGGCTAAGCACGTTGACAATTGCTAGTGAGTTTTACAATGATTGATGAACACTCACCCTCCCCTAAAGAGCTTTCTAGGCCATTCTCACTCTAGCACTAGGAAACATCAAAGTGACCGAGGAGTCATACTGCCTTATTTGGCTTACAATGAAATAAATACTAGAAAATAACCCTACACTAGTATTTACATGATGGAAACCCATCCCAAACACACGAGATAAGCGGTCATAGGCAAGCATAATGCCCTGAACAAGCTTAGCCCGTGACATTCTCCCCCACTTATGCGGTCGACGTCCTTGTAGACTTTTGGCGATAGGTACACTTCAACTTTGTCCACGAATGGCTTCCAATCTTCCGCAGAAATCCAGCTGATTTCTTTATCATCAAGGCACTTCCACTTCACTAGGAACTTCTGCCGCTTCTTCCTTGAGGATAGGAACTTTCAGTCTGCAAGGATCTCTTCAACATCATGTCTGTCAGGTTGCACTGTCTTCAACTCTGCGCTGTTTGACTGACTTCTGCTCAGGTCGTTGATGTTGGCGTTGAATGGCTCGAGGCAATTGACATGAAATTGCGGTTTTCTCTACAGATCTGCCCACTTCTTCATCTGCTTAGAAGCTTTCTCCAGATAGGCTTGGGTAAACTCTACATTCTGTCCTCCTTCACTGGTGAAGATGTACGCCCTGGGACTCTTTCGTCTGTACGGCTCGCCCACTGTGTGAGGTAACAGTGGCAGCTAGTCTGTAACAAGCTCAATAGGGCTCTTGTTGGTAGTTGAGCGCCTTTGGGCGTTGCCACAGAATGGAGCCACATCAAGTAGTTGCACGCCATTCTTCTGGTTGTCGTTGACAAAATGGCACAAGTACTCATCTAGCAGCTCTCTGAATCTCTTCATTTGTTCGTCTGTCTGTCGATGATAACTCGAAGAGATGTCAAGGTGTGACCTGAATATCCTGAAAAACTCTATCAAGAAGTTGTCAGTGAACATTAAATCTTGGTCACAAAGAATAACTTGGGGAAAACCCCAAAGTTTCACAATAGTCACAAGGAACAATTGTGTCGTCCCCTTTGCCGAACAGTACTTTGGTGCGGCCATGAAAGTACCATACTTCTTCCGCTCCCCCTTGTCTTGTTGGCAAGTGAGACAAGTTTTGGTATAATCAACCACATCATCCCGCGTGTGCGGCCAATAATACCTCCCCAGTAGTCCTGTCATTGGAGTCATTCTCCGCGAATACCCCTTAACGAACTTCCTGTAGAAACTAGTAAGGCCAAGAAAGGAACGCAACTCCTTCACTGTCGTGGGGATCTTCCGTTCTTGAATCATCCTTACCTTCTCTATACCCCTCCGGATACGATCTTGTTCAACGACTTGACCAAGGAATTTGTTGCTTCGCCGAGCGAAAGAGAAATTCTCCTTCTTCAAATTCAGACTGTTTCCCTTCAGCCTGTCGAACACCTTCCGTAGATGCTCTTCATGTTTCCTCTGAAACGACACCGATGCTCCCAACGGTGTTTTGGAAGGGCGAACACATCCCGCTTCCACTTCATCAAGTTGCTTCCCCAACTCTACTATCTCTCTAGGCGCAATCCAACATGGCCTTTTAGCAGGTGGTTTCACTCCTGATAACAACTCGATCTCTTGCTCCACAGTCCGTCGTGAAGGCAAATTTTGAGGCAGCTTATCCGGCAACACCTCCTTATCCTCATCCAACACCGCTTGGATGGTCGTAGGCTCCAGCTCTTGGCCTACTTCTTTGTCTACCACCACCGTGGCTAGACGTGTCTGCTCACCCTGACCCAATCCTTCATTGAGTTGTATGGCTGAAAGGGACTTCCCTTCGTCTCCTTTCGTTGCAACGACTTGTACCATGCACGAGTGATCTCCCATCAGACACAGGGAACCAGCCGAAGGCATCAGCACTGCCCTCGTCCCCATTAGGAACTCCATTCCTAGAATGACTGGATAGTCATCCAATGGTACCGCTGTGAAATTCGCATGACCTTCCCACTGTCCAAGCTTTATAACCACTTGCTTGGCTACTCCCAGAGTAGGCTGGGCTACAGAGTTAACTGCTTTCACGCGTCCTGTATCCTTCTCTAAGGATAAGTTGAGTCTTCCTGCTTCCAACTGCGAAACAAAATTATGAGTAGCTCCCGTATCCACCATAGCGCGAGTACTCTTCCCATTTATCCTCAAGTCCACAAACATTAACCCTTTTGCTTGTGTAACTTTCGGTGTTTTCGCCTGCTTTTTCAATGCGTTCACCAACCGCACCGAACCCACCCTCGGGGCATCATCCTCTTCCCCATCATCTTCCACTGCCTGCTCTGCAATAGAAGCCTGTAAGGCATTAAGTGATGCTTTGTGAGGGCACTCAAAAACTCTATGAGGACCTCGACACAAGAAACACTCAATTCTACTTTTCCCCTTTCCATTGGGTGTGTTGAACCCTTGAGACGACGAAGCTTCCTGTGAGGTTGATGATTTAGAGTCGGCTCCCCCACTCTTGGGTTTGCCATTCTTGAAAGACTTTCCACCGTTTCCCTCTTCGCCAAACCGTTTGGACGAAGCGGTCTCATCACCAGCGTAGTCTGTCAAGCGCTCTGCAGCCGCTTGTGCAGTTGACAAGTCTTGAACCCTTTGCCTATGAAGTTCAGTTCTTGCCCACGGTTTCATCCCCTCTAGAAAATAGAACAACTTGTCCTTCTCCGACATATCCTGAATATCCAACATTAAAGCAGAAAATTGTTTCACATATTCACTGATTGACCCCGTATGCTTGAGATCTCTCTGTTTTCTCCTTGCATTATACTCAACATTCTCAGGAAAGAATTGGGCCTTGAGCTCTCTCCTCAAGTCTGCCCAACTATCAATCACACAGTTTCCATTTTCAATTTCTCTGTACTTGGTACGCCACCACAGTTTGGCATCACCAACGAAGTACATGGTCGCAGTATCCACCTTTGCCTGTTCTGAGGCCATCCTCACAACGCGAAAGTACTGCTCCACATCAAACAAGAAGTTCTCTAACTCCTTGGCATCTCGGGCACCCCCATACGTCCTGGGTTCTGGCACCTTGGTCTTGCTAACTCCCGGAGTGTTGGAGTTCCCCATAGCAAGAACCATCACATTTACCTTTGCATCCAGATCTGCCATCCGGGCTTGCAAAGTTTCCACAGTGTGGCGAAAGTCCTCTGACATGTCGCCTATCAAACCTGCTTGATGTTTTTGTGATCCCCTCACTTCATCAACAAGTTCTCTCATCTGGGCCACCTCCGCGGCCATAGTGTTGGTTGACTCTTCAACTTGTGCTTCCAGCACGCTGATCCTCTCAGCATTGTTTGGTGCCATGGTCACTTACCAAAGCTTTCCAAACCCAACAACGAAGGTAATCGAATTCACGTAGCAACTCAACCTGGGGCTCTCACCAAGTGTCACTGACTTGGCTCTGATACCAAATGTCACGGTCCGCCTTTTTCACACCGTTGTGAAGGGCCGTGCGGCGCTAGCTAAAGCACTCTTGCTTAACTAGCCAGCCTTTTGTTTACCAACATTCATCCACGAGGCACTTTCATTAACATTTAATCAGATAGCAGCGGAAATAATAATCAATTCATGAAAGCCGTGGCAACCAAGCAGTAAATATTGAAGCAAACGTAATTCATTAACAAATCCTCCGTTGACATGTTGTACTTAGCGAGGGAGGCAAGTAGGCTAAGCACGTTGACAATTGCTAGTGAGTTTTACAATGATTGATGAACACTTACCCTCCCCTAAAGAGCTTTCTAGGCCATTCTCATTCTAGCACTAGGAAACATCAAAGTGACCGAGGAGTCATACTGCCTTATTTGGCTTACAATGAAATAAATACTAGAAAATAACCCTACACTAGTATTTACATGATGGAAACCCATCCCAAACACACGAGATAAGCGGTCATAGGCAAGCATAATGCCCTGAACAAGCTTAGCCCGTGACACATGGGGTCGGCCCTGGCAGCCTTTGTCTGGCATGTGAGGGTGCGTGGGACACTGCTTGGAGGTGGGATTTCAGTGGGGGCAGATCGGCAGTGTCTGTGGGTGACTATGGTGTTGGTTTTGACAAATCTATAGTGGATTTGATGTTCTTGATCTGGCAGTGTTGCTCAGAAAATTCCAGCGACTGGTCTGAATTTATGCTGCTGCTGGCCATTTTCTGGGGTTATAGTATCGCTGAAAAATCTTCTATGATGATAGACATGCAGCGGATTTTAGGTTTCGGGCTTCGGTTTGATGGTGGTGGTAACACTTAGGGTTTTAGCTTTCAGAATCATGCTCTGACACCTTGTTGAATAATTGGGTAAAATGGAAGACCAAAACTCAGTGATAGGTCTCGCCCTATTTATAATATATGTCAAGTACAAACTTAATGACCATAATACCCTTACTAACTTACACTTATTACAAATCAAATTCTTACAATTAATAATAATGCTAAACGACTAAATAATCATTAACAATATATTCTTATGTGTTGATAGTAATATAATTCTCCCAAGAGTTCATATCCTGGCAAAATATTGCTGAGTACTGATTTCGATTGGCTTGAACAATAATAATGTGGGGACATCATCATTGACAAATAACTGTTAGTAATAATTTTGGCAGTATGTCATTGAACTTATGATGATGTATCCATTCACTTCTCCAAGAATAAAATAATTTGACTAAATGTGCATGAAGAAATTTCATAATGTCACGACTAGGTGTTTTTTTTTTCCCTCTTCTAGGTAGCGAGTGCATTGTCTTGGTGTAAATAATGTGTGATTCATGAAGAATGATGCACTTGGATAAATACTTGAGATTACGATTTATAATTTCATATATTAGATCTTTTGAGGGCCAGCCTTGACCCAATGGTAAGGTAAGGTTGTTGCAGTCAAAACCTAAAGGTCTCAGGTTCAAGTCAAGGAAATAGTCTCTCTAAAGGCGGAGGTAAGGCTGTGTTCATCAAACCCTCCCTAGACCCCACTATGTCGGTAGAGCTTTGTGAACTGAGTGTTGCACTCTTTTTGTCTCATAATTTTTTTAGTTGTCATAATAATTTTTTATTAGTAATATGTTGCAGTTTCCTTGGAAAGATATATCAGTTTTGCCGGTGCAGTGGCATGCTTTATGCCTGGGTTTATTTGCATCGATTATTGCACCTTTTGGAGGTTATTTTGCTAGCGGTTTCAAGAGAGCTTTTAAAATTAAGGTGTTTCCTTAATTCATTATTTGGTTGCTTATAAGTTACACGTCTGTAAGTAATTGATTCTATTCCCTTCCTCCTCTTATCACAGGATTTTGGGGATAGTATTCCTGGACATGGTGGAATTACCGACAGAATGGATTGCCAGGTAAGCTGATGACATTGGATATGCTTTCAAGATTTATTCATGAGAATCCATTTTCTGCATTGAATAGATATGCTGGAATATGTATATCTATAATTAATAAGTTAGTTTATGCCTGTCACCTCGTGTCTTCCTTCTTTTTGCCTTGTTGCATGCAGTTTTTCTTTTCCTTTTATCTTTCTCCTTTTGCTACAAAGGGTTAAAATTAGGCCTCTGCTTGTCGTGATGGTTGCGTTTGTTTTGGGGGCCAAGGTTTATTTATCTCTTTATTTCTCCAGTGCTTGGATTGCCATGTATATAGGATAGGCTAATCATTCAGAAGGCCAAAATGCCCTTAATGAGAAGAATACCATGGCAACAAAAAGAATTAAAAAAGAAAAGGAAAAAACAAAGGGTTGTCCAGTCCTTTTGGTTTGTGAGATTGCTTAGCCACTGGCCTTCCTTCTTGGCCAGTCCGATCCCACACCTGTGTTGGTGCTTAGCTAGCCTAGCCTAGCCCAGGTACCAAAACAAATGCACCCTGTTGTGATAATTATTTCGTCTGAGCCTTGAAGGGTATTATCCCTTCTCCCTCTCTGCTGCATGCATGCATGCCCACATACAGAAAAGACTTTATAGCTAAACCAGTCGTCGAAGAAAACTAGCTAAGGAACAATCAAAAGCCAAAGGCAGCAGAGAAAAACTAGACAACTATAAAATGATAGCTAAGTTTGAAAAGTCCAAATAGCACAGACTAGCCATGGAGCTTGGATATGGTTTCCCAATCAGAGATCCGTGGATCACAGACAGCATCTCTCCATGGCCTTTCACCTTTGAAAGTGTCCTTCCTTTTCAATGCCCAGGCATACATTCAATCCATTATTTTCAATCTTTTACCTATGGAGCAGTACACTGAACACCAACCCAATCTCGAAAAAAAAAGTAGAGGTTTTTGAAATGTCTTGCAGATGATTGAGCAGCCTTTCCTGGCTAGAAAGTTAGCCTTACCATTTTCTAAATAGGGCATCAAGAGAAGAAGCTTCTGACCTGTGATTACATGTCATTAATCTCTTCCATTTATTGCCAGGATAAAAAATGTTATTGAGCACCATGTTGGTCCATGAAACTTTTGGCTATCAAATTATCAAGCCCACTTGAATTCAGCTTGAATGTTTTGATCAAATATAAGATAACTTGAAGACAACAAATATGCCATTGTAATATTTGAAAATGCTATCTATGTGGAAAAGGGTTTTTTTTGGGGGGGGGGGGGGGGGGGGGGGGGTTGTTTGGATTTATGAAGTTGAAAAGGTTGAAAGAAACACTGAAGCTGTGGAATAGGGAGGTGTTTGGAGATATTAGGTTTAAAAATTCTATTATTCTAGGAGATTTGCAAGGGTTAGACAGAAAGGAAGAAGGCTAAAAGGGTTTCTTTGAAGAACAAATTGGAAGAGCTGATCTTTAAGGAAATGAGAAGCTGGAGACAGAAGACGAAGTTTAAATGGGTTAGAGTTGGCGGTTGCAATTCTAAATTTTTTCATAGGATAGCCAATGGAAAAATGAGAAAGAATTTGATAAGGGAGATGGAGGTGGATTAGGGGGGGGGGGGGGTTTATTCTCTTGGATCCAAGTAGAATTGCCTCTAAGATAATGTTTTTTATTATAATTTGTATACTGAGGAGGATGAGAGTAGACTGATGGTGGAAGGATTAGAGGGGGATCTTTGCCTATTGATAGGATAACCTGGTTAGAGAGACCTTTTGAGGAAGAGGAAGTCGGGGCTACAATTTTTGGGATGGAGAGGGACAAGGCTTCTAGGCCAGATGGTTTTAATTTAGCTTTTTATCAAGATTGTTGGGCAGAGGTGAAGAATGACCTGATGAAGGTTTTCAATGAATTCTATTTTAATGGGGTTTTAAGTAAGAGTGTTAATTCTACTTTTATCAATTTGGTGCCAAAGAGAAGTGAATCTATCAAGATTTTTTATTGCAGGCCTATTGGCCTAGTTTCTAGTGTTTATAAAATAATCACTGAAGTGCTAGCTAATAGGTTAAGTATGGTGCTTGATAAGACTATTTCTAAGGCCCAAAGTGCTTTTGGGTGGGGAAGACAGACAGTGGATGCAGTCCTGATTGCGAATGAAACAATTGAGGATATTGGGAGGAGGAGAAGAAGGGGCTTGTTTTTAAGTTGGATTTGAAAAAGCTTATGATAGAGTGAGCTAGAACTTCACGGATAAGATTTTTGTAAGGGTTTGGAGAGAGATGGTGTAAATGGATGCAAGGTTGTATGTCTAATGTGAATTTTGCCGTAATAGTGAATGGCCTAAATCTTGGTTTAGGGTCATGAGGAGGATTAGACAAGGGGATCCTCTTTCTTTGTTTTTGTTTGTGTTATTGGTTGATGTTTTGAGTAGGATGGTTGATAGGGTGGTGGATAGAGGTCTAGTGAAAGGTCTAGGAGTGGGTAGGGAGGAGATCATGGTGTCACACCTTTAGTTTGTGGATGATACTATCTTTTTCCTGGAGGATCATAAGCCTTCTTTCCTAAATATATTGGGGCTTCTTCAAATTTTTGGAAGGGTCTCGGGGATGAAGATTAATATGGGAAAGATTGGTATTGTGACTATTAATGTGCCTGTAGGGAGTGCTAGGGAATTAACCTTGGAAGTTGGATATGCTGAGTTGGGGTAGCTGTTGTCCTATCTAGGGGTTCCTTTGGGCGGGTCATGCTAATTCTGCAATTTTTTGGGCTTAGGTGGTGGAGACAAGTGTTTAGATGGGTGAAAGGGAGCCCTTTTTTCTTTGGAAGGGAGGATTACTCTAAATCATGCTTGTCTTTCTAGTATTCCATTGTATTTTCTTTCTATTTTTATAATTCCAATGGTGTCGCTAGTAAGATTGAGAAAATTATGAGAAATTTTCTTTGGTCCAGAGTAGGGGATTTTAGGAATCATTTGGCGCGTTAGGAGGTGGTTTGTAGCACTAAAAGGGAGGGTGATTTGGGTCTTGGAAATTTGGTGTCTAAAAACATGACTCTTTTGGCTAAATGGCTTTGGCAGTTCCTCCTAGAGGTTTCTTCCTTGTGGCATAAAGTTATCAAAAGTAAATTTGGACTTGAGGGGAATGGGTCGGATACTAATTTGGGTTCTAGATGTTCTTTGGAAAGCCCGTGGAAAGCTATTTCCCAGATTTACCCTCTCTTTATTCCCCATACCAAATTTCTTTTGGGTAAGGGCTGGAATATCTGTTTTTGGAAAGCCTTTGGATGGGGAATGTCGTTTTGTCAACCTCTTCTCCTTGCCTATTTCGCTTGAGCTCAAGGCAAAATGATCCCATTTCATCTTTTAGTGTAGTTCCGGGCGGTTCTTTACCTTCTTCGTATTTTCACTTTAGGAGAGCCTTGAATGATATGGAAACTATTGTGTTATCTTCTTTGTTGGTTATGTTGTGCAATTGTAGGGTTTCTTCCGAAGATGATAGTCGATAGCGGTTGTTGGATTATTTGGGTGTTTTTTCTTGTAAATCTTTCTGTGAATTCTTGGTTGGTACCAAAGATATTTGGAAGGTCAAAATCCCCCCTAAAGTCAAAGCGTTTCTTTGGTTGGTTGCGCTTTATAGGATAAATACTAATGACTTGCTGCATATGAGGAGGCCTTTAAAGGCTCTCTCTCCTTATATATATATATATGCTTTGTTTTGATTGTTTAGAATCTGTTTCACATATTTTCTTGCATTGCGATTTTGCATGGAGGTTTGGAACAAGCTATTCAATTATTTTGGTGAAAGCGAGGTTTGTCCTAGGACAGTGGAGGAGTTCTTGGCAATACATTTTGTGGGGTTTGGTAGGAAGAAGAAAGAAAATGCATTATGGAATTGTGCTTTATTTGCAGTGTTCTGGGGCTTGTGGTAGCAGTGTAACTTGCTTATATCTTCAGGAAGAAGTTGCCATATTAGTTGGTGTGGTAAAAGGTTCTTTTTATTGCTTCTTTATGGTGTGGGTAATGGAAATTTCAAGGGGATGTGTTTCAAATGTTTAGTGTGATTGGCAGTCTCTTCTCAGGGCGTGCTGATTTTCTTTTGCTGTCTTTTACATTGTGCGTGTGGGGTTTTTTTTTTTTTTAGGTGATTTCCAGATTTCATTGAGGAGATGTCATCTCTCCTGATTGTACATTCTTTCTCTTATCTAATGAATTTCTTTTTCTATAAAAAAAAAAAAAAAACCCTTAATTTTACCCTTTGGAGCCTTTCAAATTGGAGGTGGTTTTTCCCTAGTAATAAATGGTATTGAGAAACTGCAGGGCCTGTTCACTGTGGAAAACAATTTATTTTTATTTTCAGTTCTTCAGAGAACTAAAAAAATGCCACTTTGTTTCCAACAAATGTTGCTTCGATCCCATCTGGATATTACCCATGTAACATGTGGCATTTAACATAACATCTCCAGTGTTTGCTTGGGTTGTTTTATGTTCCTTACTGATATTTGATTGCTATTTGGAAGTCCATGCCAGTAGGCTTATATGAATTGATTTGTTTGAATATTTGGTTGCCATAAGCAAATGGAATATGTTTAAAAATTTTAGTACGATTATGCTATTATTATATCCCTTGAATTATGTTACACTGGTCAGATGAAACCCTGCTCAGTATATTGTCATAAACTAAGCAGAATGGCTTTAGTATCTGTAAGTGACTAATAGAATGTTAAAGAGGAGTGAATTGGTGTTGCAAATTAAGCATCTCCTTCTTTTATTATAATGCTTTTTTTTTTGTCTTGGTTTTATTTATTTTTATTTTTATTTTTTTTTATGCTGCATATTAATTATTTGCATAATTTGGCTTTTAAATTGTTGCTGTGGTACAACATCCGTAACAGATTTGTATAAACTCAACTTGAGGTTACTGTCATTCTAAAATCTTGGATTTTCTTAATGGATCTGTTTCACTATTTCTTGATCCAAGACCGAGTTTATCCTCAGTAATTAAACTGATCTGATTCAATATTTGTTGTCCCAACACTTTTCTCACTCTTGAACGCATTTCTCAGATTTACTTTCCCTTATGTGAGGCTATGCAAGTCATGTATATACTCACATTTACGTCTCATCACTAATTAATCAGAATGCTAATGTGATTAATTTGTGTAGGGTTGTAACTAAAAGGTTTTGCATTTTCTGCAGATGGTGATGGCTGTTTTTGCCTACATCTATCACCAGTCCTTCATTGTTCCTCAGAGCCATCCCGTTGAGATGATTTTGGAGCAGGTAAGCTTGTGGATAGACAGGACATTCTTTTATTTTGTTTTGTTTCATTTTTTTTTTTCCAAAAGTGAAGTAGAATGAACGATTTGACTATTGTGTGGTTTTAAACAATCGAATGCTACCAGATATATACTATTTGGAATATGATGTGGGTAGTTATTGTGATGGTGCAGATTTTAAGAAACCTTAGTTTCGAGGAGCAGCAAGCTCTGTACATGAAGCTTCGGCAGATATTCCATGAGAGGCAGTTTGGACTATCTTGAAGCTGCACGCCATATGTGTAACATAATCCAGCATGCTTTGCTGTGGGGTGTGTTTTTGGGGGTGTCATTCTCCATTTGAGATATTAGAGTCTGTATATGGTGCTTTGCTTAATTATTCATCATCTGGGGTTTGGTTCTTTGGGGGAGACAAGTTGTGCTGTGTTTTTTTTTCCTCAACATGACCTAGCTGAAATGTCTTGTTTGCAGTGCCTTCACATTTCCACTATTCTTGTATTTGCGGATTGGAGTTGGTCATGTAATCCTATTGGAGCAAAATAGTTCTTGTAAATTTGATAAGCAATGAAGGCAATTTAGCAAAATTAAAGTAGTAAACCAAGAATCAAATTGGAGGCTTGGCTGGAATATCAGATTTGAAGTAAATGTCCGAGAATTGCTGTAGGAATCCGTTGGAAAAACTAAGAAATGTGTTTTGAGAGGGAGCATGCAAGCTCTATGCTTTGGCTAAATTTATGATGTTTTTGAAACATATTCCAAGCACTAAAGGTAGACATCTTTCAATTCATGGTGGGGAAAAAAAAAAAAAACATAATGATGGTTACTGTATTTTGAATCATATGGTGGATGACATAATTTATTCTCAAAGGTGACACTCGGCAACTGGAAGTATTACATTAGTAGGATCATTTGGCGGAGGCATATCAGTTGTGAGATTAAAAGCCAACCAAAATGACACCAAACGAGTGAATTGCAATATAAAAAGATTATTTTTAATATTTGTTCTCATCAAATTGGCCAAATGGGAATGAACTTGAACATGTTCCAGTGGCAACTGCTTTAACATAGAACCTCATTAGTCCAGTAGGTTCGCTAGCTGCTCTCCAGATTTTGTCGTCTCCCACTGATCGTAAAAATTGAAAAGTGATCAAATGCCAACCTTCCTAGAGAAGAACAAAATCTTGTGATTTTTCATTTTACATGTTGACTATTAAGATCTGAAGCTAACATGCATTCTTTTTTCCCCAAGATGAGTTTACATCAAAATTTACAACTCTATGATACAGATTCCCGTTAGTCCGTTGCTAATTTTTTTTTGTTTGTTTCCCCTCCATCAATGGCGTCAAATATACAACTTTTTGGAATATCATATAGCAAGAAAAAAAAAATAAATTCCAAACATGAAAGAGTGGCTCTGATGCATTTCCTAGCTTCCCACTATAAGGCCTAATGAACAATACTTCCTCCTGTGCTTTCTCCTCACCTGGTTATGTACTGAATCTCTGCACGTTCTCTCAACCATTCAAGCACCTTTGCTCCTTCTAGTATCTCTTGCACCTGCACAGAATTCAAGTTGAAGCACCAAAAATAATTAGCAATATTTAGTAGTTTGAAAATTGAGAAATTAGGCAGGACACCAGACTTTGCAGGTCATTTATTGTGCCTAAAAAAGAACAACAGGGCACACTTTGATTAACATGCACATGATATGCTAATCATTTGGTTCAAAGATGACAGTGCAGAGGGTCAAAGATGCCCTTCAAGTAGCCATTTGGTTTATGGAATCTTTTGAGTATTTCCAGGAATAAGGGCTGTAAATCCTTGATGTCTATTTCTGTGTCTTGGAATCTTACATAGTGGACGTTTGGGATTACCTGAGAATCCATTACAACAATATATGCCCACAAAACAGGTCCATCTATTGATAATCGAGATTCTCATGAGAATTACATCCTATTCTCAGACATAGGATTCCCAGGCATGTAATTCCCTATACCAAATGCCTAGTTCAGTTGGTCATAGGTAGCTGTTATACACACTACTGTCTATTTGACAAACATCTATGTTTTCATTTACTAGGCATTTGATTCAGGAAATCACGTGCATGGGAATCCTATGCTTGAGAATAGTATACCAGTCCCATGGGAATCTGGATTACCAAAAAAATAAGCAGGAATATTTTGTGAGCGTAACGGACTTCCAGGGAATCCTTGATGCCTCCCATCCAGAATTCCTAGAATGAGCCAAACATGAGTATCAAGAATTCCCAAATCACATTCTTGAAAATTGTTGATTTCTCGAACCAAACAACCAGAAAGGGATTGGCAGTAAAAAAAGAATACACAGTACCAATCCAGCTCTTTAACAGAGTGGAAGATACTAACCTGTTCTTTCACTCGCTCTTCATCATATTCTTGATTATGGCGTTTGAATTCGGCAATGGAATTCTCAACCTCTCTGACAAGCTCATCTGTTGAAAACTGTAATACAATCCAACAAAAGTGTTTATCACTGTAGGGATGTGATTACTTGATAAGGAGAATGTATGATGCTCACATTCTTTATGTAACAGCTGACAATCATGAAGATGATCAGAAACAGCCAGTTCTCAACATATCGAATTGAATTATTGAATAACCAAATGAAAATTCTTGAGGAACAAGCAAATGCAAGTCATCGGTAAGCACCCCCATTGATGCTCAGAGAATATTTGAAAGGCAGATGTTTACCTGCAAATTTTCACGCTTAAATATATCTCCGACAGCCAGATTCTGTTTTATCACACTTGTTATATTCTCTTCCTGGTTTTGTAGGAACTCAGCTACTGCCCTTGGACTAGATAGAGATGCCATCTGCTGTTCATTTAATTGCATATTTGCCTGCACAGATAACAAAATCATATGAGAAACAGAAGACACAAACTGCAAACTGCAAACTGCAATCAATGTAAAGCCCTGAACAACCCATTCCCCCAAAGAACACCGGGATTTTGTAAGTGCTGACCTGTATCTGAAGAAGTTTAGCTCCATAAAGCTGCCTGCCTTGTTCTTCAAACAACGAAAGAGGAATATCAACTTCAATCATCTGAAATTAAAAAGAAAAACACCCGAGTGCTGAAAAAGAGATGCAAAACAAAAAGAAGAGGAAATATGATCCGTTTCGGCAACAGATTATTCTGTTGACAGCTGTGTGTGTGAGAGAGAGAGAGAGAGAAAGAGAGAGAGATCTCTTCGAATAATTTGTAGATTTGATAACTGACTATCAGATAATACTGAGATTTGTAATGAGGATTTACTATTTGGATCGTGTCCAGGCATAAGTCTAGCCACCAACACTTAAGCAAATGCTTAGTGTAACAACATTGAGTTGGGAGATCCATATGCCTAATCGGCAATTCTAACAAATTTCTCCATGATAATAATACATGGAATTTGCATGCAAGAAGGAAACAACGTGCAATTCCTTGCAGTATTGCTTGGGCAGGGATAAAAAATAGAAACCCAAAATACTTCTATTTAAGAACCAAAAGGTACCTCCCTGAGCTGATCTAGAATTGCATTATCTGTTGCTTGTTCTCTAGCAGTTTGCTCCACTTCCAGGCATTTTTGCAATAGCAAATTCTCGACCTATAGATTCAGTTCGTCAGTCAATATTGATTTTAGTTTTAAAACAAAAACTATATCAGAAGTCCTGAGAGCATGTAGTGTTTACCTGCCCCAGGGTTGTGCATCCAGGTAAAAGGCTATCAGAAAGCGAGTCATCCAGCTCTGGCAAGTCTCTATAGAATAGTTCTTTGCATTCAACCTAATAAAAAATGAAGGAGAGAAAAAGAAAGAGAAATAAATTTGATTGCTATTCACGAAAATTTTATGAAGATTTTTATGTTCAGAATTACATTGTCTTTTGTAGAAGTGGAATTTCCAAAAAAGTTGAGGAACAAATACAAAATCACAAAATTGAGAGAGGCTGGACAGAAAAATAAAACATTCAAAATTCCTACTTGTTGAGCAATCTGAAAAAAACATCAGAAGCGTGGCTAAAAAAAAAGTGCCCATTTATCAGCATATAAAAATGCCTGACAAAAATATTTAGAAAGAGTATTTACGAAAAAGGAAAAACAAAACAATCACAATCACAATCACTACACATTCAATCCATAAATGCCTTCAATTTCCATTTTTTTTTAAAAAATAAAAAAGAACACGTGGCTATGTGGATTTCTTCATCTCAAAAAGGAACTCACAGTAAATTGTGCATGAACACCACGGAGATTTTCTTGTTTCCATGATTCAGGAAATACGAGTGGAAAGGAATTTGTTTCACCTCGTTGAATTCCAATTATCGAGTCAAGAAAACCAGGAAGAAGTTTATTACCATCTTCTGTATCAAAGTGAAACCCTGCAAAGAAAAGAAACAAAGCCAGAAACAGTTCAAATACATTAATCATTAACCAAACATGGAGGGGGAACAAAAGGTATGAATTTAGTGTATTAAAAGAATTCATCTTGGTTAGTGTATTATGTTTGCTTGTGATTGCTTGTCTTATGTGCATGTGATGAGTAACCATCTAGGTTTTATGTTTTGAGCACTATAATGCCTTTGTCAAAAAGGAGAATGTTTCCTCAGTTATTTTAATGTTTCCATGTGCCAAAGCTAGAATGTAGAAAGCTCTATAGAGGAGGTGAGAGCTCATCAATCATTGTAAAGCTCATTAGCTATTGTAAACGTGTTTATCCTACTTGCCCCCATTTATAAACACACGTTGCCTACAGATGTAAGTCCCACTAGGTGCTCATTTGCATTCAATGGTTGTGAATTTGTTCATGTGGTGAAATCGTGGTATCCTTTCAGTTGACTAGTTAAGTTAGTGTGCTATAACTAGAACCACACGGCGCTTCACAAGGTGTGAAGTGTTTGGCCCGTGACATCTTGACACAAGGCTAACATGAAACTCATGCATTTATTTCAAGTTAGTGAAGAAAGAAAAATTAGAGAGCAAAGAGCAACAAGGGCAAGTGGGGGCAACATAAGCAAAAAAAGAGCTGAAAGCAGTCACACTTCTGAGACATGATGAAAGAGTGAAACAATATCTTCTGGTTCATGTCTCATTGCTGTAAAATTACCAGAACTTTCTTTTCAGAACAGATGCCATTGCGTTCCTATTCCATGCATAAGATATTCTATGGCACCAAAGGCTCATCAAATGAAATGTCCCACAAGGTCATTGCAAAGTTGACTACCATTCAAAGAAAAAATATTAATCACATAGCAAGACACTTTATATGATTCAGTTGGTTAGGGTATTTCTAAAATTCATAAACTGAAGGTTTGTTAATTTGTATCCATGCATTTAAAACAGATATAAGCCCGAAAAAGGATAGTTTCTTTAGTGTCAACTAAGTATTTGGTATCCTCGTCACAATATACTATCCCCAACCATCTGTAAGACTATAGGCCATCATTCAATGAAGCCCATATTGTTCTATTTCATTGGGAATACATCCTTTTGCTGGCTTACATCCTTTTGAAAACATCATTCAATGACTATAGGCCACTTGTCATTGTTAGTCCCACACCCTAGGTTTTTGGAAGTTCAGACACAACACATCCATATGTCATAAACTACTCCTCTAGTCTCTTTATCCCAGTTGCATGAATTCTGTGGATCCATTATGGTAGATGCTGCACACTAAGTCACTTAGAATGTAATATAAGGAACAGATATTATACTTGAAGAAAGAATATACTTGATGCAATCCAAAATAAACAGTGAAAAGCAAATAATCCTGATAGGCAAACCTTTGCTCTCTGCAGATGGAATTTTTTGAACATTTGATTCATCTTGATCAATTGTTGTAGCTGATATATCAAGGACTGCAACATCACCGATCTGGGAAAGTTTCAAGTTCTTATAAGTTACTAAATTCAAATAGTTCGGGTCCTTGATACAGAGAATTCAGTTTGGCATTTTCTTGTATAGAAAGCTTAATGAATATATAAATTTGATTGTGGTCAGTACAACGTGTTAAGCACAGGTCAATCAAAAGGGAAGAAGCAAAACGGGGCTGACGCTGGCAGAGGCCAAGGCCCCAATTCATTCTACCCACCACGAAAACCTGCTTCATCCTGGTGAATGAGGAATGAAAAGGAATCTTCTAGACATCCAGTTGAATGGAAATATTGAATGCTGTAAGTATAACATTGATTTTAATATCTGCTGACATGTATCTTTTCTTGCATTGAAAATTTTTTTTTTTTTTTTTTATATTATGTTTAAATATTGGCTTCATCCTTATGAATCAAGAATGAAAAAGGAAGTTTGTAGACATTGCATTTAATGAAAATGGTGAATGCTCAAAGGAGAAAAATTGATGGTAATATTTTCCAACTAGATGGACAAAAATTCCCTTTAGTGACATTACAGAAAGAAATATGACAAGGAGTTTCATATTATAGGGGGATTTATTGAACTACCCACTCTCTATGTCATTTAATTGGTAGGAGGCAGCCCTAAACAAACTTTTTATCTTCTGTTAAAAGATATGATGACTCCCCCACCCCAACCCCACGTCTAATATTTGCCCTGATCACATCCAATCATTCCTTCCTCTAGAATAGATTTGGTTATGAAGATCAAAATAATTAAAAAATTTGAAGAACAAATAATATCAGAAAAGAAAGGAAAAAAAAAACTTGCATCTGATTCAAGTAGCTTAAACACGATTCACCTGTAGTCCTCTGTTCGTTACAATCCTAAGCGATCCTAGAGACTTATAACGACGTCTTAATTCTTGCTCAGAAGCTCTCTTGGCATCTATATCTCTGTCTAGCTCAACAAAAACCTTCAAGTTCTTGTATCCATTCTCAGGAATCCATTTGATTTCTGGTGTTACATCAACAATGACATCGTACCTGAACCACAGAGTAAATATGTGAGCACAATCCACAAAAATGCAAGCAAGAACACACTGCATCACGCCTCCTTTTTCCTTACTTTTAAGGTTAACATAACATAGAATTCATTGAAATTTCATCCAGGAGAACAGGCTGAGCAACAAAGCAGACACAGTGAACAAGGCTCCTGAATTCTATTTTATGGCTGAGAGGATGAGTTGGCTTTTCCAGTATCTATAGAATGAGCACTGTGAACTATCTGCTTCATACCTTCCCGCTGTGTGTAGCCTTTGGCCACTAGTCGTGCAGCGCTCTATCGAACCATCAGCACGCTCCTTAATTTTAAGGTGGCATGACCTTTGTTTATGTATCAAGATATTCTTCTGTCATTTGCTAGGGAATACTTCTTGAAACGTTTGTGTTCAGGCAGTATGAACTAGGTGGTCAACTAGTATCCCAGCATGATTTCCAGGTTTCCCCTTAAATCACATTGATCAAGCAGTTGCCTAATGTTCAGTCATTAGACAAACCACATATTTAGATAATATTTTATAGAAATGAATACAAATACATTATTTATACCTTGAAAATGGTAACATGCTTTCAACAAAGGCCAAATTCAGACAAATCTTCCTTCTCTCTACAGAAGTTGATTATGTTGATCATGGATATCTGAGATGATTGTAGTTGGTCACAGCAACAAAAACGTTGGCTCTTTAATAAATTGGTTGTTGGCAATTGAGATTGATGAGTTCAAAGGAAAGGGTGTCCCCGAGCCACAAGGCTCCCCATTTTGCAAGGGTAGGGGGAGGGTTATCACAGTGTACGCAGCCTTACCTCTGCTTTTATTCAGAGAGGCTGTTTCCACGGACTCGAACCTGTGACCAACTAGTTACAAAGGAGCAACCTTATCATTGATCCAAGGCCCAACCTAAGATCGCTGAGTTCAAAGACTAAGTGAAAATCCCTTGCTGTTACTGTAACGACCCGACCCTTTACACGGACTCAGGTGTCACTCACATACATCAAATACCTATACCTGTTCAAGATATGGAAACAACCCGCCCTAAACAGGGACATACAGGTGTAAAACATACATAATCATGATGTAAATGTCGCGGAAAAACATAAACATCCATTGGGATTACTACTAGCCTTATACCATAGTTCACTAATACATCCATAATTTACATACATTCGGACTTAGAGTAATCGTCATATTACAACCCTCCAAAAAGGACTTTCATCAAGTTTAGTACAAAAATTTAGATGCTTACGTAAGCTAACCAAAATAACCTCCCTAGTCCTTTTATCTACTAGGACCGACGCACGGATGGACCTGAAAACAAAGGTTGTAAGATAGGGTGAGACACCTCTCAGTAAGGAAGAAGGAGTTACAACAGTGTGTGACTGCATACATGCATATTTTCATTCAATATCTGGAATATAAATCAAATATTTTCAATACAGTAATGCATCAGGTATATTATTATTCATATTACAAAATTCCCACATCTGTCTTTTGACCATTTAATGATTTATCAGATGACCAACAACAAAATATCCCTATAACCAGTTTTACCCCGTGGCTCGGGTTGTGCATTGATACTCGTCCAATGCCCTGTTCGTGCAGGCATTGTCGAGTACCTACACACGATCCGACTGCCTCCATTGGCCCAATATCAGCCAATGGTTTCACCTTGCTAGCCGACCATCTTGGTACCCACATCGTTTAGTACGTGTGGTTGCACGTGTACATCTAGCTACGATATCGTGCCGTATCATATAACAGTGGTTTCATTTCACTCTGTAAGAAAGTATTTTTCAACCTTCCCGGGACTCTCAAGCTGTGGATCCGTGTATCATAAATTCAATTTATACAAATATGATTTTATCTCCCATAATCTATATCAATAGTATAGAAATAATTCCAGCGGGTTCAAACCGGCGTCTTTCCACCTGGTTTACCCCTCTTTGTTTACTGATGCGGCTCGGTGTATCACCAGCCTCTGTTTATCACATTGTCAGTATAACAAATTGAAATTTCATTCCTATATTCTATATCAGTAGTATAGAAAATACATTCATTTCCATTTCAACATATATCACACAAGTTTAATACAAAAACCCGCTAAATGATAGAAATTTAATATACATAGTTTAACTGAATAAATAAAGGATTCGAGCCTCTCCTACTATAGTATAAACACAAATAAACAATATTTGTAAAATTTGGAGATCACACGTCGAAATCCTCGTTTTTACCAAAAACCGTAAAATCGTCAAACTGGCATTTCTACTCGGTAGAATTTCACAAATAAGCAGTTAAATCATACATAATAACATAAACTAGCGTTTTAGCGGTTTAGTTTTCCAAAATAACTGTTGTAATCAAATTCCCCTTACCTTATATTCGAAATGAAACTTCGTACGAAAACGGTCCAAAACAACAACTCGAGATCCTGAAAACCTAAAACCACAGAACATAACCTTACTATGTTTTCTACTGCTATCCAAATATCCAATCAAAATTAGGATCAGATTCCTACCTCGATTCTTGGGAAAACCCGAAACTCTCCGAAACGACGATCCGATCCACTAAAAGTGTAGAGTTTCCTCTTCTGATCCACGCAGTACCCTCCGTTTTTGGAAACGGATGATGAACGGCGAAGGATCTTAGAGAGAGAGAGAGAGAAAATGAGTGTGAGAGAGAGAGAGAGAGAGAGAGAGAGAGAGAGAATGAGAGAATGAGAGAGGATAAGAGAATTTATAGAATAAATCCTTGAGAGAGAGAGAGAGAGAGAGAGAGAGAGAGAGAATGAGAGAATGAGAGAGGATAAGAGAATTTATAGAATAAGTCCTTACTTAGCCCTTAAGTAATCTAAATAAATATCTCCTCCAAGATATTTATATAAAAATATCTAAAAATATCTCTTTTCAAAATATCTTCTCCAAAATATATATATATATATATTTTTTAGGGTCGGGTTACTACAATCTCCCCTCCTTATAAGAATTTTCGTCCCCGAAATTCACCAACTGATACCAAACATACTCTACCTTACGTCAGAGACCTACAGAAGAGTCGGCAGCCACCCTCAAAGCAGCTCAGGCGTGAAGTTATTATCTACCCTCGCTTATGACGGAGAAATACCGTGGTTACAATGTGATGCTTCGGAAGATTACACACACAAAACTCTCCCGAAGACCATACCACCTATACTACTATACATAATTACGTACCATCCGAAAATAACTGCGGGAACTTCTGGTGTATTTCTGACTCTAACTCCCATGAAGCTTCCTCCACTGTATGGTTACGCCATAATACATTCACTAGTGGTATTTCCCTAGTCTGTAACTGCTGAACTTTCCGATCTAATATCAGTACTGGTACCTCCTCATATGATAAAGTCTCACTAATCTCTAGAGGTTCGTAATTCAGTACATGCGATGGATCTGGTATGTACTTCCTCAGTACAGACACGTGAAATACATCATGAACTCGGGATAATGTTGGAGGTAAAGCTACGTCGATAAAGCCACCAAACCTATCCTTTCAGGATTTCAAAGGCCCGCATACCGAGGACCTAGCTTCCCCTTTTTCCCGAATCTCATCACCCCTTTCATTGGAGCGATTCTCAATAATACCAATCTCCTACTTTCAAATTTCCAACTCTCGCCGCCGAGTATCGCATAAACTCTTTTGTCGACTCTGAGCTGCTTTAAATTCTTTCCCTGATCAATGCGACCTTTGCAGAGTCTGCTGAAATCAGTTCTGGACCTAGTATCTGCCGCTCCCTACCTTATCCCCAGTACAACGGAGATTCGACACCGACGACACGTACAAAGCTCATAAGGTGCCATCTCTATCTCGCCTGTAAATGTTGTTATATGCAATTGCAACAAGCGGTTTATCGTATCCCAATTTACCAAAATCTAGTATACAAGCCTGCAACATATCTTCTAACGTTTGAATGTTCTCCTTTCGACTGTCCATCCGTTTGTGGGGTGAAAGACTTACTGACATCAATCGCGTCCAAGGCATCCATTAACTTTTCCCAGAAACGATATTTAAAACCGATCTCGTCTGAAACAATAAATATAGTAACTCCATGGAGTCGTACCCCTCCCTGCACTAAATTCTGCCGCTTATTCAGAGGTAGCTGACTCTGATTGGAATGAAGTGTGCGTCTTCGTCAAACCGATCTACTATAACCCCATATGGCATTCTGCCCAGCTTTGCCGCCGGTAAACCCGTCACAAAATCCACGAGACATGTTCCCCACTTCGCCACTCAAGGTGACGTCGAGTGGTTGAAGTGGTCCTGCCGGCTTCTGATGTTCTGCTTGTAATTCTGTTGGACATGTCAAGCACTGTTCTACAATCGGCTATCTCTCTTTTCATTTAGACCACCAAAAGATTCCCTCAAATTCTCGGTACATTTTCGACTATACCAGGATGTACAAGTGGTGAGCTAATCGGTGTGCCCTCCTCTAGAATACCCGTTTAATCACGGCATCATTCGGAACGCAAGCCCTGCTGGGAATCTCAGTATCCCATCACCAGAAATACTGAGTCCTGGCTTTAAAACCATTCCAACTCCGTCTATAACCTTCAACTAACTTTGGAATCCTCTTTTGCGCTGCGGATCCTCTCTTGTAAGGTCGTTGCAACCCCAGGCTGGCAATGACAGCCTAAGATTTTCTTTTATACCACTTCCAAGCCACTTTCTAAGTCCATATACAATTTGGTGCTGAACTCTAATCGCTGAAACATACGTATCATCAACTTCCGACTCAGAGCATCAGCTACCACATAGCCTTGCCTGGGTGATAGCTAAATCACCAGTCTAGTCTTTATCACTCTAACCACTGCGTTTTCTCCATTTTCACTCCTTCTGGGTTTGCAAAAGTAATTTACGACTTTTATTGTCAGTAAAAATCTCGCACTTTTCACCTACAAGTAATGCCCCTCCAAATTTTTAAATGCAAATACTAAACAGCTGCTAATTCTATATCATGTGTCGGGTATTCTTCTCGTAACTCTTTAAGTGACATATAAAGCGTAAGCATTAAACTCTTCTCTGCTGCTTAGACACAACCATACCGCTTCTTAGAGGCGTCACTATAAATAACTAATCACCATCCCTGAAGGAATGGTCAGGATTAGAGCAGTAATCAGTCGCCGTTTCAGCTCCTGGAAACTCAACTCACATTCCTCAGTCCAAACGTACCTCACGTTCTTCCTCGTGAGTCGCGTCAAAGGACCTGCTAAACTGGAGAACCCTTCTACAAAACGACGTAGTAACCTGCAAGACCTAAAAAAGCTTCTTACTTCCTGAAACATTCTTTGGTCTTGCCCAGTTCACTACTGCTTCAATCTTACTCGGGTCCACGGATACACCTTCCTTGGACCGACGTGACCAAGAGAAACGCAATCTGCTCTATTCAAAACTCACACTTCTTCAATTTAGCATACAGTTTCTTATTCCTAAGCATTTGCAAGACAAGCCTCAAATGCCCCTCATGCTCTGCAGCGCTCCTAGAATACACTAAGGATGTCTTCGATAAATACCACGACGAACCGGGTCTAAATATTCGTGAAAGACCCTGTTCATCAAATCCATAAACGCTGCAGGTGCATTAATCAAACCAAAAGGCATAACCATAAATTCATAATGGCCATACCGAGTTCGAAATGCCGTCTTAGGAATGTCTTCCACTTCACCCTTCAGCTGGTGATACCCAGATCGTAGATCAATCTAGAGTAGATCTGCGTGCCTTGAAGCTGGTCAAACAGATCATCGATGCGGGTAGCGGATATTTATTCTTTACCGTCACCTTGTTCAGTTCTCTGTAGTCGATGCACATCCTCATCGACCCATCCTTCTTCTTAACAAACAAAACGGGGCGCTCCCCAAGGAGAAATACTACGACGAATGTACCCCTTGTCTAGGAGCTCCTGAAGTTGTTCCTTCAGTTCTTTCAATTCAGCTGGAGCCATACGGTACGGAGCTTTCGATATCGGCGCCGTACCTGGAACTAGCTCTATCGCGAATTCCACTTCCTTGTCCGGAGGTAACCCTGGCAAGTCCTCTGGAAACACGTCAGGGAACTCGCACACTACAACAATTGTTTCCAACTTATTTTCTTCAACCGGCGTATCTTTCACAAACGCTAGATACCCTTGGCAGCCATCTAGGAGTAGCCTCCTAGCTTGCAAAGATGAAAGGATTCGTGGTGTAGAACGCACACACGACCCTTGGAATTTGAATTCCTGCTCCCCTGGTGGTTTAAACAACACCTCTCGCCTGCGGCAATCAATACTAGCACAACTGGCCGACAACCAGTCCATCTCAAGGATGATATCAAAACCATGCATGTCATAGACCACTAGGTTAACTGGTAGTATTCTTCCCTGAATTTCCACAGGGAAGTTATGGACTAACTTACTACACCCGACTGTAGACCCAGACGGCGTAGTCACTACCAGTTCATAATCCAACAGTTGCACCTCCAAACCACATAATTTAACAAAATTACGGGAAATAAAAGAATGCGTAGCTCCAGAATCAAAAAGTACTATAGCTTAATGAAAAAACACATAAATAGTACCTGTGACCACGTCACCAGCGTTCTCAGCGTCACCAGGAGTCAGAGAATATACCCTAACCTGGGCAGTACCCCCCTGCTGACCGCCACGCTGTGTCGGAGCATTCCCTCTGTATTGCTTCTGTGTGACTCCATCATTCCTCTGCCTCGGACAGTCTCTCATCTGATGTCCTTGTCTACCACACCGCATACAGGCTCCCGTAGACAACCAACACTGCCCCTGGTGTTTCTTACCACATAAAGAGCAATGTGGAACACTTGCGGCATTCTGGGACGTGCCGCCACTATTTTTTCTTCCATTTACTCTGTCCTGCCCCAGATGAATAATTAGGAGGCGCTGGCTTCTTCTTGGTAACCTGAACCTCTGCATCCTCCGGTAAACACTCCTCTGCTACCGTGGCTTTATCAACCAACGTAGCAAAATCCTGCAACTGCAGAATCGCCGTCTGCTTACGGATCTTGCTCCTCAGACCCCTCTGAAACTTCCAAGCCTTCTTTGCTTCATCAGGAATCACGAATGGAGCAAATCGAGACAGCTCCTGGAACTTGGCAGCGTATTGCTGCACTGTCAGTGAACCCTGCGTCAAATTCATAAATTCCTCCATTTTCGCATTTCTCATTGTGGCCGGAAAATAACGTTCAAAGAAGAGCTCTTTGAATCGGGCCCATGTCAACACTATCGGTATCGGTCGGTGCTCCTCCATCTGCTTTACTGACCCTCACCATCTCTCAGCCTCCCCTGCCAACTTGAACGTGGCGAAGGTGACTTTCTGCTTTTCAGTGCAGTTTAACACACCTAAGATCTTCTCGATCTCCTGGATCCAATTCTCAGCACGAACTGGATCTGTACCGCCCACAAAAGCAGAGGGCTTCAATCTGGTGAATTGCTCAATGGAGCAACCCAACTCAGTCATAGGACGATCCTGCCCTCTATTCGTACGCACTACCTCAGCCATAAGCTGCTGTGCCAATTCACGTAACACACTAGTAGAGTCGTTACTAGCCTCGGGGCCGGCACTATCACTACTACTGCCACCTATATTGGCAGTGATATCCCTGGATTCCATCTTGAAAACATTTACGAGAATTCATTAGAAGGTAATAGCCTAAGCATCAACTAACACTATCATACTATAGACTCAGTTCCTTAAATCCACATCCTGAATATCGATGTACTCCATTAATTTAACATCATCATTCTAACTCAAGTTCTGCTCTTCCACTTGGAAACAACACCATCAATAGATTGCCATGATTTTCTGAACCCTTCGAATGATCCAGAAAAACACAGAAGTCTGCCAATTGTTTTCATCTCCAGGTATACAAAACAAAACTCAAGGTCATATCCATGTCCTATACCCTGGTATATTCTAGACTGTAACAACTAGCAACTTCTTAGTTTAGCACATATCCCTAACCAGGCAGCATGAATCAAATCATACTTCCGACTGGCTACGGGCTCTGATACCAACTGTAACGACCCGACCCTTTACACGGACTCAGGTGTCACTCACATACATCAAATACCTATACCTGTTCAAGATATGGAAACAACCCGCCCTAAACAGGGACATACAGGTGTAAAACATACATAATCATGATGTAAATGTCGCGGAAAAACATAAACATCCATTGGGATTACTACTAGCCTTATACCAGAGTTCACTAATACATCCATAATTTACATACATTCGGACTTAGAGTAATCGTCATATTACAAACCCTCCAAAAAGGACTTTCATCAAGTTTAGTACAAAAATTTAGATGCTTACGTAAGCTAACCAAAATAACCTCCCTAGTCCTTTTATCTACTAGGACCGACGCACGGATGGACCTGAAAACAAAGGTTGTAAGATAGGGTGAGACACCTCTCAGTAAGGAAGAAGGAGTTACAACAGTGTATGACTGCATACATGCATATTTTCATTCAACATCTGGAATATAAATCAAATATTTTCAATACAGTAATGCATCAGGTATATCATTATTCATATTACAAAATTCCCACATCTGTCTTTCGACCATTTAATGATTTATCAGATGACCAACAGCAAAATATCCCTATAACGAGTTTTACCCCGTGGCTCGGGTTGTGCATTGATACTCGTCCAATGCCCTGTTCGTGCAGGCATTGTCGAGTACCTACATACGATCCGACTGCCTCCATTGGCCCAATATCAGCCAATGGTTTCACCCTGCTAGCCGACCATCTTGGTACCCACATCGTTTAGTACGTGTGGTTGCACGTGTACATCTAGCTACGATATCGTGCCGTATCATATAACAGTGGTTTCATTTCACTCTGTAAAGAAAGTATTTTTCAACCTTCCCGGGACTCTCAAGCTGTGGTTCCGTGTATCATAAATTCAATTTATACAAATATGATTTTATCTCCCATAATCTATATCAATAGTATAGAAATAATTCCAGCGGGTTCAAACCGGCGTCTTTCCACCTGGTTTACCCCTCTTTGTTTACTGATGCGGCTCGGTGTATCACCAGCCTCTGTTTATCACATTGTCAGTATAACAAATTGAAATTTCATTCCTATATTCTATATCAGTAGTATAGAAAATACATTCATTTCCATTTCAACATATATCACACAAGTTTAATACAAAAACCCGCTAAATGATAGAAATTCAATATACATAGTTTAACTGAATAAATAAAGGATTCGAGCCTCTCCTACTATAGTATAAACACAAATAAACAATATTTGTAAAATTTGGAGATCACACGTCGAAATCCTCGTTTTTACCAAAAACCGTAAAATCGTCAAACCGGCATTTCTACTCGGTAGAATTTCACAAATAAGCAGTTAAATCATACATAATAACATAAACTAGCGTTTTAGCGGTTTAGTTTTCCAAAATAACTGTTGTAATCAAATTCCCCTTACCTTATATTCGAAAATGAAACTTCGTACGAAAACGGTCCAAAACGACTAACGTCGAGATCCTGAAAACTAAAACCACAGAACAAACCTTACTACTGTTTCTACTGCTATCCAAAATATCCAATCAAATTAGGATCAGATTCCTTCCCATCGATTCTAGGGAAAACCCAAACTCTCCGAAACGACGATCTCGATCCACTAAAAGTGTAGAGTTTCCTCTTCTGATCCACGCAGTACCCTCCGTTTTGGAAAACGGATGATGAACGGCGTAAGGATCTTAGAGAGAGAGAGAGAGAAAATGAGTGTGAGAGAGAGAGAGAGAGAGAGAGAGAGAGAGAGAGAGAATGAGAGAATGAGAGAGGATAAGAGAATTTATAGAATAAATCCTTGAGAGAGAGAGAGAGAGAGAGAGAGAGAGAGAGAATGAGAGAATGAGAGAGGATAAGAGAATTTATAGAATAAGTCCTTACTTAGCCCTTAAGTAATCTAAATAAATATCTCCTCCAAGATATTTATATATAAATATCTAAAAATATCTCTTTTCAAAATATCTTCTCCAAAATATATATATTTTTTTTTCAGGGTCGGGTTACTACAGTTACACTCTGACTGGTCAAAATTTTTTCAATAAGAGAGAATTGTTTGAATTTTCAATCAATATTTAATTGACTTCATAATTAATGGATCAACATCTAAATTTACACATCAAAATGGAAATAATATGGCTACATTAGATTCATATATCTTTAATAGAGAATCTAGAGATGATTCTAATTTTGGGCTTTATCACTTTCTGTTTAATTTTAAAATTAATGCTCAAAAAATTGTCTCTACTTATTCTATGTTTTGGTGCAAAAATATCAAAGCACCAAAGAGCTTCTACATGCGCAGTTATTGACTAATTCTGCAATGACAATGTATTGTAACACATTATATAGGATACGTTTTAAATCCCCACTTGACCTAAAAGCTTAAGCTGTTAGGTTGTAGGCTAACCATATACATCAAGCCTTAACATTCCAGGCACATGTGGTCAAGTCTTATGCGGAGGGGTAGATAAACATTAAATAACACCCATTATGGGAATACCAAATCCAAATTGGACAAGTTCAAAAGTAAATGACAACTAGCAATAAGAATTGGACCCAGGAGCATTGGGCAACCATGGCTGCATATGGTGCTACCCAACTTCATGATTTTAGAGTTTAAGCAGATTGGCAGCAAGCCAATCATTTACATCAAGAGTAAATAATATGTTGTTTTTTATGCATCTGCATGCATGTGTGTGACCAATATTAAACTTCCCAGATAGCCTTAGTACTCTACAGCCTTAACTGGGCATGTTGACAACAATATATTGAAGTTATATCATCTATAACCAAGTGACAGTCACATTTATTCCTATAATGTAAACTTGCCAGAAGTAAAATCATGCAAGTGCACAATAACTTAAAAGGTTTAAATTTGCAAACCTTACAGAGTTGAAAGAAGAATAGCTCTCTTCCATATCAGAAAATTTGGTTACAATGCGGACAGAGTCTTTCAAAGCCCTTCCAGTCACCTTCAACATAACAACACGTCAAGAGAATAGTTAAGATGCCAATGCAAATGGTGACTAATATGAGGCACTATCTGACCTTGAAAATACACAAGGTAACAATGAAATTTTTGATTTTCTTGGTATGGTGGAATGGTCTTCTTTGTAGACAACCAAAAACTATCACTAAAACATTAGTTAATATTTAAATATTCATAAGAACTGTAAATAGTATGTCTTACATAGGGTGGTGAAAGCTTCAAACTTGTCATTACTTAAAAAAAAAAAAAAACAGAATGAAAACTATTTTGTCTAAGCAACAACACAAGCACAACTATTTAATCTAAACAACACCTATTAGTGTTAAATAGCTATTCGCAAGGACAACCAAATACGAAAATAACATACTGAAGACATGGCATGTGGAAGGGTCCTCTTCAAAATAGATTCAATTGTAGCCTTTCGAACATTTTGCTTGCCGGCATAGCTTATAAGAAGACTTTCTGGAACTTTCTTCCCAGGCCGAAATCCAGGGATCTGGGAATATAAACCAATTTGCAACATCAAGCCACTTCATTTTTTTCAGAAGCAAAATACCATGAGCAAATAATTAAGTGGAAATCCCTAAGCAATCTATTTTTTATTTTATAAATTGATTTATTTGCACAATTGCACTACACTTTATTTGTGTTTGGCTATATAATTTTTAGCTAGGGTGGACCACACATCTGTTGACATAAAAAATGAATAAGATGACACCAATATGGGTGTGGCAGGGTGCCATTGTCAGATAAAAAACCTTAACAAAATAAGCTGCAATAAATGTCGGTACATGAAATGGCATCCAATGCAACAATAATGTTAAGATAAGATGTTTTATGTCACGAGAAGTTGTGATGCCAACACTAGATATCAAATCAATTTATTCTACTAAGAAAATAAAGATGAATTTCTCTCATCATATAGTTGCCGCTCAGGTCTCAGCTAGACGGTGGGTGTGGGTGGACATAAACTAGTTCAAAGTTGTATGCCTCACAAAACTATAGTCTATCAAGACTCAAGATCAACAAATTAGCCACTATATTCAATTTCTAGACTAGTTTTATGCCGTCAATCCAGTGGTGATTCTAACAAGTTCTGCAAACAAAATTGCAGCTGTAAATCACCTTTGCCAGCTTCATAAACTCATTGATGACCCTTTTGTAGCAGTCCTCGCATACAACTGAGGGAACCTGCACAGTCAACCTAACCTGCAGAAGAAACACACAAAAATATAAATCATGGAAACAACCACTGCACGCTAATGAAACAGTTTAAGGGTCTAGTATTAAATCTGCTCTCTTCAGCCATGAAACTTGCCAAACAAGTTAAAATTGACATTATATCCGGCCAACTCTAAATAAAAGGCCAAACAGGTCAACGAAAAGTGCATTGCACACACATCAATATGTGTGAGAAAGATCCAACCTTTTTCAATCGTATGAACGTGGCAGTTTGTTGGTCTCTGTTCAATACTATTAAGAGGATCAGTTGGTCCCTTGGACAGTGGCAGTGTGTGCACTGTGTCAGCTAATTTTTGGGGGTTGAGGCAGTGCCATCCCCATTTGTTGGTGACTTGTCAGTGGTTGAGTAAGGGGTTAGCCTTATTTGTGATTGTTCCAGTTGCTCCGGAGGTTCATCTTGTTTGTCATTAGTTTCGTTTGTGAACATTGGCATGGAGCTGAATCGTTTCGGTATGTTCCCTTCATCACTGCCACAGACAACAACCAAGTTGGATGGACGGAATTATGTTCAATGGTCTAAGGCTGTTAAGATCTATTTGACATGCTTAGGTAAACTTGAACACTTGTTCCTATCTAGGCCTTCTAACGATAAAAAGAAGAAGCCTAGATTTAGGACGATGCACTTATTGTTTCCCTCTTGTGGAACTTGATGGAACCTCACAATGCCTAGATGTGCATGCATCTAGATGTATGCAAGGATATTTGGGATTATGTCAAGATCTTGTACTCCAGTAATATAACACGTATGTACAATCTATCCCTACAGTACTGTCAATTACAACAGGAGATAGGAGTGTCATGGAGTACTTTGTTGAGATGTCGCATATCTGTGAGGAGCTTAGCATCGTGCAACCTATAACTGCCAATGTTCGTTAGATGTAGAAGCAGAGGGAGTAGATGAAAGTTCTTTAGGTCCTAACGGGTTTGAAACCCAAGTTTGAAATAGCTTGCTCCCAAATACTTGGTAGTGCAAAGTTTCCATCCTTTGCTGATGTTTATTCTTGCGTCCTTTGTGCTTCCTCTAGCTCACATTCTCCCACCCTTGTATCTGATGTTTTAACCCGTGGCCCTGAGAGGACTACTTTCATCACACAGGGTCATTCTCGTTTTCAACCAAGGGGATGTAGGAATTCTCGAGGTAGAGGTACTCCTGGCAAGTGCGCTCATTGTGGATAAGGAGGTCATACTATTGAGCAATGTTGCCATCTCCATGGTAAATCTCTTCATGTCACTGATGCAGCCACCACGAATTCCATACTTTGGAGCCCAAATGGAGAGCAGTGTACTATATGTCAAAGAAAGAATATTCCAAATTCCAGCAGTATCAAGCATCCTAGCAGGCGTCCCTTCCCATTGCATCCCTTGCTTAAACATGTAACCCCACAGCTTGCCTGTTGCCAGTACATCTCGTCCTAGTCCTTGGGTTATAGATTCTGCTACCATTGATTGTATATAACAAGCTTACCTAATTTCTTCCCTACTCTTCAGTATCTTGAAAACTTACCTCATGTTATTCTTGCTGATGGATCCACCACCATCGTTAAGGGAATAGGAACCGTAAATCCCACTTCCCTCTACTTCTCTTCCTTTGGTTTTGTCTATTTCCAAGTTTCCTTTTCAATCTTATATTAATTAGCAAGATTATCAAATCTATGAAAATTTTCAATTCCCTAATTCTATGGTCATTTGTGATTTCAAGACATGGAATACAACAGGTGTGCAGCAGGTGGACTTTATCACTTTGAGTCGCTATCCCCTTCTATTGCCTGCATTGTTGCTATCACACCACTCCAAATCCATTGTCACCTTGGTCATCCTTCGCTGGAAAAGTTAAAACTACCAGTTCCTACTTTGAGTTCTGTGTCTAGTATTGAGTATCAATCTTGTCAATTAGGAAAGCATCATTGCATCTCTTTTGCTTCTTGAGTCCATAAACAGTTCAAGCCCTTTTATGTTAGTTCATTTTGATGTTTAGGGTCCTAGTCAGGTTGTGTCTACGTTGTTTCCGATACTTTGTGACCTTTGTTAATGATTATTCAAGGATGACTTGGCTCTATTTTATAAAAAAACGTTATGAGTTATTTCATATATTTTGTCCCTTTTGTTCTAAAATAAAGACTCAATTTGGTTTGCTAGTTTGAAAACTTCAGAGTGATAATGCTAAAGAGTACTTCAATACTCAATTCACTACTTATATGACTCAGTTAAATATTGTTCGTTAGTCATCACGTGCCCACACTCCTCAACAAAATAGGGTTGTAGATAGGAAAAATAAACATATCCTTGAAGTCACTTGCACCTTACTTTATCAAATTTATGTTCCTAAAGTGTTTTGGAGTGCTGTTGTACTCATTGCTTGCTATCTTATCAATAGGGTGCCATCCTCTATTCTTAGTAGTCAAATTCCCCACTTTGTACTCTTTCCCAATTCTCCTATGTTTTCTTTACCTCCTCCTATATTTGGGCGTGTGTCCTTTGTTCATTAGCTAACCCTTTGGTGGATAGGTTGGATTCTCATACTATAAAATGTGTCTTTCTACGCTACTCGTGCACTTAAAAGGATATTGTTGTTATAGTCTTACTTTGCATCGGTTTTTTGTTTCTGATGATGTTACTTTCTTTAAGTCTACACATATTGCTCTCAAACCCCAAGTACTTTTGAGATGCGTCTCTTCCTCTGCCTAATCTTCCAGTTCAAGTTTGTTGTTCTTATCCCCAGTCATCCACCAAAATCTCCATGTAGTTTGAGTCCTTCTCACTGTCTTGATTGTTCTACTTTGCAAGTATATTCAAGACGCATCTCCAAGGAAGAGAGTCCCCTCTAGGTTCTACTGCTATGACTTTGGTTTCCTCATCTAATGATCATATTTCCATGATGTTGATCCTTCCATTGATGTCTGGAAAGGTAAATGCACATGTACACAACATCCCATCTCCAACTTTGTTTTCTATGACTTCTTGTCACCCTTCTATCATTGTGTTGTACAATAGCATCCTCTATTATCCTTCTTAAATATGTTTCTAAAGCCTCAGCCCACTTTGGCTAGAGGAATGCAATGGTTGAAGAGATAAGTGAATTACAGGACAATGATAGTTGGGAATTGGTATCTCTTCCTCTTGATAAATCCATGGTTGGTTATGGCTAGGTATATACTATGAAAGTCAACCTTGATGGTTCTGCAGCTCGTTTGAAGACACGTCTTGTTGCTAAGAGATATATTCAAGTGTATAGTCTGGATATTCAGACGCATTCTCTCTAGTTGCCAAGCTTACTTCAGTACATTTGTTCATCTCCTTGGTCACCACTTGTCAATGGCCTCTATATCAATTAGATGTGACGAATTCCATCCTGCATGCGGAACTTGAGAAGGAGGTCCATATGAAGCAACCACTTGGGTTTGTTGCTCAAGGGGTTCAAGCTTAGTGGTGTTGACTCAAGAAAGCATTGCATGTTTTATTGTCTCTTAATTGTGTATGTGAATCATACTATAATTATAGGTGATGATAGTTAAGGTATTTAGGGCCTAAAACTTTATATACCAAGTTTTAGACCAAATATTTGGGAACATTGAATAACTTCTTGTGTATAGAAGCATCTAGATCTTGTATGGGAACGGTTTTTTCACAAAGGAAGTATGTTCTTGATCTTTTGGATAAGATTGGGCTATTCAAATCCAAACTTGTTGAGGCACTCATGGATCTTAATAGCAAGTTAGTGCCAAATATGGGTGATTTGTTGCTTGTCATAGGGCGGTATTGGACACTTGTTAGAAAGTTGAATTATCTCATAGTCACTCGACCGAATATATCTTTTGCAGCAAGTCTTGTGAGTCAATTTCTAGATTCTTTGAGGACAAGACATTTGGATGCAGTAATTTGCATCTTGAGATATCTCAAAGGTGCATCTGAGAGAGGTCTCTTATATTGAGATTAGGGCTGCACTTATATTTAGGGATATACTAATACAGATTGGGCCGAAACACATTTAGACAAAAGATCCACAATCAGGTACTTTATCTTTGTTGGTGGTAATTTGGTTTCCTATAACAGTAAGAAATAAATTGTAGTGGCCATGTCAAGTGGTAACTCAGAGTATAGGGTAAGGGCTCGCACTACAGGTAAGCTTTTTTGGTTGAAAAACATGTTGGAAGAATTGGGTTTTCCGCAGTCTCCGTTTATAGAGTTGATGTGTGATAATCAAGATGCTATTCATATTGCCTCCAACCTAGTCTTCCACAAGCGGACAAAACACATTAAAGTTGATTGTTACTTTGTTTGGGAGAAATTTCTGTAGAAGCTCATTACAACCACTCATGGGAAGTCCAATATGAAACTTGTTGACTTGTTTACTAAAGCTTTGGAGGCTGCTCATGTTAAGTCATTCGTAATAAGGTAGGAGCATATGATATTTATGCTCCAACTTGAGGTGGAGTGCTAATGGTTATTTTAGTCATTTAGCATTATTAGTATGGTTAATGTTATGTTAAGAAGTAAGAGTTAGAATAGGGTATTATGGTCATCGTATGTACTCGACATATATTATGAATAGAGGGAGCCACCTATCATTGTGTTAAGTCTTCCATTTTACCTCAAATCTCAACGGTCATATATAGAGTCCTTGCATATGCTAAGTAGTTCTCCAAAGAAGACAACTATAACATATCAACTGAATTAGGGGGGTAGGGAAGCATAACTAGATTTAAATAAGGATATATAAGAAAAACCAGGGTGAGCAATGAGTTAAGGATATTTTATAATAATATGAACTGAATTAGGGCGGAAGGAGGCATAACTAGGTTCTAATATATATAAGGGAAAAAAGAAAAAAAAAAATGATGGATGATGATTTTAAGGGGGGTTTGACTATAATATAGCAGAAGTTCTTCAAACGAAAATCAAACTATACACTTGTTGTTTGAACCTGCAAAATAATCAAATGGACCCAATAGGTTTACTTATCGAACACACACACAACCATCAAAGATGAACCAAGTAATGAGAAAAAAGTTTATAGCGAATAAGAGTGGTATTAACGATGATATCTATATCTTCTATACATTTAAAAAAAAGAAGGAATTTTCCTACTCTAGTGTCTATTTTTTATTTTTTAAAATATTGACTGAATAATAAAACTAATAAATAGATAAGAAAATAATAGGTATCCTGCAACTAAGCCATAACTGATTATAAGTAAGACAAAATATCTCATAATTAACCTATAATTATCAATTACTCTTCGTTTTATGTCGATTTTTTAACATCCTAAAATAGTCTTCTACAAATCTTAGGTTTTAATGAAAATTACAATATTTTCCCAACAACTTACAATAATCATATCAATAAGAAATTAATGTCAAAAAAATAACAGAAATGTGATTAGATTCTGAAAAAAAAGACCAAAAGTAATAAAAGAGGGTAAAAAAGTCTTATAAAAAAGGAAAAACGGAGGCGTGTTACACGCATTGCAGATTCGACTGCTAGTGATACTTAAAGGAAGACTCACACTTGAATTGGGCTCTTCGGTTTCGGCAACTTCGATGTCGGCCGGTAATCGGTCCTTTTCGGGGTTGACGGTTGTCGGAGACGCCGAAGCTGCGAAGCGACTACTCCATTTTCCGGTAGATGGGTGTTGAGGGCGGGCGAATTGGAGAGGAGAAGGGGAAAACTTGTGAGAATTAAAGGTTCCTCTTTTGCTGGGTTGAATTAAAGAAGCAGAGGTTGTAGGAGAGAGAAGATAAGGACGAAGCCGAGAGCGAGATGGCTTGAATTGAAGAACCGTTGCAGTTATAGAGCCACAGAGCTCCATTTCTGCTCTGGGGTAAGCACGGCCACAGCTGTTGAAGAAGACTGGAAGCTGCGAACTGCAAAAGATGAAGATAATGCGTTTCGAAGGAATGGGTACTTGGCAAGAAGAAGGAGCGAAAACGTATTTCACACACACAATTTCAAGTTTTTTCCGGAGTCGCAATTTCTGCTTTACTGTTATTTTGGGGCAAGATGAATTTATTATTATTTTAATATATAATTATTTTAAAAATTTTGAACCCTTTTTTGTTACATAATTGGCAAGTGATCATTTAACTACGAGAAAATAAATGAATCTATTGAATAAATGATGATTGAATTAAATAACATTAGGTCAAAGCAATTGCTGAAAGAATATAATTGTTTCTTTTAAAATAGGTAAAAACATTTACCTTCTAATTTATTAAAAAGAATGCTTACATCTTTTGGGTTTTAAAAATTTCAAAAATCTCCTTCTAGTTTTAAAAATTTTAAAAAACTCCCTTGTAACTTTTAGAATTTCAAAGACCTCTAATGAGATCTATCAAAAAGTCACAAACATTCTCTTATATTTTGTAAGAAGATAAGTCTTTTGAAAACATGTTTGTATATTTTTTGTTAAACGTCAAGGGATTTATGGGACATTTTTGAAACATCATGGTAGATCAATGGAATTTTTGAAACATTAGGAGATGTTCTTATCTTTTTTATTAAATTTCAAACGAGGTTAGTGACTTTTATCCTTTAAAATAGTATTTAAAATTATGTCGTACTTCTAGATTTTTATTTATTGTCACCATAAAAAATATATAGAACTTTCCCATTAATACAATTGATAAAAAAAATTGCAAATGCAAATGTGTTTATCCAAGAAAAAATTGAAGTATTTTTTTTTTTTCATTTAATGGAAGATGTCCCCAGAGTAATGTCGAAGAACATATGAAACTAATAATGGCACAAATTGTCTAAGTACAATTAACAAGTTAATTAAAATTTAAGCTACATAATATAAAAAGTTTTGAAAATAATCATTATGTACACCAAATGTATTGATATTAAGTGTATAAATTTATAAATATCGGTATTGAATAAAATATTTAAGATTTGAGTTGATTTTGAAAGTTTGGAATAATAGTGAATATGAGTAGTTTGTAAGAATTCAAAAGGACAAGTAGGAAGAGCCAAAGCTATTTGAGCTTAGATAAAAATTTTAAAAAAAATTAATTAATTATATATTTCAAATTCATTCAAACTTGCTATAGCAAGATAATAAAATTTAATCCTCATCTTAAATTCATTATATATTTAAAGATAAATTTTTTGAGTTGAATACATCAAAAGATTATTATAATTTCAAATAAACCAAGGCAAATTTTACTCCACCAAAATCTTGTTAATTAGTATGAAAAATTACCTAAAATAGAAATATCATGCCAAAATTATAATATATTAAATTTCATCACGTTGCTTCCTGTTTGATGTTGGGCTGTCAATTTCTTGAGGGGTAAAACGTCGTCGTTTAAGCCTTTAGAAGAGCCTGCAGTGCTGTTGTCACTCTAGCTCTCACTCTTATCTCCACCCGTTTCCTCGACGAACAAAAACCTCCGCAATCTCGCCGATAAGCCGCAGAAAATCGAGGCAGCGGCCGAGAAATGGAGGGGGCAGGGTCGCGACTGGGGCGGGCCTCGTCCCGGTACGGTACAGCTACGACCGTATTCAGTGGCCCAGTTCGGAGGTGGAAGAAGAAGTGGGTCCACGTCTCACCATCATCAGCAGCAACCGTCACTTGCCACAGCTCTCAGTCCAACAGCGCCGACTCCTGCCGTCTTCTCCTCTGTAGGTGGACCCCAATCTCTTCAAGCTCCCCTGCCGAAGACGAGAGGAGCTCCGCGGAGCCGGAGGAGCCGCCCCGACGGAAGTTCCGTTACACCCCGGTGAGACGCTGTCTCCCACCCCCCCCCCCCCCCGGGCGCATGTTTAAATTATCGTTATTGAATTTTGATTTTTTTTCTTTCAATTAGGGTTCATGGGTTTTGTGATTGATCAGATTTGTGTGAATTTTGGTAGGATATCAGTATTTCATCAAACTGTGTGTGTGTGTGTGTGTTTTTTTTTTTAAATATATATTTCTAGGGCTTTGTGGGTGGTTTTTCGTTGCTCAAGGATTTTTGGAGATTTTGGGGGTTTAGAAAAGGTTTTGGCACGGAGATAATTCAACCAAAAACAAACTAAAAAAACACTGCCTCGCCTTCCTTGGTTTAAAAAAAAAAAATCATTTCATTTTCCAGAAAACAAACATCAAACCATTTGAAAACCAGGATAAAACTCATCACAATTTATTGTAATAATAAAAATCATCCCTTGGGGTCCATAAAAGAGGTTCAAAATTTCAAAGAAAAAGGCTTCTGGGGTTATGAGATATATCTCCAGTAGCTGAGAAGGTAATATCTATGTAACATAACAGCTATGAATGATTTAAAATTTTTTTAGGGGCTACAAAAGTGTGTCCTTCCAAAGGCATAGCAATCTTGTGATGAGTTCCCAATTTCCCACAATATACTACATAAGTAGTATGGAGAAATACTGTAAGCAAATGTGCATTTTTCATGAGAGAATTTTCAAAGCATTTATTTTTTGTTTTTTCCTTGTATTTTACTTAATTGCGTGCATGCATGCATTATGTGTGTTTTTTACAGTGTTCCTGTTGAGAGCAGCAGAAAAGGGTATGGATACTGTTTTCTTTTATTATTATTTATTATAAAATGATCTTGGTTAATTTAATCATGTAGATTGCCCTAATAGAGGAACAGAAAAAGGCGATTAGGAAACAGGCTGATGATGAAACTAAAACTAGTGAGCCAGCCCAATCTACACCAACGCTAACATCAATGAGTGATGATTTATATGAAAAATCCAACAGCAGTGAACTTCAAATGGAAGCAGCACAGGTTCTCATTTAACTCCTCCCTCCTTTCATGGTTGTCAATTCCATCTACAGTTTCATCTTTCTTATTATGATTCTCCCATTGTTGTGTTTGGCTTTAGGCTTCTGATTAGGTAAGTTTTTTAATTAAATTTTTTCTTTCTTCCATGAAACTGAGCTTAAATGAAATGATTAAATAAAAGCAAATGGAAATTGGAATCTGGTGCATTTGCAGTAGATGTGATTTTAAGACTTAAGACGGCTATGATAAAATTTTTTAGATTTTCATTTTTCTTGGAGGGAAGTTTTGTTTGATAATGAAACTAGAAAAATGAGAAAAATATGTATATATATATATAGCAGCTTTCATCTGCACATCATGGCCATTAGAATTTCCTGCGCACTCCATTCAGCTCCAGACACGCACACCATCCAACCATGCCATGGCTTAGCTTTCCTCCAAGCACACATCTACCATCATTTCAGGTGAACAGCAAGACCTCTAACTCCATTTTTTTTCCATCCAATCGACATCCCGCACCCAAATTCCACCTTTCCATTATTTCCGGAAAACAGCAAGACCCCCCTCCATATTTTCTGGCCATTAATCTACAACCTACACCCAAAATCCCCCCTTTCCATCATCTCCAGTGAACATCAAGAGCCCTAAACTCCATATTTTCTGGTTGGTGGGTGGTGGGTTGCAGCAGAGGCAGAGGGTGCAGCGGAGGGTGGCACTGCTGGTGGCGGGTTGTGACAGAGGCGGACGGTGGCGCTGTGGTGAAGGTGTGATGAATTCAGGCTAGGTTGGATGGTGAAGTGATTGTGTTGGGTTGTGCGTCAACGCAGGGAACTGCTTTTTGGGTGAAGATAAGATGCATGTCTGGAGCGGAATGGAGAGCATGGAAGATTCTAAAATGCGCAGCGCGCAGAGGAAAGCTGCTGCTGCTGCTGCTGTGTGTGTGTGTGTGTATAGTTTTCCTTTATTAAAATGCTGCTCAAGGGGATGGTTGCATTGGTAATGCCTGTGATTTATTAGTGAAGGCCTAAATTGTACAATTTTCAATTATTGCTTTAGAAAATCAAAATAACAGGACTCATGGGCAAGGCAATATATTTTGTCTCATGATATAAGGTTTTTGTTGGATAACCTTGATTCACGCATCACATCACAAATTACAAAACCTTACATATTAGGCCCATTCATGATTCAAGTATTATGTTATGTACCTAATTTATGGATGAAGAAATAAAATTTATGTCCATGCAGCAGAGATGTTTGGTTCAATTCCCATAACCGGAATATATGACTTATTAATTCCTGAAGTAAATTATTAGGGCTTGTGCCTGCAAAATCCAGAAAATTCCACATATGGATGAGTGGGGTTCTCAAATTCAAACTGCCTAATTTCTTTGGAGGGAACGTTTTTGGATTCCTAGTGGTGGAAGAAATATACATAAATTGCATATGACTCGAGTCATTTATTGTAAAGATACTAATTTAATCTTGTGGGACAGTGTACACCGGAAATCTTTCATGGACAGCCAACCGCTCTTTTATCAAGTAGTCTGGCTTCTCAAATCAGGATTCTTAAGTGAATCTCAACTTTGGCATGTCTGAACAATGCTGGCGTAGTTTGTCAATTTTCCTATCAAGTCCGTTATATTATGTACAAACATGTGAGTGGTAATATCCTTGGGGGTTTGGTACCTGTGGCTCAGGATCAAATCCTGACACTTTTCAGAATTTAAGGGTTATGAGTTTGGGGAAGGGGCATTCCTTCCCTATTGTGTTACCCATAAAACTATGCCAAGACATTTTACCATTTTTGATGAATGAGATATCCTTTATCATCCATTAATTATGGAATATTTGAGGCCATTCTGCTTAGGGTTCTTGTCCATGTTTATCCTAGTCACCAATGTAAATTTGATTGTTTTGTATTGCAGGTGTCAGACAAGAATCAATTGTCTCTGCAGGATTCATATTCGTGTGAAAACTACTTGGATTTGGGTTTGTGCCTGAAACGCCAAGATGACAGCCACAACTTGGATGGCCAGGACGAAAGCACTCCTGTTTGAGAGTGGTCTTAAGCGTGCGTTGGGCCATAGTAATAGCTTATTTTGAGTGTATAGGAAACCAGGTATGCTGAAATGAAGTATCATGGAGTTAAGACTTTGCATGATTTGGTGAATCCTGATGCTCATACAGACTCAAATTAGAAGAATGTAGTCTTTAATCCTGTAATCAAGTTGTAGTCTTGGTTTCTAGCTGCTCTAAATATATATTTGCTTCTAATTTTGTGACCAAAGGTTTTTTTTTAATTCTACTGTAAATCTTTGGGTGTTGGTTGCTCGGACAGTTGGACAAACATGAAAGAAAATGGTGTTCCCATTTTGTGGAGTTCTGATCTGATACTATGGTTTTTGATTGTTAGCATTTATGCAAGAAATAGAGTGGTTTTGTATGGAAAGATTCTGAAGAAATCAAATCATAGGAGATGAAAATAATGGATCTTCAACTGTAAATAGTGCTGGTATCATATGGGATAAGTTTTTCATTCATACACAACTGAGAGCTCTGGATCGTGCAGCTAAGTCGGTGTCCTACACCTTAGCTCAGTGGGCTCATCATGCTCCCATAGGGTTGATTCATGGGAGGGAGCTCCTTGCTGTTTCTCTCCCCTGCTTGTTTCTGATGTTGTTTTCCTTCTTTTGCTTTGCCCGTGTTTCATCATCTTGTCAAGCGCCAAAATCCACTCAAAAAAAAAAAAAAGCACAGAAAGCACTAGTAAAGGAGCCTGAGAGGAAAGCAAAGCATAATATAGAAATTTGTTTTGCTGGGTTCTAGCCAAAGCCTGTTATAGGAAGCTTTCAACTGTAGTGTTAATGGTGAGTATGAGTGAATTAATGGGTATGAATTACAATTGCCGGTCACTACATTCTTAACACAAACACGCCATCTGCTTAACTTGTCGTATCCCCTTACCCGAGTCTGACCGACCATTCTTAGCACAAACACGCCATCTGCCTCGAGTATAAATGAATATATAATAAAAAAGAATAAGTTCCTTATTTTCTGTTATATTTTTTTCCCCAAATAAAAATCTTTATCCTACTATCCAAATATCGTGGCAGTCCAAGTTGGAAGGTCTTTTTCTTATTTGCTTTTTTTTAATGTTGACTTATTATGCGTTTAAATTTCAAATTCAGTTTTTTAACCCAGTTAATTAAATATATGGACCTCTTCAAATTGTGATGTTCCCAGTTTTTACCCTCAGAAATGAAATGTTAATGGTTCCAACATTTCGAATGAGATGATAAAACAAGAACCAAAGAAAATACAAGCAAATGCTAACATTTGATCAAACCTAACGTCAGACAAAGTCACCAATTTCTTCAAGGTTTTGTAAACATAATAGTCAGAATAGAGCATGTTAAAATAAACACGTGGAAGATATCGTTACCTCTGGTCATTGTACACAACTTGTGAAACTAGAAGACTAGATATCTTCTTGTCTCCGAACCCCAAAAGAAAACTACTATTTTGTGAAGTGTCTTCTAGCCTTTTACTTGGATTTTATCAAATCGGGGGAGGTGATTATTTTTTGCCCTTTCATTTAGAACTATGTTAAAACAGTGCTCTTTTGAATTTCAATTTTTCAGAGTAATACACAAAAATCACCTCATTTTTTAGTTTTCTAATATACAAATTATTATTTCCAAGTCTTTTCTTTACAATTAAAATACACGATGACATTTTTTATAATAAGGCCAATTCAAATCAGGATTTGTTTTTTAAGATGAAAAATTATTTTCTACTATTTTTTCTTGTTAACAAATTATCAATAAAATTTTTTTTTAAAAGATGATTACAAATTAAAAAAAATATTAAAGATATGTAAAATTAAAATTTCATTCATCAATCCAATATATACTTTTATTTTCTTACACCAAACATGAAAACGTATAATCCTTCTATTTTTCTTTCCTTTTTCCAATATTTTATAACTTCCAAATGAATCGTAAGGAAAACTTAAAATGATGAATAAAACTAATGAACAGTTCCTTTATTTCTTTTTTCATTTTTATTGATAAGATAAAGTGAATCTCGAATTTTCCATTTATTTTCATGTGTGCTCCAAATTCCAAACTAAGGCTATGCAACATCACATGAAAAGCATACATAACCAACAGTCAGCGGCTAAAAAATACAGGCGCTCAAGCAAAGAGCAAGAAGAAGAAAAATACAGGCAGCCAGTACTTTTTAAGTCCTCCAAGGCCTCTGAGGTTCTTGTTTACAGTGCCCAAATAAAACTCAAAACTGTGTTTTTAAGTTTTGAAAGATTTAAGATGTACCAGAACCCTCCTTGCTTTGTTGCATCTTCATTTAGAAGATAAAATGATTAATAAAAAAAACTCAATATAAGTGAGGGAGAAAAAAAAATGTTATATGCTTTATGCAAGACAAGAAACACAGGTCCTACAACTCATCTACTCTTACAACTCTCATCTCAAGCAGTTGGCAAAAATTTTTGATGGAATGCATCTGCAGTTCTTCCAAACCCTAGTCCTCCAAAGCTTCAGAGCCCTAGTTGGCCTCTTCCGAATCAACTTCTCGGGTTACACCAACTTCAGCTGGCCGGATAACTCGGTCATACAGCATGTAACCCGACTGCAGCACAAAACAAAAGGATATCACTTAATGATTTAGTCTAACACTACTAATTAACATTGCTAATAAACTCATGTTATTAACAGCACAAAAAATTCTTAATAAATGTAGAACAATAAAAAGAACAAAAATCCATAACCACCAAAATAAGACAAATGTTGGGAAGTGAGGGATGGGAGGAGAATGAGCCTCCCAATGGATCCAGAAAAAAGAATGCAAGCAAATGGGTGTTCCATACTTGGGCATACTGATCAAAGAGGGAGGATGATTCCTTTTTTTTTTTTTTTTTGGGGTGGCATCAGAAATAATCACTGGAAGGACATCCAATTTAAGTAAATTAAGATAACAGTCGACCCATTGAGTACCTTCAGAACAGAGGCCACAACGCCAGGAGGCTTAGAGCCATCAGGAATTTGAAAGACCGCATTATGCCTGTGTGGATCAAACTGCTCATTTGTAGGATCAAATTTCTCCACTCCAAACTTCCGAAACACCTGAAAGCATGAAAACATCAATAAGCAGAGTGAAAATAAGTCTTGACACAATTCCTCCTATGAAAGACCACGAGGTGGTGCCAGCAGGCATTTTTCTTAGTTAAGCATATGTTACCTCTGCAAGCTGTTTATCAGTCATTTCAACACCTTCCAGGAGTGTCCTTAACAGTGGTACTGCTCCAGCAGTGTCATTAGATGCATCAATCTTTGAAAAACTCTCTTTTACAACTGAAGATGCTCTTTGAAGATTGTCTGCAACATCCAATAAACTCTTCGCAAAACTCTGCAGCATATTTCCAAATGAACAAAACAGTAAAACTTAGACAAGATCTAACAATTGAGAAGATAAGAGTTCAAAATGGAAGTAGGTAGTCAATATCAGGAAGAACAGCCAAACCTGCACAGCAAATTTCTTTGAGTTCTCTGCTTCACGTCTTGTTCGATCCATAACATTTTCCATCTCTGCATAACTACGAAGAACTTTATCTTGCATTTTCTCAATCTCCTTATGCTTCATTTTCAGAAGCTCTTCCTTCTCTGCCACTAGTTTCACCAGGTCGTCCATAGAAAGTTCATCTTCCGAATCTGAATCAGAAAATGCAGTTCGTTTAGTACTTGGCCGCCTCCTTTTTGTAGACTGGGATTTTAAATTAGAACCTGATTCTTTTGCTTGATCAGAAGCCTCCACATCATCAGAACCTGAATCTTTCGTTGGATCAGGAATTTTTGCGTCTTCACTTGTTTTTGAATGCTTGCCATTTCTCTCTGCATTACTACCTTGTTCATTTCCAGACTGGACAGTTTCCTTTTCAGATGGTTGAGGGGATGCAGATGAAGAGATTCCACATCTTTGAAATGCAAAGTTCTTGAGTGCCAAATGATGCAATAGAGACAGCTGGCTTCCAACCAACTGGGGCAGAAAAAGTGCACATATAACCAACATCTTTCACCCTCAAAATTCAAAATAAGAATGTATGATAAAATTCACAAGAAAATAATTGAACGAGTTACTAATTACAGATGATTTTCATAAAGCTATAAAAAATAAAATTCATTGTGCCTCCTCAAATGAGGACGTAAGGCAGCATACACCATGCCCTTCTCAAACCCCAAAAATGGTGAACTAGGAGTTGATTTTGTGTTTATATAATATATATACAGATATTCAAAATATTTAGGGGCTGATGCACCAACAAACTTAAATTTAAAACATTGTGCAAATCAAATTAACTTTTGAAAGAGAATTTTAGAGTCCTAAAGTTTATAGCAGGCACAACCTTTAAATTAAGTCCAAAATTGTAATTTGGTTTTGAAAAAATTCCATCTATACTCATTTATAATGAAAAAAAGAAAAAGAAAAGATACCACAACCTAACATGAGAAATCAGCATTGCTGCACAAACCTCAAATAGATATAGAGAACAATTGTGTATAGAAGGGCGTCCCAGGGTCCCGAGGCTCCCCACTTTGCGGGGTTGTCACAGTGTACATAGCCTTACCCCTGTTTTTATGCAGAGAGGCTGTTCCTTGGACTCTAATCTATGACGAACCAGTCACAAAGAAGCAATCTTACCGTTGATCTAAGGCTTGCCCTAAGAAAACAATTTTTTATAATAACCAAAATAAAAAAATAAAAAATGGAATTCTAATTACCAAGGATGATACAAGAAGTAATATAAAAATGTACTCATAGTGAATCTAATTGATATTTCATTTTTCTTCACTCAAAAGCTAGGAAGTAAGGGGCCATGTGATTCCACTCTCAATGAAAAAGAAAACTAGAAACAAAAGCTAAAGATTGAAAACTAGCAATGAGTTTGGTCAATATTCCCAAAACTAAAAAAAATTAAAATTTTGATTGAACATGTTGGTTTTTGTCTTTGATCAAATAATAATTAATAAATATTACTAGAATAATAAAAAATTAAAAAAAAAAAAAAAAACAAACTTGAAGATATTATAAAAAAAATGAAAGTTAATTATAATTATTTTACTTATTACTTTCTGTATTCCAAGGATAATTCTTATATACATAATATGAAGAATTAAAATTGCTGAAAATTATTTTATGACTTTCATTTTTTTCAATTTTTTTTTATACAATTTAAGGACATTAATTTAAATTTTTTCATTAAAAAAAAGTGCATACAATAATTTAATATAAAAAATATAATTTTCAATATTAAAGTATTGACAACAAGTCATGCCAACAAATGAAAATGAAAAAGAAAAATTTTGGGGAACATTTGGCATCCTAATAAAAAGTTATGGATAAAAAAATCAAAAACAAAAACTAAAAACTAGAAACTTGTTTGGTTAATATTTTCAAAGCTAAAACAAATTAAAAACCTAACTAAAAGTATGTTCATTTTTTCTTTGAATAATATTATAAAATAGTGAAAACACAAGAATATAAATTAAAAATATATATTATAATAAATAAATTTTAATTATAATTATTTACATAATTATTATATTTTAATAATTTTAGAGCTGTAAGAAGTAAGAACAATTGTATTATACATGAGTCATGCGACAACTGAATGGAAAAAATATTTTTTGAACGACTCTTATTCTTTTCTCAAAAATTTTAGAAATTTTATGCATGTTATATTTGAATTTACATGGCAATTTTAATTTATTTTTTATTTAAAAGTGTGTATAGAATGAAATAATTCATATTAAAAATGAATTTCAATATTAAAGTATTGTCAACTGTGACAAGACAAATCCATAGGTATAAAGTCTAGTTTTTAGTTTTTGCAACAATAGCTCAAATACTAACAGTAGAAACAATAACACTAGCAACATGAACAAACACGCTGCAATCACTTGTTTTTTCCTTGTACAGCAACAAAATAGTAAAAAAAAAACTAAAGGGGAATGACACCAAACAGCCCCTAAGTTTTCACTCGTTGTCACAATAACTACAAACCAACAGCAGAAATAGAAACAGACAAACATGTTTTAGTTGTTTTTTTGGTAGCTGCATCTAGCGGATATGATACAAGTTAACCATCTGAAGAAGATTTTATAATGCTAATATTGAAAAACAAATCGACCAAAACCATGCATTAAAGAATAAAATTTTACAACACCTTCAGACAATATTCTCATCTGTACAAGTTAATCTGTCTGAATGTCGCATGTGCCCTTGTAATCATATACAAATATCTTGAAAATCATTATCAATCATCCATTTCAATTTATAAAAAAGAATATTGAAATTCCGAGAAACTAGAACAAGGGTAAAAACAAAGAAAAAGGAGGAAGCTAATTGAAATTTAAAAAGTTTCTGATGAATATCTCGATGAGTGTTCAAATCTAATCACATTTGTTATGATCCCCAATAACTCCTAACACCCAATTTCGTCCCTACAGCTAGGATTGATAAAAAAATTTACAACAAATGGCGCCATCACCACAAATCCATTGACTAGTGCGCTAAATCTTCAACAAAAAGAGAAACCAATTAATTGAGCAAGGCAGAAAAGCAGAATGAAATCGTTCTAAATGATCAGCTGGAACTCAAATCAAATGTACAAAGCCTGAATGAGCTAAAACCCCAATTTAAACAAGAACCACTTTAGGTCAGGGAACGCGAAATTTAATTAATAGAGCACGGAATACATCATTTGTCGAAAGAAAAAAACCAAAAAGATTAAATTTTATGGAGAACACAAAACCCTAACTAAACCCAGGAGGGAAAACACGTGATTTAGAGAACGCACCGTGTCTGAAGATTGACGGAGGGAGTGAAAATGATTGGAGAGTATAGAGGAGTGCTGGTGCGGTCGAGGACAGATGAAAACGGCGCTCCGGCACTGCACCAAGAGGGTCCGAGGAACCCGAGACAAAACCCTAGACACTACCATGTCTGTGACGGCTCAGAAGGGCAAAACAGGAAATCGAAATCGATGAAAGGAACGAAGGTGGGCTTAGAAGGGCAAAACGGTAGAGGGAAGCTGGGAGCAATACAAGAGGCGGCCAGCGTGCGTGGAGGGGAAGAAGGAACGAAGGTGGACTTCCGTTTTTGGTGACGGAACTAACCCTCCATTGAGGATTGGGGACGACGTCGTTTAGTGAAGCAGCCAAGCGGGCGTTCATATAAAAAATCTGTTGATGGGTAGATTTGTTCGGAAAGTATGAGTAAGGTTTAGCCTTGGAAGCATCCAGAAGCTTTAGGACAGTGACACGTAGATGGTCTTGGGATAAATGTTTTCAAATATTTTGTTGGGTGTTCGGAAAAAACAACCTCTTGAAATTTTATATTTGAAAAAAAATATGTTGTCTTTATGAAAGTTTAGATCATAAAAACATTTTATAGGCATAATAAATTTCCACAAAATTTCAAACTTTTGCTGTATAAAATTTTAAAACCAAACTAAAAATATGTAGATTGCAAATCACATTTTTTACAATTTTCAAAAATTCTTTAGATAAAATTATTAGTTTGAACTTATAATATATGCAAATATTACTATTTTAGAAAAAAAACTTAGACTAAAATTACATATTCGAGGATTTAAATATAAACAATTTCATTTCATTATTCAATTACGACAAAAACTCAAGTTTCTTGACAATTCTCCCATGTCAATGTGTCACAATTTTTGCACTCTAAAATTTCCCATTGTAATCCTTATTGCACAGCGAAAATTCCTCTTTTTTTTTTTTTGATGAGTTAATGGTAAATAGTTTGATCAAAATGGATATGCACAATATACACTGAGCATACCCAGGCAAGGGGAAGCCAAGCTCCCAATCAGAAGATCAAATCAAAACCAAACAATGGCTAGATACAGATCAACCTGGGCATACCCAGGAACCAAGAGGCCAAAAGAAACAGAACAACCAAAAGCAAAAACAAGTAATCTGAAACTCAATCCAAGGAGTCCAAATTTATCATAAACGACTCTATAAGTATGACTCTGAATCACCTTAAACAGCCTCTTTAATTTAATTGATTTGCCTTCAAACTTTTTTTTGTTCCTAAAATGCCAGAGGAAGTACACAATAACAGCCAAACAAATTTTTTTTCCAATAGATTGAATTCCTATGCCCTTTGCCTCCTTATGCAACCACTTCAGAGCAGCTTTCAGGGATGACATAACTCTAGTGAACCCCATCCCGTGTCGGACAAGATCCCACACAATTTTAGAAAATTTACATCTAAAAAAGATATGGTCAATAGTTTCAGTATTAGTTTTGCAAAATACATAGTTTTGGTCAACTCCTTCAACAAGCAGTTTATTGCTTGTAAAGAGTTTCCCTTTTATTTCCAACCACAATATGAACGCATGTTTAGGCAAGCTATCACATTTTCAAACCTCTTTGTGCCACGAGACTTTGTTACTCTTGTTCCTCCAGCAGTTGTAAATTTCTAAAGAACAAATATGACCATCTACAACCCACCGATTAAATAAACTGTCTGCAACCACATGACCCCTATATTTCTGTAAGATCTGATTTTTAATCTCAATCATCCTCTTGAATAAAGGGGAGTCTTCATGTTTTGAAAAAAATATCCCAAAAATTAGCACCCTTCAAGTAAATTTGGTGAACCCATTTTGACTATAAAGAGTTTTTTTTTTTTTTTTTTTGCCCTAGACGTTCCACAAGGCTCTAGTGAGAAGGGCTTTGTTCCAAGCTTTAATATCAAAAACTCCCAAGCCTCCTTCAACTTTAGGGAGGCAGACCTCCTTCCAAGCCACAAGGGGCCTCTTCCTTCCATCCCACAGAAACACTTTATAAAGTTTTACAACATGATCCAACACAGAATTTGGGATAGGGAAAATAGCCAACCAAAAACACTCCACACCTTGAATAACGGATTTAATCAGTTCCAACTTACTTGCATAAGAGATTGTGCTGGTCATCCACTAAGAAGGCTAGTGATCCTGTTTATCAAAGGTGAATAGTGCATGAAATTCAATCTTGAAGCTGCCTGAGGTATCCTTAAGTAACGAAAAGGAAATTCCCCTTCATTGAACTCTGTAATTCTTTTAATCTCATCCAAGTCTTCACTTCTCACACCAGTTAAAAACAAGTTGGATTTAAGGCAGTTAGCAATCAACCTTGAGTACTGAGTAAAGTAACCAAGGCAATCCAGAAGAAGCTTCACTGAATTAAAATTCCCTCTTGAGAACAAAATCAAATCATTTGCAAAAGTAAGGTGGGTGATTTTAAGATGTTCACATCTAGGATAGAAATTAAAATTTGAATTTTCCTCAAGAGATTTCAAAAGCCTAGAAAGGTACTCAAAGTAGATCATAAAGAGCAAAAGGGAAAGGGGATCCCCTTGTCTAAGCCCTTTCCTCCCTTCAAAGAATCCAAAGTAGCATCCATTCAAAGAGATAAAGTAGGATATAGTAGACACACATTCCATGATCAAATTAACCATGGTTTGAAGAAAATTAAGTTGTACCAACATCTCATTCAAGAACTTCCAAGATATTGAATCATAAGCTTTCTTGAGGTCTATTTTCAACATGCATCTGGGAGACACCCTTTATCTAGCATATTTCCTCACAAGTTCTTGGACAAGGTATATGTTCTCCACCATACTCCTGTGTTTAACAAAAGCTGATTGAGTTGGGTTAACAATCTCCTCAAGACAAGGCTTGATCCTTGCAACTATGCTCTTTGCAATGACTTTATACATTAGCCACCTGCATTTGGGAGTTTGTTTGTTCTCCATTGTTCTTCATAACAGTTGAAATATGATTCCTGCTGGTGTGCCTTCTCATAAGGGCATGAAAGAAAGACGTACTCTTGTCACATTCTTTTAAGTACTTCCCCTTAGCTAATTAAGCCAGAAACATTTTGTTCGCTTCTCCAAGTCTGGAAGCCACATTCTTCTTCTTAACCATCCTCTTCTGAATATCAATATTATAAGGATTGTCATGCAAAAGTTGTTGTAGGTCCTTCAATTTAGCATTGACTTTATATCCTCTAGCTAAAATATGGGAAAAATGCACAACATTAAGATTTCTCAAAGGTTTCTTTAAAGCATGCAGCTTCTTAACAAATCTGAACTGGTTGTGGCCCTTGATTCTGAACTCCCAACCCTCCTTGACCACTTCCTGGTAGTCACAATGCATAGTCTATATATTGAAGAACTTAAAGGGTCTTCTCTCTAACACTTCCTCCTCAAAAATTGAAACAATACAAGCTAAGTGATCAGAGGAGTGCCCTAGTAACTGGAAGACTGCATGAGCATTGTAGCCAACCAACAACCAGTTAGAGTTCACCAAAGCCCTACCTAGCTTGCACCAAACCTTACCATTAGACCACGTAAGGTGACAACCAGTAGACCTCAAATCTGAGAGCCCTGGATCAAAAAAACATTCCTTGTTGTCCTTCATTTCATAAGCAAAAATAGGTTGCCCATTCCTCTTCTCATCAGCAGACAAAACACAATTAAATCCCCCAAGAGCAGCCATGACCCTACATTTCGATTACTAGTCTAAACTAGATCCTACCGTAGTGATCTCCTAGCCACAATGGAGTTAAAACCATAAACAAAGCTCACAGTAAAACTTTTTGCAGAAACTGAACATTTAATAGGAGAATGAATTACTTGAGCATTCATATCAATAACCTGCAGCTAGACTTTCTGGGAATTCTAGAGCACCAGAATCCCTCCAGCCCTGTGATGGTTAAAGTTGATCACTTGTTCCCACATTCTAAATTTTTTATTCAGCAAACCCTCCAAACTGTTTGTTGAAAGTTTTGTTTCTAGCAAACAAAGCATATCTATTAAAGCCCTTTATGTTCTATGTAGAGATCTTCATGGGGTAAGTTGGAGGCATGAGCCTCCCTTCCTGACTACTTGCTTAGAAACCATACCCATCTTTGTTTTATTTTTGCTCTTCACTTGCACAAATCCCTTTTCCATGGCCCTTCCCTTCTCTTTTAGAGCCTTTGAGTCTTTAGTCGTGATATTACCCTTGTCTATTATGGGACTCTTTGCAATTCCATTTCTGGATGACCCTAGTGGGACAACTACAATAGAAACCTCCACCAAGTTGTCCTCCTTGAATGACATCCTAGCTACAACAGAAACCTCCTTACTTTTATCTGTTGTAGAAGCCTTTATTCCTTGATTCAGAACACCACCTAGTCCCTCATCTATTTTAGTCAGAACCACAAGGGGAGGAGCATCAGAGATATTCATGTTTCTTTTAGCAACATCAACTTTTGCCACTTCTTCAGTCTAAACACCAGCATTCTAAGGGAGACCCTCCTACTGATTACATGCAGCATCATCAACTTTAGTATTAACTTTCCTTGAATTAACCTTAGGAACAAAACCTTTTCCATTGTTTTTAGCTCTCAAAGTTCCCTCATTTTCTTTCCTGGGTTTGAAGAAACCCTCTGAGTGGCCGATAGCTTTGTAACTTTTGCAGTATCTAGGCAGACTCTCTTACACCACCTCCTGAGTTATTGACATATCATCAGGGAGCCACACCTTGATATTGTGTTTAACTTCCTTAGCAATGTCAACTTCAACAAGAATTTGAGCATATGAAAGCCTATCCTTATTTGTTGTTAGTTTGTCTGCAAATAGTGGTTTTTCAATCTTTGAATAGATTCTCCCTAAGGCCATTGGAGTCCACAACTCTGATGGAAAACTCTTCAATTGAACCCACACAGGTAATGTAGTCCTCTGTTCGGAATCATATTGAAAATACTTGGGCATCTTCTTCAAGAGCAATGACCTTCCATAAATCATGTATGGACCATTTTCCAGCACATTACAAAGGTCCACTTCATTTTGAAACTTAAAGATAATCCACCCCTACTTATGTTGGATAGCTTCTACCTGCACTTTCCAGGAACTAACCAACAAATTTAAAGCAGACTTACCTAGGTGTTTACTTGTAGTGACCCAGAAAAATTCTAATATTTAAATAATAAAAGAAGGGGGAAAAAGGGAAAAGGAAAACAGGGTCTCGTTGACGAATTCAGGGGGCTCGTCGACGAGAGAGCATTTCGTCAACAAGAAAGTACCGAGAGGATGTTTTGGGCGACTCTGAATTTCGTCGATAAGGGGGAGAGTTCGTCGACGAGTTGCCTTCTAGACCTCGTCGACGAGGTGATGTGGCTCATCGATGAAGGTCATAGTATAAGTAGCCCTAAACGCGACTTTTCAGCCATTTTTGGCCGCATGAATTTTCTCTCTCTCTCTCTCTCTCTCTCTCTCTCTCTCTCTCACCTTTCGATTTTCCCTCCTCTCTCTAGGATTTCGGGCCGATCTTTTGCCGGTTCGACAATTGGAGGCTATTACGACACTCTTGGGAAAGTTCTCTACAAATCTACTGGAGTGGATTGTCGGTGGGACGAATTTGAAATTCATCCCAAACCCAGGGTAAGACTTTCTACTCAGTTTTTGACTTTACAACAGTTGTAGAAAGCGTAGTACGCGTAGAAATACTGAAATTTAGTTATGAGAAATATCATTTTCAGGGTGTTGAACGGGGAACTCTGTGGGTGCGTGACTATTATTTTAGGAGCTTCTTAGGAATTAGGTAAGGGGATAAACTAAACTAGTTGTTTTATGAAAATTATGAGTAAAATTGTATAGCATTTGATTTCATGAAAATATATGTATATATATATATATACATATGAGTATTATGTTGGAAATACTGCTAAAAATAATGATATGTTCTAGATATATATAATACCCATGTTATGTGGCATGAGTAGATTTTATGATGAATTACTGTTTTCTGGGAACATGATAATATTATGAATTTTATAATGAAAAATCGGCGTGCGGACCAAGAATTTTATATGATTTGCCGATGTGCGGGTCAAACTATGGATATGATTTATCGGCGTATGGGTCGAGCTATGGATATGTTTTGCCGGCATACTGGCCGAGCTATTAATATGTTTTGCCAGCGTACGGATTGAGCTATGGTAAAATATGAAATGCCGGCGTACGGGCCGATGATTTTTCATGATGTATATATATATATATATATATATATATATATATATATATATATATATATATATATATATGCAAAATGATGTGATGGTATTAACTTGACAATTATTAATATGAAATATTCATATATCACAGTTTGATTATATGTTATATGTTATCAGAACCTGTTTGGTTTGGTCTAGGCTAGCACTTGCACGGTACCGCTGCTATGTGTTCATGATCATCATGATATTGTGTTAACGCTGCTGTACGAAGTAGCGTGAGGACGAATAATCGATGTGGTTTTAAGAAGTGTGGATGCCCCTGGTGTACGGGCTACGTCTGGCAAACCCATCGGACCCAACAATTCATAATTTTAACACAAAACCAACTTGCATCCCACAAATTGATAAATGAAGTTTAAGAGAATAGATTACCAGCAAACCAGTGGAGCAACAAAATATAAAAAAAAAAAGATATTCGCAAAACAAAACTAATGACGCAAAGCAGTCCAATCGATCTACATCGGTAACTGTGTGCCATTCCATTTATAAAATTTGTAGTTAAATTAACAAGCATGGACACAAATGAATTATTCACATTCAAAGCTATTTCATTTGTTTGTTTGTTTGTTTGCGCGTGCTCAAGTCTTTTATACATATGTTATTTCAATAATATTTTTTGGTACCAAATAACAAGGCAACATAAGGCCACACAAGTTAATTCATCTAAAAATTTCTGTCATTGTTCTTTCGCCACAGCTCCTTCAGCACTAGAGTAGTCATGCCTGCAATGAATAGATAAGTGATTCGAAGTCTACATGCATTGTCAAAAAAAAAAAGGATACAGTTGAGGGCCAGGGGTGCCATCATGTGGAATGAATCCTGATTGGTTGTAGAGCCCTTTATATTGGGTGTCAAGACTAATCAGGGAACACCACATCAACCCATAATGCAGTGACTTGCTTGAAAAATTACACTAGTGTTGTGATATTATGATATAGAAGCAAAATTATCAGATATGAAGTCTAGACTCACCAAAGTTTGCGAGCTACTTGGTACAAGCCTGTCCCAGCCATTGCAACATTGACACTTAAAAGGTTCAAGTTTCTCTGAAATCAAAAAATCATGATTTGCAGAGAATTTAGAATCAACAACAAGCAGCTCTGTTAATTGGAATAGGGTTTCTTCTAAACCACTCACTAAATGAGGTTGTACACCTCAACAAGCTTATCTACCATGTATAAATTGGTAAGAGTTTAAAATCTCTAAGAGATTTGATATGAAAGAAATGTAGCAATACTGCAATAGAAACTTCCTTAAAGCATTAGAGGTGTCAAGTTTACATGACTAAATGATTGGTGGATTGATTGATTTGCAAGTTAGAGAAACCAAGTATAGTAATTGATAATGAGTGAATGACCAAATGAAATGCAACTGTTTATGTCAATAATATATGCCTCATAATGTGTACCTTTCAAAAGTTTATAGTCTATCAGTCTATTTTCCTCCAGTAAACCTGAGTCCCTAGGGGCTAATGGAGCTTCAAGTTCATCAAGATGATAAAAGACTTAAAACCATTAGTCAGGTTTAAATGGTGCATTTCATGGCAAAGACACATAATTTGGATGATTAGGGGGGAACAAGTGACATATATTGTGTCTTCGCAATCTGTTAACAAAGATAATTCAGGCAATTAGGCTGTAAATAATGGGCTGTAAATAATGCAGATTAGGCTGTAAATAATGCTAAAAATCTGGCAACATTTAAATGCTAAAAATCAGGCAACAAATGTGTAAATCACTTCTAAATAATGAAAGCAAACTTGATGGAAAGGGCATTCAGACCAAAATTAACATGATATCAGAGCCCCTCTTCTGATTCCTCGTTTTGGCCTTAATCACTAGGTGCGATTCTCATCGCTATTTTTTTTTTCTTAGTTTCAGCAAGTTCTTTCTTGCTTTTTGTGGGCATCAGCCTTCTCTTTGGTGTCCACTTTGGTCGTTCTGAGTTTTGTTTGGGGCTATTAGAATTTTTTTTTAGTTGCGCACGCTGTCCTTCATTGCGGGCTACTCATCTCGGTGTTTTTATCATGGTGGCTACGCATCTTTGTGGCTGTCGACAATTTTGTGTGGTTAGCAACTTTGACTCCTCTTGGTGTAATACCCCATGGATGAAAGACTTAAAAGATTAGATGTTACTACTCATATCAACAAGGTGCACCTTTCTTTTCGGGAGTTTTCCCACAAGAACTCCATAGTTAAGCGTGCTTGGCTTAGAGCAATCTTGGGATGGGTGACCACTTGGGAAGTTTTCTCAGAAAGTGTGTGACTGAGGACAAAACACACTGAAAAGGACACGTGTTAGTTTGTGGGGCTAGTCATTAGTCCGATAAGGCCCGCCTCCTGTTGTTTGGTCCAGGTGGAGGAGGAGAGACACAGTGCTCCCTGGCAAACTTAGGTTGGGGCGTTACACCTAGTGTGATCGACGAAGGTGCTGTGTTTCTTCCTCTGCTGTGTCGTTTTTCACACAGGGCAGGTATTTCGAGTTAGACTTCCGTGTTTGATCTGGGCCTTCCGTGTTTGATCCAAGTTTTTTATTTCTTCTAGCCTTTTGTAATCTGGTTGTGTTTGGATTTGGACCTGATTTGAGTTAGGCTTGCCGCTTATTTGGTTGATTGTTTGGGATTTTTTCTTTTTTCTTTTTTCTTTTTTTCTTTTTTAGTGCCTTCAATCATGTCTATTTAAAAGACTATTATTAGCTTTATTGGAAAGAATTTCTCTACGTGGGAATTCAAATTTAAAATGCTCTTGAAAGGGAATGAATTATCAAATCATATTGATAGTTTTGCTCAAGTTCCCACTAATGAAAAGGAACTTGCACAATGGGAGGTCAAGGATGCAAAGGTGATCTCTTGGCTGTTGGGGGCGATTGAGTCTCACCTTGTGACCAATCTTCGCTGTTTTACTACCACTCAGGCTATATGGGATTATCTCCACCGTATTTACCACCAAGATCATAGTGCTCAAAAGTTCCAATTGGAGTTGGAAATTAGTAATTACAATCAAGGTAATTTACCTATTGAACAATTTTATTTTGATTTTATTAATCTTTGGAGCGAGTATTTTGCTATTGGTCATGCTAAGGTTCTCCTTACGACACTCGCGACTCTTCAAGCAGTTCATGCTTAGAGTCAACACGATTAGTTTTTGATGAAATTTCGACCTGAATTTGAGCCTATTCGAGCCAATTTATTGAGCTGTAATCCAGTTCCTTCTTTGGATATTTGTTTGGGAGATTTATTGCGTGAAGAACAATGGTTATCCACTCAAATGGGTATGACTTTTGAGAAGGTATTTTCTGAGGCTGTGAATGTAGCATATGCAGCACAAGGGAGAGGGAAAAACAAGCTGCAGTGTTTCAGTTGCATGGAGTTTGGTCATATTGCTCGTGACTGTCCTAAGAAAGTTTGTAACTATTTGCAAGAAAGAAGGCCATATCATCAAAGACTGTCAAATGCAGCCTCAAAATCGCCAATCCCAAGCTTTTCAGGCTGTTGTTCAGTCCTCTTCTTCTTCTTCTATGCCACCCATTGTAAGCTCTGAATCGTTTGTTCTCATACCAACAATGGTCCAATAGATGATTGTGTCTGCTTTTACGGCCTTAGGCCTACAAGGTGGGACTACTAACTTAACTTCTTGGATTGTTGATTCGGGCGTTTCTAATCATATGACTGGTAATATGATGGGTCTCCATGGTGTTCGTAAGTATAGAGGCACACAAAATATTCAGATTGCTGATGGTAGTACTCTCCCAATCATTGTTGTTGGTAATTTAGGCTCTTTATTTTGCGATGTTTTTGTCTCTCTTGGATTGTCTATCAATTTGATTTTTGTTGGACAATTGGTAGATAATAACTGGGATGTTCATTTTTCTCATGGTGGTTGCCTTGTGTAGGATCAGGTTTCAGGACGGTGATTGCGATGGGGCCTAAAGTGGGGCATTTATTCCCTTTACAATTTTCTATTCCTAATTTTGTTTCTGTGGGTTGTACGGCTACTGCCAAAAATAATGAAGTTTGGAATAAGAAATTGGGTCATCCTAATTTTGTTGTCTTGGCTCATCTTATGAAACATGGTTTTTTGGGCAATAAAGATTCCTTTTCTTCTTCTCCTGTATCTTTTGATTGTGCTACTTGTCATCTTGGTAAAAGTAAAACTTTACCTTTTCCTGCTCATGGTAGTCGTGCTTCTAATTGCTTTGAGATTATGCATACTGATGTTTGGGTGTGAGTCCTGTTATTTCTCATGGTCAATATAATTATTTTGTGATGTTTATTGATGATTATAGTTGATTCACTTGGATATATTTTCTCCGCTCTAAAGATGACGTGTTTTCTGCCTTTCAAAAATTTGTTGCTTTTGTCGGGACACAATTTAGTACTTGTATCAAAACTTTACGCTCCGACTCAAGGGGGGAGTACATGATGGTTATAGTCGATTCTCTTGGATATATTTTCTCCATTCTAAAGCTGACATGTTTTCTGTCTTTCAAAAATTTGTTGTGTTTGTCGGGACACAGTTCAGTACTTGTATCAAAACTTTACGCTCTGACTCAAGGGGGGAGTACATGATGATTATAGTTGATTCACTTGGATATGCTCTAAAGCTGGCATGTTTTCTGTCTTTCAAAAATCTATTGCGTTTGTTGAGACACAATTCAGTATTTGTATCAAAACTTTATACTTCGACTCAGAAGGGGAGTACATGTCTCATTCTTTTCAAACTTTTCTTTAGCAAAAGGGGATCATTTCCCAAGGTTCTTGTCCTTATACCCCTCAACAAAATGGAGTTGCTAAGCATAAGAATTGTCATCTCTTAGATGTTGTTCGTACTTTTTTGATTGATTATTCTGTACCTTCTAAGTTATGGGTAGAAGCTTTATCTATTGCTGTCTATTTGATCAATTGTTTGCCTAGTGCCACTCTAAATTATGATTCTCCCTATTTTTGATTATTTGACATATCTCTTGAGTATCAATCCTTTCATACTTTTGGGTGTGTTTGTTTTGTTCATCTACCACCTGTTCTATGTCACAAGCTTGCTGCCCAGTTTGTCACGTGTGCCTTTATGGGATATAGCAATACTCATAAAGGATTTGTTTGTTATGATGCTCATGCAAACAAATTTCGGATCTCCCAGAATGTGATTTTCTTCAAAAATCAATATTTCTTTCAGCCTCAGGTTATTTATGATACTCCTATAACTCTTCTTCCCTCTTTTGATAATGTGTCTTCTTCTATTGAGCGATTTAAACTAGGTGTGGTGTATCATCGACGTCCTCCTCCTTCTTCAATGCCCTTTTCTAGAAACTAATCCATCATCTGATTCTACAATTCCTTGGCGCTCCACCCGGGTTACATATCTACCGAATAGGTATGGTTTTCCTCATACCTTGCTTACTACCACTCTCCACATTGTTTCTGTTCCTCACTCATATACCCAGGCAACCTCCCAAGCATGTTGGCAACATGCAAGAAGAAATCCAAGCTCTTCAAGATAATCACACTCGGGATCTTGTGACTTGTCCCTCTAGTGTCAAACCTATTGATTGTAAATGGGTGTACTCAGTCAAGCTTTGGTCTAATGGGTCACTAAAAAAATATAAGGTCCGTCTCATGGCTCTTGGGAACTGGCGGGAGTATGGTATTGATTATGAAAAGACCTTTGCACCTATTGCTAAAATGACTACTGTGCGGATTATCTTGGCACTATCGCAGGGGTGGTCTCTTTGACAAATGGATGTGAAGAATGTTTTTCTACATGGGGATTTGAAGGAAGAAATCTATATGTCTCCACCTCCCGACATGTTTGCCACACCTTCCTCAAAGGTTTGTCAGCTACGCCGATCTATGTATGAATTGAAACAGGCTCCGTGTGCATGGTTTGATAAATTTCGCTCTACCCCGCTTGCTTTTCATTTTACTCAGAGTTAGTTTATTCCTCTCTTTTTCTTTGCAAGACTTCTGGGGGAATTGTATTGCTTCTGGTATATGTTGATGACATTGTAATTATTGGCTTTGATAATAAGTTAATTAAGCAATTACAACAGCATCTCAAGGCCTTTTTTCACATAAAAGATTTTGGTCTCCTACAGTACTTTCTTGGCCTTCAGGTGTAGCTTACTTCGACTGGTATGTTGTTACACCAACACAAATACACACAAGAAGTGATTTCATTGGCTGGTCTCCAATTGGGTAATTCTGTTCTTACTCCCTGGGAGGTAAATCTTAAGCTTTGTCAAGAGGAAGGCAAGTTTCTATCAGATCCATCTTTGTATTGGCAACTTGTTGAGAGTTTGAACTACTTAACGATTACTCGTCCTGATATTTCTTTTGCTGTGCAACAAGTTAGTCAATTTATGCAGGCTCCCCGACATCTTCATTTAGCCGTTGTCTACCACATTATCCGATATCTAAAGGGCACCTCTACACGTAGGTTGTTCTTTCCTAAGGAATCTCCCTCTTACAATTGGTGGGGTATAATGATGTTGATTGGGCTGGATGTGCGGATACTCGTTGCTCTGTTATTGGCTGGTGCATGTTCTTAGGCAATGCACTCATTTCTTGGAAGAGTAAGAAGCAAGACAGAGTTTCCAAGTCCGCCACTAAGTCTAAGTATCGTGCTATGTCTTCCACATGCTCTGAGATCACATGGCTTCATGGGTTATTAGGTGAACTTGGTTTTTCTCAGCTTCATTCCACTCCTCTTCATGCTGATAATACTAGTGCTATTCAGATTGCTGCTAATCCCATCTTCCATGAGCATATGAAATATATTGAAGTCGATTGCCATTCCATACGTGAATCCTTTGATGAACGAGTGATTACTCTTCCTCACATTTCCACCGAACGTCAAACTACAGACATATTCACTAAAGCTCTTTCTCGGCACCGACATCAGTTCTTGGTTGACAAATTGATGCTTCTTGATTTACCAGCATCAATTTGAGGTGGGATGTTTACGGAGATAATTCAGGCAATTAGGTTGTAAATAATGGGCTATAAATAATGCTGATTAGGCTATAAATAATGCTGAAAATCTGACAGCATTTAAGTGCTGAAAATCAGGCAACATCTATGTAAATCTCTTTTATATAATGAAAACAAATTTGATGGAAAGGGCACTTAGACCAAAATTAACACAATCCTCCTAGTAACGAAGTTTGTTTCTTAAAATTAAATTTTGAAGGCTTAAAGGCCCTGTATACACAAATTTCTATGTCAAACTCCCAAAAAGTGTACCTCATTCTTTTCTTTGAATACATCACTATTCAAGGACCCTATAGCTAAGGACCTCATAAAGTGGTTAATAACATATCAGAAATTGATCATTTAGGTGTCTAGGGAAGTAAATTCTGAGATTCCAAGCAAGTTAGAAGCAGACCAGGTCATCTGAATGATGGTCATTTTACCTCCGCCCAATTTTCAGCAAAGCAGAGTGTACAATCTAGTAGCCAGGGAAACTCCAATAGGAGTGTTGATATTAACAAATGAATGTGCAAAATTATCAGATAAACAGATAAATAAGCAGAGAAGATACTGTATCAGTGAAATCATGTAGAAAAAAGGATAAGCTTTAGAATAGCTTGAAAAAAAGGCCTTGCTGATAAGTGCCACTAGAGTACTTGCTAAGGGAATAATTAACGAGTTACGGAGTAACTCATGTGGCCACCGGCTAAACTCCTAAAAGAGAATTCAATGGCTATAAAATCCTAAAGCTGCGTTTGGGAGCATGGTTTTCGAGCCTTAGATTTGAATTTGTGTAAATTTAGAAAAATTCAATACAATTTTGCATTACACTTGGTTCAAATCCACACATATCCAAACCCAAGGCCTCCCCAAGCGCAAGGTAAGTCAACTCCTAATAATTGAAAAAAGACTAGCTGCTTTAAATCCCAAGCTCCCAACACCCAACTTGAATGAATGGTAAAAATAAAGACAACTCATCAGTGCATCAATTACACATTGACAAACCTAATATTTCTCAAAAACTCGACATCAACATTACCGGGGTAATTATTGTGCTGTAGCGTGACCAAATAACTCCAGAGCATGCAACAGCTGCAAAGCATAACACAGAGAGGTGGTAATCAGCCTAGTTCAACCATATGGAACAAAAGTTGGGAGAAAACAATTTATACCAACAAGTCATGAATTTTTGAAACAAATAGAGTGCATGTAAAGATCCCACCATCCCAGCATAAGTTTTGGGAATTAACATACCCATTTGCTGAGGATAGGAGAGCTTTTCGGGTGGCTTTGAGAAGTCGGCAGCATTTGCTATGATGATACCCCACTTAAATGTGGGAGCCCAGAAGTGAACTGCAGTAATTAATTAGGTGATGCACAAAACAGTATGTGTGCAAAGTGCTTACTGAAATTAATACAAACATTGATATGTCAAGATTCAAGAATCAAGTAGAGGATCAAAGGCGTGATGCACGCGAGTGTTCCTGTCAGTGGCTCAATCCATAGAGCTTTAAGCATAGAATTCATACAACAAACAATAATTTTAACGAATAACAAATTCGAAAGAATAAGCCTGTTAAGAGCTAACTCAACACAATCCTCCTTCATCCAAGCTTGAGATTGGAAAGTGGCAATCGCACAGATTCACCGACCCAACTTAATCCATGGCCAACCCAGAAGAGTGGAGATAAGGATTGAATAGCAACAATTGAGGTGTAGCAATTTCAAAAAGAAGATTGCTAGATTCTGGTACCTCAAAGCCCCTGCTAAGCTTTTTATCAAACATGGTACATGGAGTATACAGTTTTTATCAAGAACACCCACTTCTCAATCAAAAAATCTGGGTCCTGACTAGAGCAACACACGAATATCCCCCGATTCAGGTCTCAAATTTCCACACACTATCAACCAAAAACTGAAACAAAATCATAACAAGAAGACAATGAAAATTTAGAAGGAAAAAAGAGGGAACGAACTGGTTTTGGGGCCAACTGGGTGGTTCCAGAGCGCCTGAAGCTTCGACTTCGCCATGAAATGGATGAGCTATTTCTATTTGTAAAGTTGAAACTTGAAACAGGGATGACCCAAAAGGGGTCGCGATGATATCCAGATTCCGAGCATATGAGCATTATTGACGTACCAAATATAGGATTAGCTTGCCAGATGAGGAGGATGGGTGAGCTGAACGAACAAGAAAACTGAGACAATGATGAGTGTAAAATTATTTATTTTAACTTTCATAATATATTATTTTTGTTTTGCTAAAAAATAAATAATTATATTATTTGAGTTAAAATATTTAATAACTTTATAGTAATTGCTAAGGCTAATTGTTTGAAGATTTTATTCATTTGTGAAAAAACAATATTCGTGGCTAATTTTTTGAATAGCGTCATTTGATTTCAAAATTCATATGTTATTGAAATATATTTTAGTTGAAATTATTGGTACAAAAGATATTGTTAAAAAAGATTTTTTTTTTGTGAAATTAAAAGAATCTCTAAATTACAGTTAATTTTTATTGTTGTGAAAAAATAATAATTACATTAGTTTTGATAAAACTTAATTTGATTTGAAATTACCTACTTAGTAAATATATATATATATATATATATATGTTATGGTGATGGGTTAATAAATGCCCGGATTAATAAAAAATTAGAGGTTGTTGATATGGTGATGGATTAATAAATGACTGGTGCTGAGTGATGGAAGTATAATAATGAAAAAAAAGGTGAGGTACAGTATAATATTAAAATAATTAATAAAAAATTAGGGTTGGGGAGCTGCGGCAGTGGAGCAATGGCCGTGATGGAGCCGCGTCTTCTGGTCTAGCAGATCTCTCGTTCTGATCTTCTCTTCTTTTTTTTTTATAAAATAAATTCAGGCTAATCGGCGAGATAAAACTAAAAGGCACGTTACTCACGGGCGATGTGAGGTCACGAAACAATTGCCCTCTGCAGCACTGATTTACTCCACTTCTTCTGTATGAATTTTTTTTTCACCTCACTTTGTCTTTTAGAAATTTTTTATTTAAAAATTTTGATGCATTCATCATTACATTTAAATTCAACCATTTAACCACCTATTTATTTTCAATCTCCTAACATCCAACCACATTTTTATTACTAATCTCCTAACATCCCATTTAATTCTAACAGGCAACCACCTTTTGTATTTATTTATAGTGTATTGTACATCATTTTTTATTTTTTTTTTGTATTTTTCTGCTCTATTTTCTTTTTTCTTTTTGTATTTTTCTATTGTTGTAAATGTATAAAAATAAAAAAATATCTTTTCTTGTTATATTTGGCCCTTAGACAAAATAGGGTGTCTACAGTTACTTATTTTTATAGGTGCGTTGCTTAAGATGACAAGAAGAATGATTTTTTTGTTATCTTATAGTAACAAATCTATAAAGATAAAAGACGTAAATTTTGGACTGCGCCAAATATAACAAGAGAAATTAATGCGTGAACTTACAAAAATGCATGGAATTTCAGGTCAACTTGATGAACCTGCTGAGTATAGTGAAAGCAACGAGTGTTCAAGCCTGCGAACAAAAACTACTCACCTAATCAGAACATTTTGAATGCAACCACTCAAATTAACACGATAGTCACGCCAACTTGAGGTGTCAGTGGTTAGTACAACTAGAATGTGACTATATGGAGAAATAGCCAAGTCAACTTGGAGTGTTAGTGGTCAGTACAATATTGGAGTATTAGAGGTTAGTGAAATCTTGGAGTGTTAGCGGTCAATACAATGTTGGAGTGTTAGTGGTTAATGCAATTTTGGAGTGTTAGTGGTCAGTTCAACTTGGATGTGACTATTTAGAGAAATAGTCAATGCAACTTTGGAATGTTAGTTGTTAGTACAATATTGGAGTGTTAGTTGTTAGTACAATCTTGGAGTGTTAGTGGTTAGTGCAATTTTGAATGTGACTACTTGGATTTGGGAACTATCAATTCCATATGCCTTCGAGATAACCAAGATAACTTGGATGAGACTACTCAAATTTGGGAACTATCAATGCCACATGCCTCTAAGATGACCAAAATACTTGGAAGGTGACTACTCAGATTTTGGAACTATCAATGCCACATGCCTCTGAGGTAGCTAAAATACTTTGGAAGGTGACCACTCAGATTTGGGAGCTATCAATGTCACATGCCTCTGAGATGGCCAAAATACTTGGAAGGTGACTACTCAGATTTGGAACTATCAATGTCACATGCCTCCAAGGTAGCCAAAATACTTAGAAGGTGATCACTCAGATTTGGAAACTATCAATGTCACATGCCTCTAAGATGGCTATAACAACTTAGATGAAACAACTCGAATGAACGAGATAGTCAGGACAATTTGGATGAGACTACTCGAATGAACGAGATAGTCAGGACAACTTGAATGAGATCACTCGAATGAGCGAGATAGTCAAAGTAACTTAGAATTGGCCATTTGAATTTTGGAGGCGTAATGCCCTAATATCCAAAAAGCAATTTGGAAAGAACTACTTGAATGTGAGGATCACTGCCTTAGGCCTAAAGTAGACAAAACAATTTTTTGGAAAGAAACCATTTTAAAAGAACTACTTGGATTTAAGGACTGATGCCCTAGTATTTGAAAAATATTTTCATAAGAACCACTTGGATCTGAGGATTGATGCCCCATCCCCAAAATAAACAAAACAATTTTTTGGAAAGAAACAATTTTGAAATAACTACTTGAATTTAAGGACCGATGCCCCAGCATTTGAAAAAACATTTTCGCAAGAACCACTTGGATCTAAGGACCCATGCCCTAGTATTTGAAAAATATTTTCGCAAGAACTACTTGGATCTAAGGACCGATGCCCTATGCCCAAAGTAGACAAAACAATTTTGAAAGAACCACTTGGATTTTAGGGCTAATGCCCCAAACCCACAGCTGACAAAACAATTTTAGAAGGAAACAATTTTGAAAGAACTACTTGGATTTCAGGACTAATGCCCCTTGCCCAAAGCAGACAAATTTTTTTTGGAAAGAAACAAATTTGAAAAACTACTTGGATTTGAGGACTAATGCCATATGCCCAAAGCAGACAAAATAATTTGGAAAGTAACAAATTGGAAAGAACTACTGGGATTTAAGGACTGATGCCCCCGTATTTGAAAAACATTTTCGTGAGAACCACTTGGATTTGAGAACCTATGCCCCAGTATTTGAAAAACATTTTCACAAGAACTACTTGGATTTGAGGACCGAAGCCCCATGCCCAAATTAGACAAAACAATTTGGAAAGAAACAATTTTGAAAGAACCACTTGGATTTGAAGACTAATGCCCCAAGCCCAAAGCAGACAAAACAATTTGGAAAGAACTACTGGGATTTGAGGACCGATGCCCCATTTCCAAAAGTAAAACTCCTACCATTTGTATTCTTAGAAAATAACATTTAAACGTGCGAGAAAAATTGGTATGCAAAACTTATGCACAAAAACATGCATGTCATGGATGTGTGAGTGCATGTCATGATGATATGTATCCATGTTGCTTCCTATCATTTCTGATACAATGCATGACAACCTTTTCTGTCTTAAGAAACCGACACTTGGAGAACGAAACTTTATAATTCCAGCCCAGCAGTATTTTGAAAACTCAATCTTTACTATTGATGCCCTAGTTTATGAAGTGATGATCCCATGCTGAAAATATCAATTTTTTTTTTGGGATGTGAATGCCTTTGAATTTTGCTGCCTTCATGCTGGCATGTTATTTGCTTGGGGCTTCTTGTGACCAAACTGTAACGCCCCAAAAATTCTGCTATATTTTTTTTTCACATAATAATAATAATAGTAATAGTAATAATAATAATAATAATAATAATAATAATAATAATAATAATAATAATAACTCTGACATCATAAAACATAAACTAAATCAACCCAGACCCCAAAGGAAACTGCGATTATACCTGTCCATACATACATGACAACTATGCAGCGGAAACCATGACTTATTCTGTAACGACCCAAACAATAATGTTATTTAAATAATAAAGAGAAAGGGAAATGGGAACAAGAACAGAAGGAGGCAGCAAACTTCGTCGACGACATCGCATTTTGGGTATAATAACTCAAGAAATTTTTCTCGGCCTCGTCGACCAACACAGGGGTTTCGTCGACGAGGGTTCTTCAGGACCTCGTCAGCGAGGTCTCGTCTCGTCGACGAGAAGATACCGAGAGAGGATTTTTGGGAAGTCTGAAATTCATTGACCAGAGTGCAGATTCGTCAACGAACTTTCTACAAGACTCGTCGACGAGGTGATGTTGCTCGTCAACGAATCCCGCAGTATAAATAGCCCTAAACTCAGTTTAATCACAGAAAATTCAACGTAACTCTCTCTCTCTCTCTCTCTCTCGCCTACGGTCTCTCCTCCGTCCCTCTTCGATTTCGGCCCCGTCAGTCGCCGGATCGATTATCTAAGGCCACCATGACGCTCCTGGAGAAATTCTTTCCAAGTTTACTGGAGCAGATCGTCGATGGAATCGAGTTGAATTTCTTCCCAGAATCAGGGTAAGGTCTTTTAGTCAGTTTTTGACCTTCTGGCAATTGTAGGAAATGAAGTAGCAAAGAAATAATGATATTTTGTTATGACGAATGTTGTGTTCAGGGTGTTGAGTAGGAAGTCCTGCGGGTATTAGACCAGTATACCACAAGGGATTTCCAGTAGTCAAGTAAGGGAAACATGCTATGTTAGGAAACTCTTTTATGATTTCAGCATGAATTATATATTTTTATCAAATTATTATTTAGGTTATATATATATTACAGTTTCTAGAACTTGATAATATTAGTATGTAATTGTGTGGCTTGAGTCGATAACAGAAACAATATTATATTTACAGAATTTGTGAATACTATGTTTATAGTCATTAACAGAAATACCACGATATTTGCACGATATAGAATGACGAATTTTTCAGTGAACAATATACTCAGAAATATGCATTTTCAGTAATTCTAGAATAATATGTTTATCAGTATCATAACGCCCCAACATACAAATATTCAGACAACAGTTCAATTATACAGAAAACATATTTTCAGTCAATTTATTTAGAATTTCAGATAAATTTTATGGGGTTATGGTTGTTTCAGTAAATATAGTATATTACAGATATCAATTACCTATATAGTATCAGACCTTGATGGATCAAACAGTAGAGCACGGTACCATAACTACAGATATTCAGTTTAGAGTGCAACCGCTTTACTCAGATAGTAAGTGGTATGAGGTTGATCGTACCCACGTCGGGATAGGCTCTCCATCAAATATGGATTGAGGGGGCCGATCAAACTGTCGAAGTTCAGTTGACTTACTCTGGTCGGCCAGTCAGGATAGGTCCCGCCTTTGGGCTGCACAACCCTGTCATGAGGGGTTAAATCATGACATACAACCATCCGGGGGAATTTTCTCAGATATTATAAGTATAAGTAGATTTTTCAGAAATAGTAGTATTAATACGAAAAGTAGTTTCATACAGATTGGTATGTTAAATAATATAGTTAATGGTTTTATTATACGTTATGTAATATCAGCATTTCCAGATTCAATTATTCATATTATTCCTAAATCAGATTATTTTTACTGACTATAGCTTGGTGGCCACACACTAGTAATAGCATGTTTCGTCTTTTTGAGCGTTGGCTCATCCCAGTATTGAATTGTTTTTTAGGTGAACCAACTAGATGAGCGGAGCAGGCTCGCAGGTAGAGGGGCTGTTGTATTGCCCTATTTGAGAGTGAGTATTACTTTTTGGGTGGCATGTTTTGTAAACCCTTGGTATTAGAAAGGGTAGTTTCAAGAGAAACAGTGTTGTTTGTATATCATGGAATGATTTGACGCTCTAATATTGTATTATATGTGGATTTTTTTTTTATGATTAGCCTTCCGCTATTTAGGTTATTGTTGGATATTAAAATAAGGGAAAAGAATTTTATTTTATTAGCAGGTCGTTTCATATTCAACCTTATATACAATACTAGAGTTTCACTATACCAAAATACACATATACATCCCAAAAAAAGAACCAAAAATACCCTGGGTCATACTCCCAAAAATTCATCCTGAATTCAACCCAACTACTTACCCTTCAACTAGGGTAGCACTATTAGTTTCCTCTATCTCGGGGGTCGGTCCGCTCATCTATCGGGGTTTCTTGAAATGTTTGTATTGCTGGGGTGAGACGCCTCTCGATAAGGGAAATAGACTAATATCAGTGTGTGGTAACATGAGTATTATTGTGTTATAAACATATACTGTACATGATAAATTGTATCTGATAAGTAAGGAAAATTTGTACATAGCATAACATACAGTTCTGTATTATTCTGAATACTCGTAAATCAACTTAACATATTGTATCATTCTAAATTTCTGTATACATATAAAAACATCTCCTATAACTGTATATTACTGAAATTATGCCCTAGATAGATAACTGTATATCATGAATTAACCTCGCATGATTAGGATAGTGCGGCTCGTGGGCTGGACTTAACTCTAGCTGGCCTACTAGGTTAAGTCAAACATGACATATCAACGCGCGATTGCCTACCCAACCTAGTCCACCCATCCTACTTTCTGCAACACTTATCAGGTCGGCACACAGTGGGTATCTTGCCCTCCGCAATACTTCGGGGCTAATCGGCCACCGACCCAACACTTTCGGAATAATGTGGTTGCACTGTTGGCTATTACCAATTTAGTCCGCCCATCCTACTCTCTGCAACACTTCTCAGGTCAACACACAGGGGTTACACTATCTGATCTGGCTAACTAGCTGCGGTACCATGCTCTGTAATTTGTTTTGGTCCATCAGGGATTCTGATATCATATAGTACATTTCATATAATATATAACTGAAACATATCTCATTTCATATTTCTACATAAAATCTGTCATATCATAATTTCTGGATAAACAGTTATATGCATATAAATCTGTTCACGACATTTGGGTCGGCTGAATAATCACGACATCTGCGCCGATTGAAAATTACGGCATCTACGCTGGCTAAATATCATAATATACTAAAAATATAATTTTCTGTGCAATTTATAGATTTTCTAAAAACTGTCGTCATTACATGCTTGTACTATGAATTCATAAAGTATTCTGACATGCTATCATTTACAATAAAATTTATGCTCATGCCACACAAGTGAGTACTCCTCTGTACTATATCATCTGCCTGGAAAAATCATATTTGGCTAAAAAATAACATTAAATCTGTTTTTAGGGTTTTCTCAATTCAAACATCAGTATTCCCAAAACTACATTATTTCACATATAGAATTTCTTGATCATATACTGCATAAAATAAACGTTAAATTTTTTAAAAATACCTGACTTAATTTATCCCCTTACCTGACTTATTGAGAAGCCTGTTGACAACCCTAAATCCACGCCCCACGGCGTTCAAAGCTCAAAACGCTGAAATTACATTTTTCCCAAATTAATCAACTCATCCCTCACAATATTTCTCATCTAGCATTTCCTAGGCCCCATATACTCCAAATTAACAATTAAACCCAAAAATACCTTACTTACCCTGGTGCCCCGAAATTCCAACTCAACAATCCGCTCTAGTCAACTTGCAGATAATCATCCCTAGATCATCGTGATAGCTTCAGATCGTCAAAACGAGCTATATCGGAGCGAAAATGAAGAGATATGGGGGTTAGGGCCGTAGGGTTTAGAGAGAGCAAGAGAGAAACTTTGTTTTTAACAAAATGCTTGTGGGTTCCCTTTTAAAATCAGCTCTGCCGAGAAAACTGTTGACGATTTTCTTAGACTCCCAAAAAAGGATCGCCAATTTTGTCTTTAACCATACCGGTTTCACTATTTACCCTTTTACTCGGCTGCGGTAAAAATATATAACCATCGACGGTTTTCTTAACACTTCAGAAAACTATCGCCGGTTTTCTCCTCTCCAGACCATTTTCCTCTTTTCTTCTATTTTTCATATCATTTCTATTTTCCGGGTTTTTACACAAACAATTTTTGTTGGACTTATTTATCTTGAGAATGTGGAAAATGATTTTCATTGAATTTTTTTAATCATGACATTCTTTTTAGGACCGCACCTTTATTTTTTAAATAATTTTGAATTAAAATGAATAAATATGCTATCAGATAATGTGATCTCATTATGAATGAAAATGAAAGGTAAAACCCTCTCTCTTTTCTTGGTTCTCTGCTTGTTTGAAGGAAATGACTTTATCGGTATTTTGATGTCGTGTAACTTTGATGCCCACTTTAGAGAACTAATCAAAAAGTGACCAACTCGATATTTCCCTCCATCTTGATGACCTGGACTGATTTTGCTCATCTACTACCCAACTTTGATGTAAATTTGATGTCATCCTCCGATGATGTTCTTATTTCAACCCTTTTATTCGAATTGTGTTAAGTGTCTTTTTAGTGTCCATATCTTAGGGTGGACTTTCAAACATGGGACGAAACGTAGGCCAAGGATAGGGTTTTTTCAGAAGAAGAGGGAAACCAAGACTCAAACACCCTTTTCCCTAAATAACATTCTTTGCCCCAGTTGGTGCAAAGGAGTGACCAAACTTGTTCTTTGAACAAGATGCCTATGTACCTCGTTATGATCAGGTCATAACATAGTTTAGACTCAACAATAAGTCTGGCAACTCATTTGACACAACAATATATGCTAATCTAGTCAAGACTTTTATTTGGACTGTAATGTAAGCTGAGGGTATTGGCTAAAGAAGAAGAAGATTTAATAAGACACAAAATCATCAATTCTGTCAAAGGTAATATTTGGCCAAAGATCATCTATGAAGCATGCCCCTAATTATTTTATTTTTTCTCTTTTCCTTTTACACTTTCCTCCTTTTACTACCCTCTTATGTTTTTTTTTCTTGTGAGGGGGCTTGGTTCATTCATTTTTTATTTTATTTTTGTAATTAACTTAAAGCTTCATGTTAATCTTTCTATCATTGCCCCAGGATGGGTGATGATTCTTGGATGGTTTATTTAAGAAATAAATTTTTTAAGCTCAACAGGATTGTCAGGAGATTTCTTCTTTTATTCTCTTTTTGTGTAGCAGAAAAATGGTCTACCATCCTTTTGACTGATAATTGTTTCCTCAAATGAATTATCAAACACTAAAGGACCCAAAACCCCGGTTAAAAAATTTGAAAAATTGATTTTAATAAAGAGCTGGTTTAAATTCAGGCCCAGATGAGTTAACAAGTGGTAACTCATTATTGGATTCTCTTTGGATACACTGGTTGCCCAAAGATGGTCACCCATTATTTGATTGGAATACGATTGTAATTTCCATAAGACACCATCAACAATTTCGTAATAAAAAGTGAAGAAATTTTATTGATCTCATCGAGAGGTCAACACTATAGTAGGAAAAATATCTTTTTTCAGCGTCAGAACTGATCAGGTGCAGTAGATCTTTCCCGTCCATATCAGCCAATTGTAATGCTCCTCCTGAGAAGGTCTTCTTCAAAAAAAGAATGTCCTTCATAGTCCTTTTTTTTTTTTTTTTTGCGAGGATCACTATAGATTGTTGACATACTCTTTCAGCTCCACCAATCAGGATTTTTTTTCATCCCATTGAAATGGATTCTCAAAACCAATTATCGGTTTCAAGTCTTCTATACTAGCAAAACCATTTTCTGTATCAGTGCACGAAAACACAAGCAAAAACAGACAAAATTCTGCGAAAGGTGAAAGACCAAGGATAATGTAAAGAGATAAGATTGAGATGCATTTTATTTCATTTAAATTCAAAATAAACTGAAAAAAAAAATAATTTCTAGAAATTGTCCTTTTTAAGAATGAGGGATTTCACTAGGTATTCAAACACATGCTCAGTTTTCCACCATTACTCCCAGTATAGAATTTTATCAAATGAGCATCCCTTTCTTTCTAACCTTGTTCCAAGCCCATCAATCGATTTTCTAACTGTTCCCCATGATCTTAGTCTTTCGTCTGGTATTATAGGGATGTAAAAAGATTGTCTTATTCTGCTTAATGTTGGAACACCAGATTTTAGTTCAACACCCTGGCACACTGCTGTTGGTGGGCAATTAGAATATGAGCAAGGACCCATTGGCTATGACTATGCATGCATGATTAGACATGAAATGCATAAATGTAATGCAACCTAAAATGAATGCTTTGCTAGAATTCTTGGAAAAACCTCATCACCTTATGAAAACTCCCAAATCAACCCAGCTCTTGATATTTAATTCTCAATTTAAAACTCAAGTTGTATTTCCCAACTTGCAGACAAATTTCTTTTCTTCCAAGAATTTTCTTGTCTATTGAGCATTCCACTCTAGACAGATCTTTCCTACCTTTCCTTTTAGCCATATTGTTTCTTTGAACCTCCATTTCTGTTAAGGCAAGACCAGACATCTAAATAGTGGGAATTTCTTGAAGACACAATGGTTGGAATTTTGGGAGGATTAATTCACTTAACATCCCAACTTGACCAGATTGCCCCTCAATCACTTCAATTTCTTCAATTCGACTACTTTTCTGATGATTCTGTTGAACTTCAAAGTACCGTTGTCATCTGGTTTAACCTAGACATTAATTTTTAAATACCCAATTCACCCCCCTCTTGGGTATACACCAATTCCAACAATTCAATTTTCTAACTATTCCCCATGATCTTGATCTTTCGTCTGGTATTATAGGGATGTAGAAAGATTGTCTTATTCTTCTTAATGTTGGAACCCTAAATTTTAGTTCAACACCCTGGCACACTGCTGTTGTTGGGCAATTAGAACATGAGCAAGGACCCATTGGCTATGACTGTGCATGCATGATTATACATGAAATGCAAGAATGTAATGCAACCTAAAATAATTTTTTTTTCCAGAATTCTTGGAAAAACCTCATCACCTTATGAAAACTCCCAAATCAACCCACCTCTTGATATTTAATTCTGAATTTAAGACTCAAGTTGTATTTCCCAACTTGTAGACAAAATTCTTTTCTTTTTGAGTCCTATGTCGTTTTGATTATGACAAATACAAAGTATCTTACTTGTGCATTGAGCATGTGAGCAGGATTATCACTTTACATGCACATATAGTAAGGATAACAAAGAAGCCATGAGGAGCTGAAATTCAACATCACTTGGCGCATGGCATGGTTATACGAAGTGCAAAAGGAATGAAGACAAATCTTTCAAATTGTAATTGCATTTAGTTTATTTGGGTCTGTAATATTAATATGGTCTGTAATAATGCATCTGCATGCATGATAGGGTTTTAATGCTCAATGGACCATAGATTGACTCATAGGAACCAATACCCTTAGGATAAAATGTCACAGCTTACTCACACAAGGTTGAACAAGCTCAAGGGCCAAAATGGATTTAACAAAGACTTCGGTTGATAGACGCTAGATTTTTAGGCTTAAATTAAAAGCCTAATCGACCGAACAGACCGTAGGCCAAAAAGTCAACATTTTACTAAGTCTCGGTCGACCGACCGATCTGCGTTATAAACGCTTCAATTGACCGAATAGGTAGAAGTCAAATATTTGACTTGGCTCGATCGACCAACCCATTTTTGAACTAAGCTTCCTCGATCGACCAAACTTCAAAAGTACCTTTTTCCACCTTCCTCTTGATATTTAATTCTCAATTTAAGTCTCAAGTTGTATTTCCCAACTTGTAGAGAAATTTCTTTTCTTCTAAGAATTTTCCCATCTACTAAGCATTCCACTCTAGACAGATCTTTCCTACCTTTCCTTATGACCATATTATTTCTTTGAACCTCCATTTCTATTAAGGCAACACTTGACATCTGAATAGTGGGAATTTCTTGAAGACACAATGGTTGGAATTTTGGGAGGATTAATTCACTTAATGTAACATCCTCAAATTCTTGCCATTATATATATTTGTGTATCTACATCCATACCTAAGCAGCGGGAACATATATCATATAACCATTTATATATTTATATACTATACAATACCAGAATCCAGTATATACAGACCATAGCCATACAAAAATATCCCTTCCAGCATCATCTACCCAAAAAGAAACATACACAACTCTGTCAAAACTCACCCTCTAACCAGGGTACTCAAACTATCCTCTATCCACGAGCCTGATCTGCTCGCCTAACTGGCTCACCTGAAAAATGTTAAAGTAATGGGGTGAGTCGACGCTCAGTAAGAGGAAATATGCTATTACTAGTGTGTGGCGACCGAGTCATGAAATTATAATAATAATATTTAAAATTGCATCATTTGGAAAATCTATAAAACACATGTATAAAAGCTTAAGCATCTGTATCATCTGAGCTTTCTATTATTCATACTATTATAATAACTATACACAATGAAAACTATAAATCTGTATATGTGTTCTTTCCCTGCGACTCTGTATGTCATGATTTGACCCCTTATGACAGGGTTGTGTGGCCCGTAGGCGGGACTTAACCTGGTCGGCCCTCCAGGTAAGTCATCATACTCTACTCTACCTCAGCCAGGCCAAACTGCATCGTCTCTTAAGCGCGGGATTGGCTGCTACCTCATCTAACCGGCCCCCTCTACCCAGTGAACTGGGGAGCTGCATCCTCTCCGAACATGGTTAGACGGTACCCACATACTATCTGAGATTTGTGGTTGCACTCTATCTGTATATAGCAACGGTACCGTGCTCTGTAAACTGTATCTATCTATAGTATTTCCACAGGGATCTGATACTATATAAGTACATATATATATATATATATATATATCTATATACCTTTGTTGTTTTCATTATGTTTCCAAAATAACCATAACGCTATAATTCTGTACAGTAAATACTGAAAAATCTGAATAACTGTAGCATCTTAATGCTATAACTGTATAATCTATCTTTATAAACTGTGTGTTATGGTATTCAGGAAAACATAACATTCTGTGAAACTATAATATACTAAACTGAATAAAATCTATATACATCTGTATGTTAATCGTCTGTGAATAACCATATATACATGCTATATAACATATCATGCTGAAATACTGTACAAACTTTACATCAGATAAATATCTACTCAGGCCACACAACGTTAAAACGTTCGTTCTATAAATTGCATAATAACTTGTATATATGTATCTATGAAACTTTTGTTAATATTCTTAAAATCCTAGTATAACATATTTCCCTTACCTTAACTTTGAAAAGCCCTTATGAAACTTTTGCTCTATACCCGTAGGATTTCTAGCCCAACATCCTGAAACAGAATCCTCCAGAACAAAACATCAGTATTTTCTTACCTACAACATTTCTTATAACTGGGGAAAAGGCAAATACTAAATAAAATGTCTTACCCTGAGATTAGGACAAAATCCAACCCAACTTTTCCAGCGATCAGCTCTGGCAAACTTGTAGAGAATCTTGCCAGAAGCGTCGTGGTAGCCTCAGATCTTCGATCCAGCGAGAAACGGGCTCGGAAATGAAGAGAGAAGTGAGAGAGAGTCGTAGAGAGAGAGAGGAGAGAGAGAGGGACGCTGAAAATGAAAAAATATCCCGGTTTTTCACTATTTATACTTCCAGATTTGTCGACAACACACGTCACCTCGTCGACGAATATTTCAATAAATTCGTTGACGAGTCCCTGTATTCGTCGATGAAATTCAGGCTGCTCCATAACCCCTCTCGGTATTTTCTCTTCGATGATGCCCTGTATTCGTCGACGAATTTCCTATGTATTCATCGACGAAGCCCTGCATTTGTCGATGAGTTTCCTTATGCACTCATCGACGAACGTCGACGAGGCCTTGTATTCGTTGACGAGTTCTGGAAATTCCTTGAAATTATTATTTTCTCCAAAATGCGATGTCGTCAATGAACGTGGAGCGTTCGTCGACGAAACCTACTGCCTTTTTATGTTTCTGTTTCCGTTTTTCTCTCTCTTAATATTTGAATATCAATATTTTCTGGGTTGTTACACTTAACGCCCCAACTTGACCAGATTGCCCCTCAATCACTTCAATTTCTTCAATTCGAATACTTTTCTTATGATTCTGTTGGACTTCAAAACACTGATGAATCTCTATTTCTTCTTCACCGAATACCACAACTTGATTGTCCATAAGGTGATTTGGGCTTTTCAGAATGTTGATCAAGCAGTATGCTTGTCTAAAATGGATGCAGAATGTAGGAAACAACACAAAGTAACTCGAAATACTAGACTAAATTATGTGGAGAAGGATAAAACTCCTGTCCCAACCCCGGGTGGATTTATCACTTAAAGTTTTCACCAAGGCTCTATCTTAAGGAGGAAAGGTATAGTTAAACATGTGTGGTTCAAGCTCTAATCCTTTTTGGCAAAAGGTTCCAACATGTCCTCTATCCTTACCCAATGAGATCAAACAAAGTACAAACTAAGCAGAGTGGTTCATGCCCCCCCCCCCCCCAAAAGACCTTGTCTCATGAGAACTAATTGTACTACACCCCTATCTAATTTTGGAAGGTAAAGCCCGGAGTAAGAGTGTAACGACCTGCTATTTAACTGAGCTTTTATTTTTTATTTTTTTTAATACTATAACATTTATAATGCTCTGATACCACACTAGATTAAACCCAACCATCAACCTAAGCTGTGAGAAGCAGAAATCAAATAAACATATCCATATATAACTATATACAATACCAGAGTGCTAACATGTTTCCCAAAATATACATATATGACTACTCCCCAAATATCCTCAACTGGTGAGGGCTATACAAAAATACTCCCAAAAATATACTCACTCTTTACTGACAGGGCAGTACTATGACCCCTCTATCTGCGAGTCTGGTCTGCTCGCCTAGCTGGTTCACCTGAAAACCAATTCAACACTGGGATGAGCCAACGCTCAGTAAGACGAAACATGCTATTACTAGTGTGTGGCCACAGAGCTATAGTTGGTAAAAATAATCAAATTTAGGAATAACATGAATAATTGAATCTGAAAATGCTGATATTACATAACGTATAATAAAACCATTAACTATATTATTTAACATGCTAATCCATATGAAACTATTTTTCATATTAATACTACTATTTTTGAAACAATCTACTTATACTTATAATATCTAAGAAAATTTTCCTGGATGGCTATATGTCATGATTTAAACCCTCATGATAGGATTGTGCAACCCGAAGGAGGGACCTATCCTGGCTGGCCGACCAAGGTAAGTCAACTGAACTCCGACAGTCTGATTGGCCCCCTTAATTCATATCTGATGGAGAGTCTGTCTCGACGTGGGCACGATCAACCTCATACCACTTACTATCTGAGTAAAGTGGTTGCACTATGAACTGAATATCTGCAGCTACGGTACCGTGCTTTACTGTCTGATCCATTAGGGTCTGATACTATATAGGTAAATGATATCTATAATATACTGTTTTTACTATGGTTTCTAAAATAACATAGAATTTATCTGAAATTCTAAATAAATTGACTGAAAATCTATTTTTTGTATAACTGAACTGCTGTCTAAATATCTGTATATTGGGGTGTTATGGTACTGATGAACATATTATTCTAAAATTACTAAAAATGCATATTTCTGAGTATATTGTTCACTGAAAAATTCGTCATTCTATATCGTGCAAATATCATGGTATTTCTATTAATGACTATAAACATAGTATTCACAAATTCTGTAAATATAGTACTGTTTATGTTATCGACCCAAGCCACACAACTACATACTAATATTATCAAGTTCGAGAAAATGTAATATATATATAACCTGAATAATAATTTGATAAAAATATATAATTCATGTTGAAATCATAAAAGAGTTTCCTAACATAACATGTTTCCCTTACCTGACTATTGGAAAGCCCCTATGGTATACTGGCCTAATACCCGCAAGGCTTCCTACTCAACACCCTGAAAACAACATTCGTCAGAACAGAATATCAATATTTATTGGCCTACATCATTTCCTACAACTGCTAGAAGGTCAAAAATTGGCTAAAAAACCTCACCCTGATTTTGGGAAGAAATTTGACTTGATCCCACCGACGATCCACCCTAGCAGGCTTGAGGAGAACTCCGCCAGGAGCGTCGTGGTGGCATCAGATCGTCGATCCGATGACTGACGGAGCCGAAATCGAAGAGAGAAGGAGGAGGAGCCGTAGAGGAGAGAGAAAGAGGGTTTCAACTGAAATTTTCTGCGTAAAATCCGAGTTTAATACTATTTATACTACGGGATTCGTCGACGAGCCACGTCATCTCGTCGACGAGTCCTTCATTAATTTCGTCAACGAACCTTTCCTCCTCGTCGACGAATTTCAGACTGTCTAAAATCCCTCCTCGGTATTTTCTCGTCGACGAAGCTTGCCTTTGTCGACGAGGTCTTGCTGTACCCTCGTCGACGAGGTCCTAATAAATTTATTGGGATATTTTTTCCAAAGTGCGATGTCATCGATTGCTTCCATCTATTATTGTTTTCATTTCTCTCCCTCTTTATTATTTAAATAATATTATTATTCGGGTCATTATATTCTCCCCTCCTTATAAAATTTCGTCCTCGAAATTTACTATTTGTATTACCTTCTACCATCCCATAAAAACAAATGGTCTACTTATTTTATTACCTACTCTCACTTATAGTGGAGGAATACCGTGGTTATATGGGTAGTTTTGGGAGATTACAAATATAAAAGAAAATTTTCCCCCAAAACCAAAATACTACCTATTCTATACACTACATTACAATTCCACTATACTAAACAAAATAAAATTACTATTACTTTAATCATACATCACTGCTATAACCCATTAGACAGATGGGGATATTTCTGTTCAATCTCGCTTTCAAGCTCTCACGAAACTTCTTCTATTGCGTGATTCCTCCACAGAACTTTTACTAATGGTATCTTCTTATTGCGCAATTCCTGTTCTTTTCTATCTAGGATCTGTACTGGAGCTTCCTCATATACTAGATCACCACTGAGTTCTAATTTCGCATAACTGATGATATGGGAAGGATCTGTGATGTATTTCCTTAACATTGAAACGTGAAACATGTCGTGAATCCTGAATAGAGATGGCGATAAAGCAAGCCGATAGGCAACTGACCTAATTTTCTCGAGTATCTTGAATGGACCAATGAACTTAGGGCTCAACTTACCCTTCTTCCCAAATCTCATGATTCCCTTCAATGGTGCGATTTTTAGAAATATATGATCACCTACTCCAAATTCCAGTTCCCGGCGACGAGTATTTGAGTAGCTTTTCTACCAATTCTATGATGCACTAATCCTGTCTCGAATAAGTCGGACTTTATCACACGCTTGCTGAATTATCTTTGGTCCCAAAACTCGCCTTTCACCTACTTCATCCCAGAAAAGAGGAGATCGACATCTCCTACCATATAATGCCTCGTAGGGTGCCATGCCGATACTAGTCTAATAACTGTTATTATAAGAAAATTCAACTAGCGGCAAGAACTGAATCCAACTACCTCCAAAGTCTAGCACACAAGCACGAAGCATATATTCTAATACCTGGATTGTTCTCTTAGTTTGACCATCGATTTGAGGGTGGAAAGCAGTGCTAAATGCTAGTTGAGTCCACAATGCCTCCTGCAAACTCCTCTAGAACTGTGATGTTAAACGTGGATCACGATCCAAGACTATGGTATCGGCACTCCTGTAGGTAAATCTCTGCTAACTTGTTCATAGGATAACTAACCTTAATAGGCAGAAAGTGCGCTGTCTTCGTCAATCTATCAACTATTACCTAGATGACATTCTTACCATGCGGCGTCGGCGGTAGCCCTGTAACAAAATCCATAGATACATGGTTCCACTTCCATTCAGGAATGAAAAGTGGCTGCAACTGACCAGCCGGTCTCTGGTGCTCAACCTTAATCTGCTGGCATGTCAAACACTGCTGCACAAATTTTGCTATTTCCCTTTTCATGCCACTCCATCAGAAATACTCCCGCAAATCCCTATACATCTTCGTACTATTAGGATGAACAGTGTATAGAGATATGTGTGCCTCTTCTAGAATCGTCCTCCTGATACTGTCATTTGTAGGCACACATAATCTGGTACGAAATCTCAGAGCTCCATCATCGGAAATGCTGAATTCCTCTCCCTGACCATCTTGAACTCTGGCTAGCATCTCCACTAAGTCGACTACTTCCTTCTGTTACTGTTTCCATTTCTCTCCCTTTTTATTATTTAAATAATATTATTATTCGGGTTGTTACAAGGAGGCTCATGAAAGTGTGTGCTCACATATTTAGCCTATCCCCCTGAACCCCACATGCCATCAATCTTTACACATGCTTATTCAAACATATATACCAATAAATATTCACAATTCTATAAAAAATATTCACAAATCGTCGTGGAGTAATTAAAATACTCATTAAATTCACATTTGGGATAAATCCTAATTAATTAATGGCTCAACTCTCTAAAATTTCTAATAGAGTTATCAAGCTATCGCAACGTCCCGAAGCGGGGCCCGGGAACATGAGGGAATAAATATGATATTGAAAATTTTGTATTTAGAGTTGCCACTAACCTATTTTTCCTTGATACAGTTAGAACATTTAATTACTACTCATTTGATTGGTCATTAGACAAAACCTAGGCCAATAAATCAATAGTCTCGGTCTACTTATACCAGAATCGAGATTGGCAGTTCAGTTATGCGAGGGAAAGGTACTAACACCCCTACACACCCGTTCTACAAATAGTACTTAATTAATTATGAATTATCCCCAAAATGAATTTAATAACCTTTAATTAATTCATTTTAAATTAAACAGATAAATACATAAATATATAACTAAATAAATGAACAAAATTAAAAGGAGATTATAAATCTCGGTGCGAATTAGGAATGTATAATATGACCTCTAAATGAGGGGATCTCATTAGATAACCCCCCCCCCCCCCGCGGAGCTAATACATGTCAGGTGTAAAATTCTTCATTGCCATTTTCTAAATCATAGGGACACCCACACCAATACATAGTACACAATTTCATATATATATATAGAAAATATGGTGATGGGTTAATAAATGGAGTTTTTTCCTTTTTTGATTTTATTTTATATAAAAATATGTAATAAAGGTACGAAGGGAACTTATTTCACACTTTGATGCTTCTTAAAATTCGTTGGATGGTCCAACGATTTTTAAGCAAAAGACGCTGGACCATCCGATGTTTTTTTAAAATAAAAATGTTGGATGGTCCAACAACTTTTGCATGGGAGATATGGTTAGGGACGAGAGAGAGGGAAGAGAAATTACCCTGCCTCAAATGCCCATGAGTATAATAATACTTATAGCTATAGCCCATAGCCCATAGGGTGGCCTATGTGCAACTATCTTTTAATCATTTTTTTCTTTTTCCTTTTTTTATAAAAAGACTTTTTTTATAAAAAGAACAACTCTTTTTTACTCCAAAAACAAACAATTAATCAATAATTAATGTAGAATTTATTAATTTAATATAAGCACCCATGTTCATTTTTGAAATTTATTTTAGTTTTTAACCTTTTAAAATATAATTACAAAATTTTAGAAAAATTATTAAAAAAAAAATTCTTCATATGAGTTAATTTAATTGTAGAAATTTTTTTAAACAATACTAGAATGTGTTCTTTTTATTATTTTTTATAAAATTTTTAAAAACTAAAAAATAATGTGACATTTTTGTCTTCTTTAGGAAATTGAAGTAGAAAAAAATATGTTTTTCTATTGGACTTGCCTTTTTTAATTTTTTTATTCAAAATATGTTTTTTTTTTTAAATATTTTGCAAAGATGTAATTATATTTTCCTTTTTTTTTTTTTGCAAAAAAAAATTTTAATCTTTGAAAAAAATACTAAAATATATTTTAGTATTCTCTTCACATCTTTGCAAAATATTTAAAAAAAAAAAAAACATATTTGCAATAACTTTTTTTAATAAAAGGCAAGTCCAATAGAGAAAAATATTTTTTTCTATTTCAGTTTCCTAAAGAATACAAAAATGTCACACTATTTTTTAGTTTTCAAAAATTTTATAAAAGAAAAATACACATTTTAGTATTTTTTTTATAAAAAAATTATAAAATTAAATTAACTAATATGAAGAAATTTTTTTTAATAATTTTCTAAAATTTTGTAATTATATTTTAAAGGTTAAAAATTAAAATAAATTTCATAGATGAACATGGGTGCTTATATTAAATTAATAAATTCTACGTTAATTAAAAGAGTTGTTCTTTTTTTAAAAAAAAAAAAGTTGAAAAATAGTTGCACATAGGCTAAAATCCTATAGGCTATAGGCTATTATTCTCATGGGCATTTGCTGCTGGGTAATTCTCTTCCTCGGAAAACCAAATTCTACTCTTTCTCTCTCTCTCTCTCTCACCGTATCGCCATGCAAAAGTTGTTGGACCATCTATCGTCTTTTGTTTAAAACGCTTGATGGTTCAATGTCTTTTGCTTAAAAATCGTTGGACCATCTAACGAGTTTTAGGAAGCATCAAAGTGGGAAATAGAGTTCCCTCCGTACCTTTATTAAATATTCTTACATAAAATTAAACCAAAAAAGGAAAAAACTCTTGATAAATGACCGATAATGGTTGATGGAGATATAATAATGAAAAAAAGGTGGGGTATAGTATAATATTAAAAACAGGTGGGGAGGTGCGGTAGTGGAGCAACAACTGTGACGGAGCGGCGTCTTCTGGTCTAGCAGATCTCCCCCTCTGTTCTTCTTATTTTTATTTTTTTTAAATTCGTACTAATCGGTGAGATAAAAAAAAAAGTTACTGAAGGACGATGTGAGGCCGCAAATAAGATAAATGAAGCGACAATTGTTGTCATTGCCACTGTCGTTGCCACCGGTAGCGATAATGGTAACATCAGCGATGTGCTAACCTTCTTCCTCTACAGCACCGATGTACTCCACTTCTTCTTTATAAATTTTTTTTTCACCCCCCCACCCCCTTCTTTTCTTCAATAGCATTTATTTATAGGCTTGGATGCATTGATCATGACACTTAAATTCAACCATCCAACCACTTATTTATTGTCAATCTTCCAACAGCCAACCACCTTTTTATTTGTATTTCTTTCTGTTGTATTGTCCTTTATTTTTATTTAATTTTTTTGCTGCATTTTTTTTTTAATTTTTATGTTGCTATAATTGTATAAAAATAGAAAATATCTTTTCTTATTATATTTGGCCCTAGACAAAACAGGGTGTCTACAACTTCTTCTTGTAGGAGCAAATGATGAGGGAAATTCAACTATTTTACTGTTGTCCAAGGTGTTCGACTAGACTGGCCTCTTGCATCGTCGATCATATAGATCATTCCAGACAAGGCCCATCGCTCAGTTCATAGGGGTGCCCTTGCACAGCAGCCATTAGTGCAGGATGATGATAGAGACGATGTCACAACCGATGATGATACCACAAATGTTCAGTGGCCACCACACAAAAGAGGTTGTGTTGGGCCTCGACGGAGGCGAGGGGGTCGCACTGGAGGACATGGTGGAGGACCTGTCGAGTCATCGTAGTTTCAAAAGAAGGATGATCTAGTTAGTCACATGCTTTGAAGGTTAGGATGTTAGGAGTGATCAGACATGATCACTCTTACAACAATCGTACAATTGTGTTTTATCGATCAAGGTTAGAATGCTAGGAGTGATACAATATCATCTTGAATTTTTATTGACGGTAGTTTATTTAGAAGAAGAAACGAGAAGAAGCTATGTAATTTTTGCATGGAGACCAGGATATGCAATCTACAAAAATCAAATTTCCAAATGTTAGTTCGCCCAATTACATAAGCCTACGTGACCTTTGCATGGGCAGTGGTGCATTGTATGGAAACTAACTTCTTCATGATAGTCAATTTTATGTAGGCCTTGCATGAAGGTTGCATGAACGTGCATGTAAAATGTCATGCAAAATATAAACTAACTTTTGAAATTGTATTAGTTGACATGGACATTGCATGCGAGAGATCACCCCTTTTATTCATTATATTTGTTGTATGTATTTCTCAAATACTTTAAATGTAAGTTAAACTATTTTAAGAAATTGAGGGAATGAGGTCATCGAATTTTGAAAAGTCAATGAAGGATTAACATAAAATTTGTATGCAAAGATTCTCACAATATTGAATAGTCGGGTTTGTTTTTATGAACCGACTTTTCAAAATATTGGCAAGCCTACATAAATTGTTGCATAACTTTGCATGGGGGGCACGTAAAAGCATGTAGGCTAAACAAACCAACTTTTCGATAGCAGATTTTTACTGCATAAGCTAACTTTCCAAAAGTTAGTAAGTTTACGTATAATCGTCACGTCAACCCATACATGCTTAAAAGAAAATGACTTTTGGATAGTCGGATTATGTAGTGAAAATTGACTATCCAAAATTTGGTTTCACTTTAGCACATTTCTGTAATTATTTCCTAAAAAAATTTTATAATAGTGTTTTTTATTAAAAAAAAATTATTATTTTCGTAAAAAAAATTTGTTCTTTTATGCAACTCCTATTTGTTGAATCAATTTTTTTGGGTTGCATAATTTACATTAGCTTTCAAAAGAACTCAATTTTAACTACCAAATATCCTAATTAAATAATTTTAAGGCATCTCGTAAAGAAAATGAATTGACAATTTATGGTATTACCCAAGATTATTTGAATACTAAGATTATGCTTGGTAAGTTTTGTTTTGTTTTTTTTCTTTTAACCCAAAATTACAGAGTGGGCAAAGGAAAAATTATAAACCTGCCTCTCTATGTGTCTATGTATTTATTTTTGGATGTGAAATATATGACAGTGATTTTCATATTTATTAATATTAAATATATAAGGAACGAAATTGATTTATTATGTGTTTTGATCCAAAAACTAAGCACGGTGACACCATGGAGGGGTAGATCACATGTATAATTTTCTGTCTTTTACCCTCTTAGATAGCATCAAAGTGGAGAAAATGTGATTAATCCTACAACTTCTTCTTATTAAATCAAATATTGACAAATTGACCTTTATGCAGAATGTAACCTAATGTCTCCTATTACACTTACGTTCATTTGAGCCAAACCTCGAGGATAACTAGTAGAATATTAATTTTTTATCAATGGAAAGGATATTTCCGGTACATTAATTTGATTTTTAAACTTCCTAAAATATTCTTATAAACTCTTATTTATTTTCTTTATAGTTTTTTCTTCAAATTAAAAGTAAAATATTAAGATTGCTTGATACAAAAAATGTAAATCGAATTAAATAAACAAGCAATTCATATAACATAAAAGCAACCAAATCAAAGAGAGACCGGAAAAGAGATGCGCAAACTTTTTAAAGTGGTTCGGCTATTTCGGTCTATGTCTACTTTCTCAAGACCAACCGTCTTGAAATTCCACCCATTTCCCTTAGTTTAACAGCGGTAAGGACACCAATTACACCCCATTGTTTTAGGAGACCAAGAAAATAAAAAGCAATCCTTGTTTTAATAGAGACTAAGGAACCAAATACTAACAAGCTTACAAAGGAAAATTTTCAAAAGGAATAATTTAAATTTTGAAGCTCACACAAGAAACTCTCAAAGAATAAACAAATGAAAGCTCAAGAAATTTTCTCTCAAAGGTGTCAAACAAAGCACAAAGAGAGATGAACAAAGAATAAAAGTAAAAGCACTTTGATTTTCAATATAGGTTTATTCTCTGATATTCTCAAGGCTTAGGAGCGCATATTTATAAAGTTTGATGTAAATAAATCGTTTTTTATATATTAGAGTCTTGTTGAATTTTAGATTAATTGACCACTTATAAAATCCAGTCGACCAGTTGCTAGCCATTAGAGACAAGAAGAAGACTGTTGTGGGCAAATCTTGTCGAACTGGTCGATTGCCTTGGGGGCGATTGTCCGCCTCTGGCCTCTACTTGGGCTGGTTGACAACCTCTTGGCACAAAACTAGGTTTTGTCTATTTTTTATTCTCGTTTTGCTAGTTTTGGCTCGTATGTACTATGCCTTATATTTTCTCATGTTTTTACAATATAAAGTATAGTAAAAATAAGAAAGAAACACTGCAAATGAATTAAATTAAGTTTTCAACTTATTTTCTCAATTCTTCAACTTTCTAGACTTCAATGGTTTAAATCATGTAGAAAAATATCTTGAATTTATTAAATGCTGATAATAAATATTAAATTATATAAGTTTTGAAAGTTATTACTATTTGAATGTGTTAATATTTGTAAAATAAATAGCGTTTAGCTTCTCATATTTTATAGTAATTTGGAAAATTAAATATTTTTATACATATTTCATCACTTAATAAATGGTGCAGTGGTGCATTCATGCGCACATGAAAATAAATAAACCAAAATTACAATAAATTACAACATGCGCAATTATTTAATTTTAGATTTAGTTAGAATAATGTTATTGATTTGAATATATGATTTATTTTAAAATTAAAAAAAATTATCACTCTCACAGTTTGATAAATATATTTTTATAATTGATTAAAATATATTTTTAAATTATATTTTTCTGTTATTATAATAAATAAACGTTTTTTCTTAGTTGATTTGAATTGTTTTTTTAGTTTGTTTTTATTATTATTATTATTATTATTATTATTATTATTATTATTATTATTATTATTATTATTATTATTTTTCATAATCAAACATAAAAAGTTGAAATATTTTCTTCTTCTTTTTTTCTAATATTTTTAAAATTTCAAACCGTCATTGTGTCAGTGGGCATATCCTGTGTATAGCCCATTGATCTTATTTGATATCACACTGGGCTGTGAAATTTGCAGACTTGGGGCTCAGCCCAACCCAGCCCAGCCCAAGTTGATGGTTTCTTCTTTTGGGGATCAGCCCAGCCCAAGTCCATGGTTTCTTCTTAGCTAGACAGGCCTCGAGAACAAATGTCATTTTATAGGGAGACTAAATTGCACATTTTTCATTTTTCATTTTCTGTTTTTTTAAATTATAAAAAGTGTAAAAATAATAACAAGTTTCGATACTATTCTCTTGTGGAAAATATTTTTATTTGTTATTTTTAATTTTTTTCTAATTATAAAAATGCTACTTTATTTCTCAATTTTCTAAATCTATATGAGAAAATTAGAAACATCTTTATATTCTTTTTCTAGATTTTTATTTTTTAAATAAATTTTAGAAAATTGGAAATGGGTATCATTTTTTAATTATTCAAAAATGTAGAAATAAAAAATAAAAAATTTCTTGACAGCTAAGTAAATCTTTTTTTGAAAATTTTTTGTACGGATTTTAAACATTTGTACACATCTGAAAGGAAAATAAAATAGGATATAATTTACATTTTCATATTTTATTATACAGAAAAGTGAGAAAAAAAATACTAAACCAATCATATTTAACTTTTATTTTAATTTATACTATAATAATTTTTTTTTAATGATATTGATATGCATATATATAACAAAAAATAAGTTAATTTCTTATTTTATTTTTTTTCAAACAAAATACAGGATTCAAAGAGAGCCGAATTGTGGGTATAAGGATCCCCAAAGAATGGCTCAATGATTTCCTCAAGCAAATGACCAGTTCAAAGTTTAAACAATAAAAGAATGGAGTATATGTTTAATCAAATGATCACTTTCAATAAATTAATTTGTCTAGCCATTTATATTTTTTTTTGGAACCTCTCTTAATATTCTAACTAGATCCCTCTCACATAAAATTTTAAACCATTTGAGATATCTCTAGAAGACTGCCATGTCCATAAGTGCAAAAGATCTTGTATAAAAAAAAAAAAAAAAAATGGTGAAAAGACAAGTGGAAATTAGATATAGTTTCAAAAAAATGATCTTGTTGAGATAAAAATTAATAAAGTTAGCCTTTTAATGTTAGAGTTCAAGTCTTGGGACAAAGGGTCGCAACTTTTCAATTAATGCTAAGCTTTGGTTTTTCTTCTTTCTTTTTTTCTTTTTTATGACCCGAAATTCGAACCGAACTAGTCTTTTGGACTCAGCTAAGTAGCTCCAAATTAAGAAAATAAAAACATTGTCATCTGCCCATTAATACATCTCTGATAATTCATCAGATAACTCACAAGTGGGGAATCAAACTTGAGACTTTGAAATGACCAAAGCCTAATTTCACCCTTACCGCTTGAGAAAACTCAATTGGACCTGTTAAGTCTTAGTATTTGAGTGAAAAAGAGTGAAGGAATGGGCATGTTATCCTGCTTATAAGTTGAGTGTCGAAAAAGTCTTGAACACCATCATATCACAAAAAATATTTAATGGTAGTTGCTTTTTGTTTTTTTCTTTTTTAAAAAAACACACATTTAAGAGTATTTAATGTATAAAACTAATCTTACATATAGAGAATTTAATGATACATACATGAATTAAACTCTTCTTCTTCCTCCTCCTAATTAATAATCGAAACCAACTACTTAAGATCTCAACTTAAATGAGAGTAGAAATCATGATAACTTCTCACTACATTAATTAATTACACTCTGTAATAAGTTAGAGGACGGACCTTGAATTAATAGTAAGATTGTTCTTTTGTGACCATTTGAGTGTAAGAAAACTACCTCATTGCATCGGGACAATCCTTTTTCTATCTTGAGAAAGCGAAAGAGTTTGGTGGCCCAGACATGGCTTTGTTTCTGTGGCAAACCAAATTAAGCTAGTGATTTTGTCGGCCCATTATTAGTTGTTACACATCATAATCACGTTAGTGGGCATTGGGTAAGAGTGGGTCAAAGCTATTCAAACTATGAACATGATGTACATCGACTCTTCAGGCTTCAGCTACTCCTTTTAATTCATGTCAATGCATAGAGAGTTGCGGGATAAGCTTTAGGATGTCAACAATTTAGGCGGCGTTTAAGGGAGGAAGAGGCAGCAGTACTTTGTGTTTGTTCTTGAGAAATGGAAAAGAAGGAAAATATTAATAGTAATAGTATTATTTGAACCATTAAAAATATAAGAGTATGGCTCTAATTTTAATCAATTATATCAATGTATAGGTCTCGGTTCGGTGTCTCGCTCCCTCCGTTTACCTTATTCTTTGGAAAGAATTGATTTTAAGAAGATGAATAAAAATCTTCCTTTTTGCCATTTTCTTTTTTGTTCTATTAAATTTCGAACACTCGCACTAAGCCCTGCTATACGATGAAATTGTTAATTTTCTGCGCTGTCTTTGCTAATGAGGATTTTAAATCTTAAATTTATACTTGTGTTTATATAGAAAAAATATAACATAATACCATATTGAATTGACTTCCACACCAATTCAATTCTAAAGCTGAAGTTTCATTTTCCAACATAAGTATGCCTTTCATTCCAAACTACACCAGCACATGAAAAGACAACACAAGAAGCAAAAACATTCTAGGAAGCAATATTTTCTTTCAGGAATTAGTTAGGATTGTCGCTTTTGTATGCGAATGATTTGTCTTTTTCTCCTTTGTTCTGTTTATGTTTTTGTAAATGATTAAGTTCTATCCAAGGTATTATTATCGGGATGTTTAGGACTCAAATCATGTATTTTAGATGCTTAATTGTTTATATTAAAAAAAATATTGGGTTTTGACATATATTCAAATTCGAGATTTAATGCATTACTGCAAATAGATAAAATTGTGTCAGTTTGGTTAATATCCATTTATATTCATTTAGTTAATTAAATACACAAGCTTGAATATAATTTTGAAACTTATTTAGTATACAAGAACTTGATTTGGCCATGTCGCATGTTCAAGAGTAGCATCATTTACAGCACACTTAGAACCCGGGGTGTTCATTCAAAGGTTGCGAACAGTCAACAAAGAATATGTTGTGCCCTCAATTTAGATAAATAATTTGTACAAGCATTGTACGCACGAAGAACACGATTGAGCCAACCATTTCAATCTTTTTGAAAAGCTTCTCGGGTCGACTCTAGGATAATTTTTCAATGACCTAAATTTCACTCTAGTTTTAGTATCCCTCGAACAGACCAAAACTCAGTGCACACAACCTACATGAATAAAGAAACTCAACAAGCACTTGCCGCGTTGATCCCTCGACAGGGCACCAAATTATCTATTGTTCTGTCAACAATTTCTTGACATTTTTTCACATTTACCAATTTGGGAGTTGGCCAACCAATTCCACTAATTGTTCAGTCCCCAACAGGTACAGATTAGACGAACAAGCCTACCAAAAGAAGAGATGGTGGAGGCGTCCTCCTTTCTTCTTGTTTTTAGCTATTCAAAGTCCATCAAAACTCAAAAGTACAACTGCCAGTCTGCCATGAAACCTTGGCTGCAAGTTATAATTACAGGTTGATCTGTAAAGTGTGAGTTACAAGCCAATTTGTCTCTGCATACATAACTATTCAACAAAGAAAAAGGCAGTTGAAATGAAACTGATGACTAAATGGGTCGCTCTTCCTCTGCTTGGAGCATCTGTGACAGCTTTCTTCAGGTTGTCCATCCTCCTTCACCAAAAGAAAAACAGAAAACAAAAAGAAACACGTTAGTGACCTTGCATTTGAATTCCATTTCAATCCCACAATCAAAATAAGTAGTAGTATTCATGTTTTTATTGCTATGTTGAACAAAAGGAATCCAGAAACTTAAAGCAAATTAGTAATGATCTATTAGAAAAAGTTCAAACATCTTCAAACAGGAACCAAAACCAATCTGGTGTAGAAAAAGGGAGCATCACTGTTTTCAATTGATTAAGCCGTTGCTTCCAACTCTGCATCACAAGGGCACATCAAAGAAGTTTAACTAGTCAAATTAAAAGTTAATTGCAATTCATTTAGCATCTAAATCATGAGTGTAACATATGATATTGTCAATACTGAAATAGTGCTTTTGGATAATACCGGTGCTCATGAAGATGAAGTAACTATCAGTGCTATAGTGAAAATATTCTTTCCAGTTTATTACTTTGAAGCAAAAAGAGAAATATTTCTGTCTAGCATATTTTGCGGATCCAAAATTTTACATTTTGAAATAAGAATTCTGTTTGTATCTTTAATTTATTTGAATAGTTATTTTATGATGGGATCCACAGCTGCCTTAATTGTCACTATAAATATCACATTAACCCGGTGCAAGTCTATTAATGATCCAATCACTTATTATGATGCATCCTGCAAACAAATCTTCCATTTGTAAGGCAATGCAAATTTCTATAGCAAGTAGCAATTAAAACTCTCAACAAACTTCCTCCATTCAGCTTCTATTTAAATTTCCACCCACCCACCCAAAACTCTTCCAAGAGGCTCCTCAGAAATTTGCAGGCTAGGACACCAAGGAGATGGCACATAAGATTACGCCTTGGCTTCTCCTCACTCAACTCCTACTACAAATCTTCTTCACTGATGCAAAAGTTCCAGCAATAATCATTTTTGGGGACTCCACAGTAGATGCAGGGAACAACAACCAGATCTACACAATCCTTAAAAGCAATTTTGCGCCTTATGGGCGCGATTTCAATGGCAGCCAGCCCACTGGACGGTTCTGCAATGGTCGACTTGCAACTGATTTCATTTCTGAGGCTTTTGGGATCAAACCAACAATACCTGCTTACTTGGACCCAATGTATGACATAAGGGAATTTGCAACTGGAGTCTGCTTTGCTTCTGCAGGAACTGGCTATGATAATGCTACCTCTGATGTACTTGTAAGTTCTTAAGAATGTACATTTGAATTTGGGAATTTGGCACATAATAAATAACATGTTAGTGTATATGAAATAATTGTGCTGCACAACACGGTCTTCTATGACCCTTCAGAAGCACAACAATAGATTTTGACTATTTTAAACCTGATCCTCAGAGGTAAATGACCTTGAAGGCATGCACTCCTTTTCATATGCCTTCACACAGTGAGCCTTGTAACTCTTATAGAACAGAATGAGTTACCCTCAAGCCAACCATATTTGAGTTTATTCAGGTCAACTTGATAAAGACAAAGCTCAGCCAAGTTGAACCAGTTTTCAGTAAATTCAATTGAATTCTAATTTAAACTAGGTCATCTTTGCGTCGTCCAAGTTTCTTTTTTTAGTGTTTTCATATTGCTTTATGATATACAGTATATCAAAGCACCATATAACTTGGTTGAATTGCCTATCTAAAGCATGTGGGCTAAACTTTTTAGCTGTGCTCACCATACATTAATGATGATGCATTATTTAATCAATACCTAAATCTAAATTACAACTGGATGTGCAGTCTGTAATACCTCTTTGGAAAGAACTGGAGTATTTCAAAAATTATCAGACGCAGCTGAGAGGCTATCTAGGTGAAGAAGAAGCTAATATGATTCTGGAGCAAGCACTGTACATGATAAGCTTGGGAACTAACGATTTCCTAGAAAACTACTATGTCCTGCCTCGCAGATCAAAAGAGTTTTCTGTGGAAGAGTACCAGAATTTTCTCGCAGGAATTGCCAGAAATTTCATAACAGAGCTTCACCAGCTTGGAGCCAGAAAGATATGCATAACCGGGCTTCCCCCAATGGGGTGTTTGCCACTGGAGAGAACCACAAATATTTTACATGGGAGTCCTTGTGTGGAGAAGTTCAACAATGTGGCAAGGGAATTTAACAAGAAGCTGAAGGGATTGGTCATAAAGCTTAATAAAGATCTTGATGGAATCCAACTGGTGCAGGCAGACCCATACAGTATTCTCTCAGAAATGATTCAGAATCCACAATCTTTTGGTAAGTTTTAGTCACATACATATTTCCCTTGATCTCAATTGATTTGCATTGCTTGAAAAGATATGCATGAAGATGGATTAGGTCAGCAGCAATTCCAACATCCTAGAATAAAATGTATTATAATGTGAACAGCATCACAATCTGGCAGAGGTGAAATTTGGGTTGTAGTTTTGAAATCCTTACCAAGCAATCCGGCCTCTATTTATGTTCACATCCTGGTATAGACAAACTATTAGCAGATTAAAATTTGGTCAAAAGACGGATGTATAATGCACATGGATGAATAATTTATCTCCTACTTATGTACTAATTTAAAGAAACTCACTATTTTGTGCTACATATGATGCCTCATACACTAAACAACAATGTTGCCTCCCCACCAAACAGTATCCATATCCTATGATGCAAAATTATCTAGAAAGAAGTAGTAATTTAGTGGAGAGTACAGGAGACAGCAGAACCACCAGCTCAAATACACTTTTTTTTAACAGCAACAATGACAACAACAATAATGGCAACAGTAATGCATATTTCTTGAAAATGCTGAAGCTTTTAACATCCCTTCTTATTTAATAAATTAATAGCACATTTGAATAGTTGGCGTTGATTTAGTTTCAATATTCCATTCAACTAGAGCTGCATTCATTAGTTTCTGAAAATTCAGATCTTAACTTGACTACTTCTGTCCATATCTTTTAGGTTTTTCATTTGCAAGCATTGAACTCTCTGTTGCCATGACACACATATATTACATACAAGGAGCCATGCAAGCGTGCAGATATAAAAAATTGAATTAGTTATTAATTATTTTCTCCTCAACTTTATAGCATACACAGCTACAGTTTGATTTTTTGTGATTATTGCATGACTTATTTGTTTTCCTCTAACAATACGAAATTTAATCATTTAGGGTCTGTTTGGTATCGTTATTACTTTTTGTTTCTCTACATTGAAGAAACAGATTATAAAATGCGTTTATTTATGTTGTCAGTTTTCTATTTCTGTTGTCGGTTTTCAACTACAACAACAACAACAGAACCAAGCCTTAGTCCCACTAAGTGGGGTCGGCTATATGAATCATTTTCCGCCAATTTATGCAATCATGGACCATTTCTTTTGATAGATTCAAGGATATTAAATCCTTACTAACTATCTCCTCTCAAGTTATTTTAGGTCTACTTCTACCCCTTCTACTGCCCCCCACAGTAACTAAGTCACTCTTCCTCACAGGTGCACTATAAGGCCTACGTTGCAAGTGTCCATACCATCTGAGTCGTCTCTCTCTCTTATCTTATCTTTTATAGGAGCTACACCTAACTTACCACGAATATGTTCATTCCTTAATTTATCTTTCAATGTTATACCACTCATTCACCTAAGCATCCTCATCTCGGCAACTTTTACTTTTTTGATATTATGTTTCTTCGTCGCCCAACATTCCGATCTATATAGCATAGCTGGTCTTATAGCTATCCTATAAAACTTCCCTTTCAATTTTAAGGGTATTCTACGATCACATAGCACACTTGAAGCACTTCTCCATTTTATCCAACTAGCTTTAACTCTATGCATTACATCATCTTCAATTTCTCCTTCAACTTGCATAATAGATCCAAGGTATCAAAATCTACAAGTGCTATTTATTTCTTCATCATCAAGTTTAACTTTATCTCCAATATTCCTCCTATCATTAGTAAAATTACATTTCATATATTCTGTTTTATTTCTACTTATCCTAAAGTCTCTAGATTCCAAAACTTCTCTCGATAATTCTAACTCAACCTCTACTACATCCCTACTTTCGTCAATTAATATAATATCATCTGCAAACAACATATACCATGGAACCTCCTTTTGAATACTCTTAGTCAATTGGTCCATCACTGTCGGTTTTCAACTATATTATCAACATTTCATATATTATCAACATTTCATATAATTGAAATGACTAATATTGTTATTCCAAATTACAGGATTTGAGGATGCAGCGAAAGCATGTTGTGGGACAGGAAGGTTTGAGATGAGCTATATATGTGATGACAACCCACTCACATGTATAGATGCAAATAAATATGTATTTTGGGATGCCTTCCACCCCACCGAGAAAACAAACCGCATTGTTGCTGATTATGTGGTGAAGAACACCCTAGCTTGTTTCCAATAATTAGTTGCAAAGAAGATGCTCTATGTGATACAAATGTCCACCTAAAGAGTGGTGCTGATCTTTGGCTCTGTTTATTACCCTAATTATTATCTAGTTCTCCATAAACAATACCATGCAAATTCTTCCAAAATGAACTTTTACTTTTTTTATGTTTTTTCACATAGAAAGTTTTCCCAATTTAAACTTAATGAAAGAAAATACACCATTGATAATTGAAGCTACTGAACTGTGCTCATTTGTGATCCAACAGACAGAATGCCATGAAATGAGCCCATGCAACCAATAATGGGATTTTATCCTAATCAATAATCTGCCAACCAACCAGTTCCAAAGGTTTAATCCAACATTTATGTAGAACTGGGTTTAGAAAGAGAATATAGACTCAACCATGACTCAATTATATGCATCCCCATCCGGTCCCAACAAAAGGGAACATATCAGGTCGAAGTGCTGGGCTGGTGGACCTGGCCTACCCGATTAGAAGCTCGTGTTGTTTGAAATTTGTGTGTGCATACAAATGGTAGCATTTTAAGAAAATTATAATATTAATGAACACTAGTCAAACCAAAAGCTGACCAGATACAGCAAAATTCCTAATCCAGTTGAAGTAACTCCAAAGCAATCTAAATAGGAGAGTGTCTGAACTACTAATATGATTCACCTATCATATTGAGCCTCTCTCCATAGATACGATAAACCTTTTACAAGAAATTTGAAATTAAATTATTTGAGTTCCCTTCATTCGGGACAAGTAGATTCAGTAAAAATCACATCCCCAACTATTTGAGATTAGAGTAATTGGGTGCTAGAAGAACCACTATCAAGGTGCGTTAATCTTTTTGGTAGAAAGGGAAAAAAAAAATGAAATTAAAACTTTAATAATGCATGAAGATCACAAAATCAAATATAAACATAGTCATCAATATAAGTGGCTAAAGCAAGAAGCATCAAGAAATCCCATAGATGCATCTCCCAATTTTCAAAGGAGAAATTACTTCAGGGAAGACAGCAACCTTGATCTGGAATCGCACAAATTAGTTTGCTCTTTTGGGAAAATGCAGTTTGATCAGTTCAGGAAGTTCAGCTAGCTCAATCTGAGGCTTGCCCAACAGAATACTCCTTAACTTCTCGTCACAGATGACCATATTTTTGTTGTTTGGATCCTGAACAATGAAAAAGGTCACCACATTTCCGCTCAGAATTAAAGCACTCTTACAAAGAGTTAAAATCACAATAACGATACAACAATAAGACAGCCGTTGTACATAATATTACATAAACTCACATTCTCCTTTTGAAATTGAAGGTAAAATTTTTTGGTTAGCTCACGAAGTTAAGAGTCAAATTTGAAATAGTACAATAGAACATTATCTTACCAAATTTCTTTTGGCAAGCTTGTACAGCACAATTTCTGAATTTGCCAGAACTAATGTCGCTCAGCAGAGTAGCAAAGATTTAAACAGATATAATGAAGTTAAAATAAGCTATTTCTTTCGCTAGCAAGAAATATTTCATATCTTTCTTGTTCCTGCTTTGCAGTTCTTACTCTCTTGTTTGAAATTTCGTATTTGGATCATTCAATATTACAAGACGATTCAGGAACCACAGCATTCTGTTCTCAGAGAAAAACAAACAAACAGATGGAAGGCGAGAAAAAAAAATATAACGAACCTGGAGATTGTTGGTCTTGATGTAGGACCAAACACGCATGAAACAGCCCAGGCGCGAAATCTGAGACTGACCCAGAAACTCTCGAAGCGTAGAAGGAAGATTCACGAGGTCAATCAAGTTAGCCAGCTTCTTTGGATCATCTGTAATGGCCTTCTTCAGCCGCGGCGTAAGCATGCTTGCCAATCACTGTCTCGATGTAGCTAGTTATTCAAGAGCACTTTATAAGTACTTCTCAAAACAAAATTACATAGATTCTGTTATTTTGGAACGCGAAAGTACCCGAATGTATTAACTGTGGAGTACCTAAAAAATTATTTTTGCGCTTGCAGCAAACAAATTCTTCAGGGGAATTTAGTCGATAACATCTGCCGTGCACCATGGTCATGGTTCATCATTTGTAGCTGGGGCTCAGGATTGAAAAGGCCGGCCCAGCTCGAAAATTTTGGGTTTTAAAAATGGGCTCGGGCTGGGCCAGAGGTGGTGCCCGGCCCAAAGTGCTGCAAAGTGTTTATTAGTTAATAGCAGTGCCTACTGCCTAGGGGTATAGGAATTTTTTTTTGTTTTTAAAAATGCAAATTAAAAGGGTTTAAAAAGTATTTAGAAGGGTAAATTAAATATGTTATATTTTATTAAGAGAAGGCTATGATAGTTTTCTAAGAAATAGAAATTCACTAAGAGTCTCTTTGGACCGAGAATTTTACTTGAAAAAAAGAAAAAAAAAAGAAAACAACTAGGAAATTAATTTTTCCTTATAATTTTCTTCCCTACTAATACTAAAAAAAAATAAAATTTTATTTTAATATGACTAAAAATTATGAAAAATTAAATATTAATGATGTTTAAAATCAAAATTTTGTTCATAAATTTAATATAATATATATTTTTTTCTTTTTGACTTTCCTTAATAACCAAATATAAGAATGTGGATTCCTTATCCTTTCTTTAACATTTTTCTGAATCCCGAATGAAACCTAATTGTTCTTCAGTTGGTAATTTATTTTACTTTTTAAAATTTACATAAGAATTACTTACAAAGGATGATGGGAAAATGCATATTGAAAAATACTTCATCTTCCCTTAAATGATACTATAATAGCTAAATGACAAAGAGTTAACTGAAACAATAAAGAAAACATACGAAAAAAGATTTTGTATAGCACATTTGGAAGAAAATTGGCACATGTCTTTTGATGAAGTTAAAGTCATGTTTGATTTGCAAATGCAATGAGATTAGAAAAAGAATGAAATAAAAACTTAAATAGGCAGTATAATAAAAACAACATCCGCAAAATGCTAATTTTATACTTAAAACAAAAAGTTTAAGAAATGCCTAGTTACGAAAATAAACCATTTTCTATTTTCAAATGTTCAATTATAAAGCACCACATTATTTTCTAATTTTCAACATTTATAATAACACAAAAACATATTTCTCGTTTTTTCTATACAAATTTTAAAAAATTAAAAACAAAATATTATTCATCAGAACATGAATAAAATTGTTAGATAACATGTATATTTTACTAGGGGTATTTTAGTCTATGCACATATTGTGACAACTCGAATAATAATTGGAATTTAAATAATAAAGAGGAAGGAAAATGGAAACAGTAACAGAAGGAGGAAGTCAATTTAGTCGATGAACACAAAGCGTTTGTCGACGACATTACACTTTGGAAGGAATAATCGAGGGGAAATTATCAGGGTCTCGTCGACGAACACAGAGGATTCGTCGACGAGGGTATAAAAGAATCTCGTCGACGAAGGCAAGATTCGTCGATAAGGAAATACCGAGAGAGATTTTTGAGCAGTCTGAATTTCGTCGACGAGAAGTGAGTTTCGTCGACGAAATTGTTAAAGGACTCGTCAATAAGATGACGTGGCTCGTCGACGAATCCAGTCCTATAAATATCAAAAACACGGATTTAAATGTCAAAATTTACAAAAAAACTCACTCTCTCTCTCTCCCTACGGTTTCTCTCTCTTCTCTCTTCGATTCTAACTCCTTCGCTCACCGGATCGACGATCTGAAGCCACTACGACGCTCCTGGAGAAGTTCCCTGCATATCTGCCGGAGCAGATCATTGGTGGAACTTCGTTAAAATTCATCATTGAGTTGAGGTGAGGCTTTTTATGCCGAATTTGGTCTTACGATAGTTATAGGAAATGATATACATGTGAAAATACTGAAATTTAGTTCTGCGAGTTTTCATTTTCAGGATTTTGATCAGGAAATCCTATGGGTGTGAGACCAAAATTTATAGGGGTTTTTTCAGTAGCCAAGTAAGGGGAATAAACTAAAGCAGTTATGTTTCCATGCAAATTACCATTATTTCTCAGCAAATTGAATTTCAGAAAAAATGTATTATATATGAATATTATATGTATATTGGGAAAATACTGCTATACACAAGAACTACGATTTTAGATGGAATGTATGACTTAATTCAGCATTGTGTGACATGAGTATTATTTTTCATGAAAAGTATTATGTTACGGCAATTTTGCGAATAAGCATGTTTTTAGGAATTACGTAATAATGCAATATATGATGATTTTGAAATACATGATAATTGATCTACTTTCAGAATGATATTTATGAAATATTAGGCACGAGGCCGTAATTATGAAATATTCGACACGAGACTGTAATTATGAAATATTCGGCATGAGGCCGTAAATATGAAATGTTCGGCATGAGGTCGTAATTATGAAATAATGAAAAATGTTATAATATCATGTATTATATGTTATCAGAACCCGGATGTTAGTTTAGTTTAGTTTCAGGAGCTCGATACCGTAACTATATAGATCAGATATCTATATTCAAACTTGTGCTAACCACCTCACGAGGGGGTAGGAGATGGATAGTCGATGTAACTTTTAGTGTAGAGTTGTAGACGTCCACCTGGCAGTCCGGACCAAGGTGTGGCGGGCCCATCGTACTTACAGACATTTTTGACTCGGTAGTGGTCAGCCAACCATTGTTGGGTCCCGCCTTCAAGCTGCACAACCCGTCATGAGGGGTAATACATGACATCAGCTAGCTATTCATCTTGGGTATGTTGTATGTTTTCAGTATTAGCAGTTATAAACAAACGATTTATGAATGATATGAGTTACTAGAAAAATATGAAAGTATTTGATGATTCAGTATGTTATGACGAATGTTTATAGATACATGAAATGTATTGTATATGTATAACTGCATTATATATTCATGTTGCCACACAGTTGCATTTAGTTTATTTTCCCTTACCGAGAAGTGTCTCACCCCTGAACCTAATTAATTCTTCAGGAGACCTCGAGAGACCGGCGGGTCGTGGCCGCCGTTGAGCTTATTAAGTTACCCTACTAGGAGGGTGAGATTTTGTACTAGGATCAGGATTATTTTTGTTGTATGATCCTAGAGTTATTTTGATGTTTTGGAGGTTGGATATAAAATACAATATTTTGATGATGTAGTAAACTCTTGTATTATGTTTTATAGTTGGATGATTGAGATATTACACTTACTGCTACTTAGGTTTTCGTTGTGATTGACAGGTATCTTCGCTACCCACGGGTTCAGGTCGACTTTTCTATTTATTATATTTCATTTTATATTAAGATTTTTGAGGTCGTTACACATATAGTAGGTTTAGGTTTATTTTTATTGTGTATTTAATCTTTGTATTACAATTTTGAAGGATGTATTGAATTTTGGCTTGCCTGTGTGCGCAGCCCTCTCTCCCTCTTTGCAATCTCTATCTCTTTTTTTTTTTCTCCCTTTTGCATTGTATTATACTCTAACATGGTATTAGAGTAGCTGATCCCCTTTGTGGATATTCGTTGTGAGGTCATCGTTCAGAGTTTGCAGTCATTGTAGTTTACGAGCTTTTCCTCCCTATAGTCGTTGGTGACTGTGGTGGCCGTCGTCGCTCATCTTTCTTCCTTCCTGCATTGAAGCCATTGTCACCGTCGTCATTCGTTTGTCATTGTCGTCATCGTCGTTTGTCTCCACTGCATTGAGCTTTGCAATCGTATCCTCCTCGCCATCATCGTTCGTCTCCATTGCACCCTCTCTAGAATAACAACCTCCAGAATCACACGCTCCTCTGCCTTATCGTAAATTGCAGACCGTTGCCACCAGCGCCTGTTTTTTGGCAGCCTCTTGGTTTTTGCTCTACTACATTAGTTGTCGGATCATTATTTGCACTCTCACTCGGTTTTCTGGTAGCCTCTCGGTTTTCTCCCACTTCTCTATATGATGATGCTCTTGATTATTTACAATTGATAGAAAGGATTTAACAATTTATGTGAGTACTAATTATTGCTTTCCGCTCTAGAGTCTCTCTTTTGTGATTTTTTTTGTTGGGTGCGTTTGTATCTGTTCGTGTGTGTGGGGTACTACTTGAATGTAATGGCCGTTGCAACTTCGGTTTGATTTGTATGTTTAGACTTTCTGAGTTTGATCTATGAGACTCAAATCATCTGGCAAAATATAAAGTGTTTGCAGTACTATTTGTTTCTGAATTTATTATATGTTTTCTGGGCAATTGAGCAATTGAGAGTTCTTTGTATTTGAAGATGGTTGTTGATTTAGTTGTCTCATATAAGTTATCTTCTCATGGTCAAAATCGACGTCAGACAGTTGCCATTGATGAGTGTAGTTATTGTAAGAAGAATGGTCATTGGAAGGCTCAATGTCCATTATTATTAAGGGACAATAACAGACTTTGAAAGTTAGGCATTATCATACTGCAGCCACTACATCATTAGAAGAGTCATCTCCCACCGTGTCTACACTACTTATTGCAGAGCAGTTACAGAAGCTTCAATCTACATCAAAGCCTAATGTCTCATCTGTTTCTCCCTCCATAAGTTTGTCCTCCTTATCCACTTTAGGTATATCTCTGTCTCCTTGTATTTTTGATTCAGGTGCTATTCATCATATGTCAAATGACATCTCTCTATTTACATCAATATATTTTACCTTGACACCTTCATCTGTTTTGGCTGCCAATGGTACCCTAATGTCATTGGTAGGAACGGGTTCCATCATTTCATCATATTTGTGTCTTTCTGATGTTTATTATATTCCTCAACTCTCAATGAATTTGATTTCTATTAGTCAACTATGTGATTCTAGATACTGTGTTTCTTTTACTCCAACCTTATATTTTGTGTAGGATCCACATTCCAAGAAGCTAATTGGGACATGCCGTAGAAAAGGGAAATTGTATGTGTTTGAAGAGCTTCGGGTCAAAGAATTTGCTGATTCTAGTGTGGACTTGTCTTCTTTTCGTTTGAGTTCCAATTCTTCTACTTTTTATTTATGGCATTCACGTCTTGGACATGTTTAGTTTTCGACTAAGATTTTTGGCTTCCACAAGTGTCTTAGGAAATTTATCTTCTCATGACATTTCTGATTATAGTGGTTGTAAGCTTGCAAAATTCTATGTTTTTCCCTTTAATAAAAGTACATCAGTGTCTCTTGCACCATTTGATCTAATCCATTCTAATGTCTGGGGACCAGCTCCTATTCCCTTAAAGGGAGGGTCCTAATATTGTGTTTATTTCATTGATGATTATACTCGTTTTACTTGGATATATCTTATGAAGAAGCGTTCTAATTTCATTAGCATTTATAAAATGTTATGTGCTTTGGTTCAAACCTAACATTCAACTGTCATTAAGTGTTTCAAGTGCGATTTGGGGGGGGGGGGATTTAATTCTACTGAGTTTTCCACCCTACTCACCTCCGCTGGTACCATACATCAATCATCGTGCAGAGACACTCTTGAGAAAAATAGTGTGGCTAAAAGAAAACATCGACACGTCATTAAGATAGCTCGCTCCTTTCTCCTTTATGGTGATGTTCCTAAAATTTTCTGGGGAGAAGCAGTTCTCACTGCCACATATTTGATTAACAGAATTCCAAGTGCTCTTAATTTGGGAGTCTCTCCTTATGAAAAATTGTAAGGCAAAGCTCCAGAGTATTTTCATTTGAGAGTATTTGGTTGCACATGCTTTGTCCTTCGTCCTCATACTGAGCGCTCTAAGTTGTTTGCACGATCCTCTATGTGTGTGTTTGTTGGTTGTGGTGATGGACAAAAAAGATATCGTTGTTATGATCCGGTAACACAAAAACTTTATGTTTCTCGTCATGTCACCTTTCTTGAACACATTTCTTTCTTCTCTATTCCAACAAGCTCTGGCATCTTAAATGAGTATGAACTTATTAATATTGATCCATTTACCTGTGATATTGATTTAGAGTCTTCCCCAGTTGTTCCTATTTCTTCTTCTTCTTCACTTTCTTCTGCAGGTAAAAATCCCCCATCCTCCTTGGCGAACTCCTTTTCATCTTCCGATCATATGGACCCTGCATCTTCTCGTTACCCAACGCGACTGCGTAAGCCCCCTTCTCATCTTGAATCATAAGTTCTTGCATCTAATTCGTGTTATTATTCTAGTTTTGCTTCTTTTTTAGTTTCTTTTCATTTCCATTGTGAGTCTGCTTCCTATAAGGAGGCAGCTCTTGACCCTCTTTGGCAACAGGCTATGAATGAAGAACTTGCGGTTTTGTATAAGACCAGCACATGGGAGTTAGTACCTCTTCCTCCTAATAAAACGGTAGTGAGATGTCGCTGGGTCTACAAGATCCAAACTAAGTCTGATGGTTCTGTTGAAAGATATAAGGCCCGTTTGGTTGCAAAAGGGTTTACTCAAAAAGTTGGTTTTGATTATGAAGAGACAAATGCACCAGTTGCTAAGATGACATCTGGACGTACTTTGATTGCAGTAGCTTCTATTAATCAGTGGAGTCTCTCACAGTTAGATGTAAAGAATGCCTTCCTAAACAGGGATCTCAAAGAAGAAGTTTATATGTCTCCACCCCTGGTGTTTCTCATCGTCCATTGGAGGTCTGTAGATTGAGAAAAACTTTGTATGGTCTTAAACAAGCTCTTAGGGCTTGGTTTGAGAAGTTCTCTGAAGTACTTTAATCTTTTGGCTTCCACTCAAGTAATCATGATTTTGCCTTGTTTACTTGTTATACATCTGTTGGGCGTATTATTCTCTTTCTTTATGTAGATGATATGATTTTAACTGGCGATGATATAGATGTGATTGCAGAATTGAAATCAAAGCTGCACCACTACTTTGAAATGAAAGATTTGGGACCCCTAAGATACTTCCTTGGCATTGAAGTAGTCTATTCTCCTAAAGGTTATCTCCTCTCTCAGTCTAAATATGCGGGTAATATCATTCACAAGACTCGTCTTATTGATACTCGAACTGTAGAAACTCCTCTTGAACTCAATGTTCATTATACATCTTCTAATGGAGTTCCATTGGCGGATCCAACTTTATACCTTACTATTTTTGGCAGTCTGGTTAATCTCTCCATCACTCGACGTGATACTACATATGCAGTTCATATTATGAGTCAATTTGTCTCCTCTCCCACTACGATCCATTGAGCTACTATTCTCAGTATCTTACGTTATATCAAAGGGACATTGTATTAGAGTATATTACTTCTTTCTAAATCTACTTTGGAACTTCGTGCTTATTTTGATGCTGATTGGGCTGAAGATCCTATAAATGGTAAGTCCACAATTGGTTTTTGTGTTTTTCTTGGTGGCTCTCTCATTTCCTGGAAAAACAAGAAACAATTTGTAATTTCTCATTTTTCAATTGAGGCTGAGTATCGTGTCATGACTTCAACTATTGCTGAAATAGTTTGGTTGCATTGGTTACCTTCTGACATGGGTGTCTTTCTTGCTAAACTCACTCCTATGTGTTGTGACAACACCAGTGCTATTCAGATTGCTCATAACTCTATTTTTCATGAACACACTAAGCATAGTGAAATTGATTGTCATCTCACACGTCATCATCTTGACCTTTGTACCATCTCTCTCCCATTCATTCCCTCTACCATACAGTTGACTGACTTCTTCACAAAGTCCCACACCACTAGTCGGTTCCAGTTTCTACGAGGCAAATTCTCAATGCTACTTGGTGCGCAATCGTGAGTTTGAAGGGGGATGTTAGATAATATGTATATTTAACTAGGAGTATTTTAGTCTAAGCTCATATATTAGGTTTAGAATTATTCTTACTGTATATTTAATCTCTTTGTATTTGAGTTCTGAAGGATGTATTGAATTCTGGTTTGCCCGTGCGCAGCCCTCTCTCCCTCCTTGCAATCTCTCTCTGTCTCTTGTCTCTCCCTTTTGCATTGTATTATACTCTAACAAAAACATCCTACTTCTATCTATAAAAATCGATAATGGTAATTTTTGGATTACAGGGGAAAGTCTGAAAATAGTAATCAAATAACAATTATAAAATTTCGAAGTAGCTAAAATAAAAGAGATATAACCTATACAAAAGGCTCCTATAACATGTACAGCAGCCGCTTCCCCTCCCTATTCTCTCAACTCTACTACCTATAATTATTATTATTATATATTGTGTAGATATATGTGCCAGTAACCCATATTTTCCTTAGTCGTAAGGATTTCTAAAATTCTTCAAAAGCTCAGGAATGTCGTAGCCCAGCATGTCATCCACAGTCTGTATCATTTTAGGCTTCAATTTCTCGAACTTGTCAATGTTGTAACCCCCCAATGTTTCCTTGAAGTGCTCCACATTTGGAAAATCTCCCGCTGGTAGATGGAACTCCTTCTGAACCTGTATTTTCATTTTCATTTAAAAAAAAAAAAACACATGAACCAGATGATTATTTACTGCATGAGAGAGAGAGAGAGAGAGAGAGAGAGAGAGAGAGGGAGAGTTGCAACCTTTGTGAATTCATCTGCAAGATTGTCGATGAGCCTTTGTTGAGTCTTGGCTTTGCCCATCATGGCAGGCATCTCCTTTTTAAGATGGCTGATAATGTAAGCGTGAATTTTGGCAGCTCTTGCGCGTTTTACAAACTCATTGATCTGCGAGAGAAACAAATAAATATCGAAAGAGTTCCCTTTAGCATGCGCTGTATCAGAAATGTACGCACACGTGCACACCGACACACCAAAAAACAATTATGACATGCGGTGTGATGCCCTCTAACTTACTCGACGATCACAAGCCTTCTTCGGTATATCTTTTAAATCAGCAAGCAGGTCCTCCTGTTCTTTCTCAAAAAGGTCTTTCCCGATTGGACCAACAGCAGCTTCATTTACAGGTTTGTCATTGAATGAGCTGCCAAAGCCGAGATACAAATTGCTTGATCAATATGAAATATAGTGGATTGAGATCCAAAAACAATAATAATAATAATAATAATAATAATAATAATAATAATAATAATAATAATAAAAGGGAAATGGAACATCTAATCCATCATATAGACAAAAGGAAAAAGACACAAAAAGGACCAGGGGCAAGGGGTGCTATTTTGTTTTGAGTTTAGCTTCAGAATTGGAAACTGACTATCGAAACTCCGGTCATCCAAACAGAAAGAGACTTAAACACAACAAAATAATAACCACAGCCTTCACATAATAAAGAAGCGCATACAACACCCACACAGAGGCTATACAGCTTATTTAATGCCTAGATAACACTGGTACCAGCATTCTTATAACCATGTTAGTTATAGAATGAGCCTAAACTACAAAACACCACAAGGAAGAAAAAACACAAAGAACTTACCCAATATAAACACGCATAACCTCGGGAGTATTTAAGACCTTTCCAAGCGACCACATCAATGCTCCATAAACCCTCATTAGCTACATTGAAATGCCAACCATTGCTAGATTAAATTGCTCATCAAATAAAATTATACACACTGATATGCAAATGAAAATTATGAAAAAAACTTTGCAAAGTATATATTCTTACTTGCTGGGTATCTACTTGGTCTGCCTTATTTAGAACCACACGTATCTTGTCATCATGACCACGCAGTGATGAAATCACACGCTTGAATTCATCGCTGACATCAAGCTTATGTGGATCAAACAGCAGCAAAATGAGGTCACATTTTGAAGCAAACCAGGATGTTACACCAGTGAAATCATACGCCCGTTGTGTTCGTTGTTTTTCTCCTGATAATACTCCAGGGGTATCCACGAAGGTAACATGCTCCAACAGCTTTGTTGATAGAGAACAAGAGTCAGACTCATGCGCTACATAAATATCCATAAATTAATACTGGTACCAAAACACTTACTGGATGTGGCATTTGAGAGCATTCAAATTTTGACAAAAATGCGGTTCCAAAAGTAGTGAGACCACTGAATGGCATGTCTGCCTGAACAGCAATAGTGTTCCCTGGGATACTTCTTTCATCAGGTCCAGACTGTATAAAAACATAATCAACACTGATGCTATTGCACAAGGGAAAAATAAAAAATAAAAAATAACAGATGAAATAAATGACGCTAAGTTTAGAAATAAAGCGAGTGACAGTCAATAGGCTACACAACTTATTGAAAATTTAAGGCTTCCCTTACAGGATCATTGTGAGGTTGAAACTACATGTTCCTAACCAAAGGAGAAGTTCAGTTAGATGACTAAATCTTGGGAAATATCTCCTGTGCCTCACCTCTAGAGCCTAAAAGAATATGCTTATATGCAAAATACAAAGCAAAATGCTAAGCATTCAAAGCATTATGTCAGTTTTAACATTTCTATATAAATAGTTTCATATAGACAGTAAGCATGACCTAGTGATAAGGGTGTTTCACTCAAATGTGCCGGGCACAACTTCAGTCACAGACTATCTAAATGTAGAGGTAAGGCTGTGTACATCATCCCTTTGCCAGACCTGTCATGCATGGTAGCATTGTGCACTGGGTCTTGCACTATGTAGTAATTTAATAACATACAACAAGGACCAACATCACCAACCAAAAATAATCTATATTTACATTATAAATGCCAAAAGAAACATAATTTCCAGCCATGGAGCCGATATTTGGTATATTTTTTACAGCTAAAAAAAATGTTAGCCTACATAAAAGCTAGTCCATGAGCCAGCACACTACCCAACCTTGCCTCACCATACACCACCAATACCATGGGCAACTCATAGTGCTGACAGAGATACCAGACGTCCTCAGTTTTAAAGGTGGAACCTGCTTCAGGATCCTAATATGACTAGTGAACCTAACAAAGACATTTTGCTTTTGCTAAATATCAAAACTACCAAAAAGGTACAGCCATACAGGCATGAGTAATTATTGTAAGAATTTACAGAACTGACAAAATAGACACCTATTGGGGATAACCATTTATATTGAGAATTCATTGTTTAAACAATTGTATGGAAAGGAAAACTACAAACAGAAAAAGAAGCAGAGATCACAAAGTAAATGCTGCCTGTCTGAAAGTGAATATAAATAATTTACATAAGACAAATACCCGAAAGGTGCAGAGAAAAGAATTTCTCATAACAATTTTCTGAATTTCCATAAAAGGCAGTTATCATAAATTAATAGTTGTACTGAAAATCTGAAGTTTCACAATTTATACAACACAACAACAACAATCAAGCCTTAAAGGTAGGCTCTACTGCATGAATCCTTTCTCATCAAACTACATGATCTTGGGCGATATTTGACAAATCAAGGGATAAAAATCCTCACTCATTGTCTCATTCCCAGTCATTCTAGGTCTGTCCCCACCCTGTTCTACTGCCACCAAAATTTACTGGCTCACTCCTCCAGTTCATTACTTAGCCTAATTTGCAAGTACCCAAACTATCTTCCCTCTCTCATCTTATCTTCTACGGGTGCTACGCCAAATGTATAACAAATGTTTCATTTCTTAATTTATCTTTTAGATTTATACCACTCCTCCACTAAGCACATTCTCATTTCGGCAACTTCTACTTTTAGGATATGTTTTTTTTTTTTTTCTTACTTGTCCAACATTTTGATCGATATAGCATAGCTGGTCTCATAGTCGTAAACCTCCTGAAGGACTTCCCTATTTTATCCAACTTGATTTAAGTCTTATTACATCTTCAATTTCTCCTTGCATAATAGATGCAAAGCATCAAAATCTACTAGTGCTATTAATTTTTTAATAATCAAGGTTAATCTTTCCTCCAGTATTCCTCCTACCACAACTAAAATTACATTTTATATATTCTATCATATTTTTACTTATCTTAAACCTCTGGATCCTAAAGCTTCTTTCCAAAATTCAAATTTCAATTTTACTCCCCCTCTAGTTTCATTGACCCAAACAATCATCTGCAAATGACATGCATCATGAACCTGATTTTGGATACTCCAAGTAAGTCCATTAATCACTAATGCAAAAACATAAGGACTCAAGCAAACCCTTGATATACACCTATTATGGTTTTAAATTTTCTAGAGTCTCCAAATATAGTCCTAATGTAAGTCATTATTCTATTGTATATATCCTAATGATATCAATATACCTACTACATAATACCTTTTTTTTTTTACTTTCAAAGAATCAACCATAGAACTTCCATAGGTACCCAATTCTTTTTCTAGGTCAATAGAACCATGTGCAACCTCTCCCTTTTCGTAAAATATTTCCACTGATTTTCTTAATAAATATATGTAGATTTTCTAGTTTCATCGTATAACTCATAAGCTTAATTCCGAAATAGTTATTACAATTTTGAATATCTCCTTTATTTTTGTATATAGGCATTAAAGTGTTTTTCTTCCACATTTTCTTTCTTTCAATTGTGTTAACCAAATAATTCTATTATTATCTAGGCAATTGGGTCCTACAGCTTTTCCATTTTTCATCCTTCTGATGAAATGTAACTTCGCTAACTCCACTTTTGTGGATTATCAAAATTTCAGCACATTCCTCCTCTCTCAATAATAAGTTTCAGCCTTCCACTTGGTTTTCATTAAATAGTTTATTAAAGTAGATTTGTCATCTTTCTTTTATGTCTTCTTTAACAAAAACACTATCATCATTATCTTTTGTACTTTTGATATTGCCTAAGTGACTCAAGTTCTTGCTCTTTTTCCCCCCCTATAGCACGTTTAAATATGTTTTTCCCCTCTTTTGTATCTAGTCTAGTATATATATTATAATATGCTCTTGTTTTAGCTACACTAACGACCTTTTTTTGCATCTTTTCCTGCCACTTTATATTTTTCAAATTCTCCATATTTGTATATTTTTTTTATCATGTCCTAAACCAATTCATTTTGTTTTAACGGCTTTTGGACATTTTCATCCCACCACCAACTCTCTTTACTAGTCAAGAATCTTCCTCTAGATTCATCTAAAACCTCTTTTGTTGTCTTATCTTACATTGATCTATGTTACAGCCCTTTTTACCCCTCCTTGTTAAGAAAAAAATTGGTTTATTTTTATTTTTTCCACTCTTGAAGAATGTTCTTCTCTCCTTAAAACACGTATTCATCATATACGATTGTATGGCATAGAAAAGTGCAAGATTAAATCACCACACCCATATTTATCTCCATACTGATGCTGGTAACCTCTCATAACATTTATTGTCCTTTACAATATGACCATTCAAATATGCTCCTATGAATATTTTCTTAGCCCATGATATCCCTTATATAGTATTATCCATATCTTTCCAAAAATGTCTTTTAAGGTTTTTCTGCTAAGCCTATTTAAGAAGTATAAACACAAATGACATTTATTAATACCAAAGTTTAAATCCTAAATTTTCAATTTCTCTAGCTTTTTCCCCCCTACCCACTTAGTTTCTTGAAGATAAATTTCATTAATTTATTTTCTAATCATTGTGCCAACTACCTGCAAGCTTCTACCAGTAAGTGTATGCAAGTTGCTAATCTAACCTAATCTCCTAAACTAGCTTCTTTACTTACCTACATATGCCATGAATGATGTGGGTAAAGATCAAGATATAATATGGAAAACAATACTGCATATTATGAAAGGGAGTAATATGGAAGCAACAGAAATACAACTGCATATGTTAATCCAAAAATCTACCTTAAAAATGACAAAAGAAGGATCAATCAAGCTTGTAAACAATAGACTTACAAATAACATCAAGATATTACAACTTGAGTTGATTCTTGAAAGTGCATCATTCACTAGTTTAGCAATAACTTGTAGAAGAAATAATAACAAAGCACTAAGTCCTAAAATAGGCCTCAAATGTTCATGAAGACATTTATTATTGTTAAATTTAGATAAACATCGCTGGCCCAAAACATAACAGCTCAAACTTTTAGGTAAAGTAGTAATTTAATATTCGTATCAGCGCTAGGTTGTCAGCGTCAAGAAGTATTGGGTTCTAGACATCTAGTCTTGTTGCCTGTGTATTGCAAGTCTGTTAAAAATTATCTCGCTCCCTGTAATAGGTGTAATTTTATGTTTGTTTATCTCTCTAAGTGCAATTGGACTGCATGTGCAGGGGGAATATTAAAGCTTGATATACAGTATTGGCCCACAAGCTAACTGCTTAAGCTTTTTGCTAAAGTGGTAATCTGACAATTATAACTTGAATTGTATCCATGAACAACATAAAACCATATGATATTTTGTATTATCAATTTATATATAATTTGAGAGAACACAAGTAAATGGTTAATAAAAGCAGAGTTTTTATATACCATAACAACAACAAATCTGTCAGTGGTAGGCTCAGGTCCAATGTGAGCACCTGTAAAAAAAGAAGGAAATATAATATATATAAAAAAGATCAATCATCTTTTAGCTGATTGCAGAATGTACACACTCTTTATGGTTTTTATTTTATTTTTTTTGGTGTTAGAGATCACCTGGATAACTACTTTTAAGAAGATGTTTGATAAATGTTGTTTTCCCAGTTGAGTATTGACCCAAAAGCATTACCATGGGCTTGGCATCAAAATCACTGTTTGTCTGGATACAACAAAAATAAGAAAAGAAAGTTAATGGCTCCCCATGCATCACCTTTCTCTTGTGTAAAGTAATATGTGCCATACATGTTGTTACTTACCAATAAGGGGGAAACAAAATCATTAAAACGATATGTAACTTCCAATGGCTTCAACTTCTGAATGTACAATCTCTTCAAGCCATCAATTATTGATGTAACAGAACCTGCAGGAATCTGGAATATACATGGAAGTAGCTTCTTTTTTTTTTTTTTTTTTTTAAATCACACCAAAGGTCTAGAACTATGGCAAAAACATTGACTCCTAAGAAACAAATAAAGAGCAGGTCAAATAAAATGATCACATCATCACACAAACATTATGGATATACTTGATTTCCTCTTTAAACCATTACATGTGTCATTTGCATGCCATCTGAAATTCCTGCCCTTCATGGCTTCAAGGGGCCACACATACATGCAGCCACAAAATATTAATGTTTTCTTTTTCAGGAATGGAAAAAAAATTTATTTAGAAAGAAAAGAACAATAGACTAATGGGAGAGTTATCCACATCAATTTCTCCGATAGAAAGTAGAAACCCATTAATTGAAGGAATGCATTAACCACAAGATCTGTACTTGAGCATTTGATCTCGCAAAAAAGGTTTGTTTGAGGGCAGGCAACATTGCAAGAGCTAAAGAAGTTCAGACTCAATCTGGAGTAGTAATTTTTTTCTTACTTGAGTTGAATGGATTGGCTTGGGTATCTCAATTTAGTCCAAATAAGGCTGAGGCACCCTTCGATGGCCCAGCTGAAAATCAGTTCAACAAGTTCTAAATTTTCATAAATGATTTTTCCCAGACAAGTAACTGTCTAGTCTGACCATCTTAGCCAAACCAGACCAAACATGAGTTATATACAATACAAACATAACCATAATTCAATGAACTATGCAAGCACCTGTAGAATCTGAGATATAGATTAAATAGAACCACATGAAATTCACTTAAATACTATCACATAAACAACACAAAGTCCACTAACAAACAAACATTACGAAAAGATTAAAGCTTGAGCTTGGATTTCCCTAAAGGAGCCAAGTTCAATCTTGTTCAAGATTGGTTTGTAATCTAACCAATCCTAAGACAAACCCAACCTATTTTTGTTTCAAACTTTAAATGATCTTTAAAATCAAGTTCAAACAAGCTCAAATGAGATCTTATTAACTAAAGCATGGTCTTTAATTTCCACGAAATTGTCGAAATTTCTATTGAAATTTCCGATTTCCATCACCCTCAAAATCGAAATGGCAATCGATTTCCGTCTTGCATAATTTCTGTCGAAATCTCAACGAATCATCCGAAATTTATCGAAATCTTGAAATTTTAGTGAAACTTGTCGAAATTTTAACTATACAATGAAATTTCGTAGGAATTCAAATGAGAGATTTAGGAGTGAAGTGAAATTTCTCTCTTAAATTATTTTATTTATTTTATCAAAACAAAAGATTATTACAAGTGCTTTTGAAATTATATGAAAAAATAGACTTATAGTAACATTTTATTTAACCATTCATGTCTAAATTATCATTATTTGTATAATAAATAATATTTAAATAATTTATGGATTTCATTTGTATTAATTGAATATGTTTAATGTATGTTAGCTTTAGATGCTATGTGAGTTTAATTGCATTGTTTTGATGATAACAACCTATTAGTGATTTTAAGTATGCTTATCTTTGCATATCAAGTCATGATTAGTATAAATATAAATGCAAAGATTAAGCGTAATAGGTTAGACATCATCAAAAAGGGGAAGAATGTTAGCCTTAGTGGCTACACCATCATTGTTTAATGTGTTTTGATGATATTAACCTATATGTTGTTCCTAGTGTTTTCCTATCTTTGCATATCATGTTTACTATAGGTACTCGTACATGAATTATTGGATTGAAGGCAAAGATCGGACCGAGTAGACGTTAAGAAGGAAAGATCAAATGGACACGTATTCGGAATGACCCAAGCACAACCAAAGGAAGCTTAATTGGAGAATTATTTGTAATAAGGGTTGTGTGAGGTAGTACGTTTTGTAACTCTTGTGAGTGTGTTTCTTGCATGATTTCTGAGCAAGAGTTGAGCAAAGCACATGCATACTAGGACACATGAGTTTATAAGATCGCTCTAAAGACATAAACACAAACTCACCTTTCATGCCTTTCTAAGTTAAAACAAAAGTTTGTCAAATGAATCCTAAAACTCAAATATGTTTTCAAAGGGACAAGTTTTTAACATCCTAATTTTAAGAACATTTTTATACTTAGTCCCGATTGTGTTAAAACAAGTTTAATGTCCTAAAGGTTCAAAGAAAGTCAAGTATATTCAATAAAGGACATACTAAGCATATAAGATATCGAAACAAGTTTTCAAATATGTTTTCATAAAACAAGATATCTTATATTTATGGGGAAACTCACTTGGACAAGTTTTAATCTTCATTAGACTCAATATATTTCATATACTTTTATCCAAGAATGTTTTAAGTCATTAAAATGCTTTTTGACAAGGAAAAACAAAGCAATCGTCACTACCGTAGTGCAATCTTGAGTCCTAAACACCTTACGGTATTTTGGGCATAACTTTTTCTAGAAAAGTCCAAATGGGACGATCTTTGTGTCCCTGGAAAGCTAAGACAAAATGCCACAACTTTCATTTTGGTGACTTTTTTCTGATTTAGGGACCTCGTCGACAAAATTTAGATTTCGTCGACGAATTTTGGGCAGAAGAGCCCCAACGGGCGGAAAACGGCTAGTTTGCCAAATAATGTATTTTTCTTCCCCCCAACGGCTAGTTAACGGCTCCTAAGGTTCTTGGGCTATAAATACAAGCTTTTAGACTTGTATTAATATGGTTTTGAGCATTGTTGATCATATTTGTGAAAAATATCATTTTATCCAAAACCTAAGCACTTTGCCTTTTGCATTTTAGTTATTCTTCACAAGTGCTCAATCCTCTCTTGCTCACTTATCTTGTAAGATTCATTCCTTGAGAGAATAGAGTGAGGATTTGGTTATGTTTCATATTGGCTCATTTAAGGAGCATTAAATTGTATTTCCAATCTCTTGTAAGGTCCACTGTTGTAAGGTTCTTTGTGAACCGAAGCGAAGGCTCTTGGTGAGCGCGGTAGGGGTTTGTTCCCAAGTGTAGGAATTTGTTCTCGAGTTGTAAGGCTTCTCCGCCGGTGAAGGAGTATCATTAGTGGATTGTGAAATCCTTGGCTTGGTGCTAAGGCGTGGACGTAGGCTTGGTGCCGAACCACGTAAAAATACCAGTGTTGTTCTTTCTCTCCCTTACACTCTTTATTTTATATCTTGTGCATGATTTATATTTATATTGCGATATAATTTCTTCTATCTTGCCAAGAGTTTTTATTTTGTAGAAAAATACATATTCCACGAAAAGAGTCTATTCACCCCCCGTCTAGACTATATACTCCAGGTTGTGACTCCCAACAATGTACATTATCTTACAAATATGTTTGATACACATACTACTATTTTACAACTTTCCCAACTTGTACAAAACATAGATCTATTTAATTTGTAATATATCAGTATTAAAAACTTATATTATTATGTTTGTTAACCATTTCTAAAGTTTCACAAAAAATTACAGCTTTACTACTAATTTCTGTTATTTTTTCAAATCGAAATCGAAATTTCCATTCTTTTGGAGCTTCGAAAGTTGAGTCAAAATCGAAATTTAAGACCTTGAAGTCAAGTGCCTACCCTTTTGACATATAATCCATTTGTAAACCTAGGAAAGAGGAGAAGATAGGAAGAGACAATTGAATGTGCCATGTGCACAAGCTTACAAGGAACCTATAGACGACCCATAAATGGGAGTAAATGAGATATTCACGGGCCTAAACAAGGATCCAGATTGGCTCATTTACTAAACAAGTTCTAAAATCAAGCTTCAGAATTGTTTGCTTTATGTCCAAAAAGCAAGCATAGATGAGCATTTACCGAGCTGAGGTACCAAGCTGTTCATGAACAGCTTGTTTCATTTGTAGTCCTACATGTAAACTAGGATCAACTAAGAATAATGTATATTATGACAAAAATTACATCAATTTGGGTGGTGGAGTGCATAATGGAGTAAGAAGAAATTTAGCTGTAATATAATAAACCCAAGCATTAGAGCAACACATACCTTCTTTGAAGACTTTGAAGAAAACCAATGAGCTGAAGGTGATGGTTGCACTTTTTTAGGACTGCCATTGATATCTGGATCACTTATTTTAGCAACACGCTTTTTCTTCTAAACATTTTCAAAGAACAAATTATTATTATGAAAGAATAAAACGGAACACTAACTGAAAATATTTCATGGAAATGAATACAGCATACTTACAGCAAGTAAAACATCCAGACCCTCCATAACAGGAGGTTGTAAATTTTGCAAGTCAACTGAAACAGAGGCAAACATGTCATCTTGAAGTAAAAAATATCAGATAAATACACAAGATTATTTTACCTCCACAGAATGATTGCCAATAAGAAACACACACTTAAAGTTGTTTACACAACCACCTAAAGCAAGCAATAAAAAAAAAATAACAAAAAGGCAACTGCTCACTTTCGATGCTTAGCAGGTCGTTTGTAATTGTATGCCCAGCTTGTGCCAGGGAAACTAGCTACACAAAAGGTAAAGTAGGCCAAGCTCTGAAAAATGAGTTAACGTTATAATACAAGAACATAGAAAAGAATATAGAGAAAAATACAACCTGCATAGCAGTTATGAACTCCTTGAAACCAAGGAACCCTTGCCGTTTGGAGTCTGCAATCGCCCAGACCTTAGGGGGGGAAAAAAGAGTTAACAGTTGTCACAGCAATATGAAACACAAGAAGTCAACAGAAAGAAAACGTCAGAATAAAAAGAGAGATCAATCACACAATTATTCCAGGTGCACCTAGAAAAGTGCTTGTTTCAATTTTTTGCTAAGTGAAGCAATTCTTGTTTCTTGTCCTCTTTTGTATTTTATAATTTTTATTAAAACAGTGAAGGAAAACATGTTTCATAATCATTTTCCCTTTTTTTTTTAAAAAAAATTTATGTTCGGCTGGAAGCCCACTGGGCCTCGACTACATAAGGGAGGTAGCCTATTTCCTATTCCATGTCCCTTCCCAGTTCCCACACCTACAAGGACTGTTGCCTTTATTTTTTTGGGAAAGCAGAAAAAAAGTTTCTTCTCGACAACTGTCAAGATTAGGAATAATTTTTAAGTATTACCTGATTCCAATATAGATGACTGAATCGATTATAAATGCTAATTCTAGTTAAGAAACAAATAACTGGCATCATATTGCCTGTCCTCATGCACCATACACAATGCATTTCAAAATGGAAAATTTTCGAGAAGAACCTTGCAGCATTTCAAAATGCACCTTACATAATCATCATGAAAAGATCCTTCTCGCTATTCAGTCACAATTTCTTTAAAGATCCAAAGGGCTGATGTACTTATTTCACATCTATCACAACTCTTTCAAGAGCTAGCACCTCAAAGTATCATAGAAGCATTATTGAACCCATGGCAACTGCCTACAATGTAGAAAGCAATGACTCAAAGCAATTGGGTACTCTACCAAATGACTTTTTACTAGCATAGACAAAACGTTGTGGTAGGCTTCTAAGAGAGTAGGAGTGAAGAACAGGATCCTGACTGAGTCCCATTAAAGAGAGAGAAGTTCCTAGTCATATATGCAAGACTTAGCACCTACCTCAAAGATGTTACTTAAGACAAAACTGTGGGTGCCACTGCCAGACTGAAGTGAACAATACACATTGACAGCCATACTGGGCCATATTATAAAATAAAGACTAAGAGGAAAATAGTGAAGTTGTTGAATAAACTATCAAAAGTCAAGTGATAATTATCATGGGCATACATGTTGCTTTTTTAAATTAATTCTCATAGAAAATGTCATTTAGGAAATTTTTTGAAGTAATTAATCAGTATCCAAAACCTCTAGAGCTGAGCAATGTTGCAAAGGATAGAAACACTGACTTGGCAAAATAAAGTTGAATGAACCATATGCCTTCATATGAAAGCCAAAATACATGAATTCGTATGTTGATATGGGTGCTTTTCTAGGATAGGTGTCCAATAGCATTTTTTCAATGAAAAACAGATGGAAGCACAAAGAAGATCTGTCGATACAAGGAGTTTTGCACAATTTTGCAAACTGCAGTACATTGAGACCATCATCAGACCTGTAAAAAAATTTAGCTATTTCCAACCATGAAACTCCCCTATTCTTGCACCTGAAAAGAAGTTGAAATTATAACATACCAAATAGAGCTCCTTGCAGGAATACATTTACGACTAAAGCCCAAAATGTTGCGCACAACCAAAATTCCTGGGAACAAATCATAAAAGATATCCAAAGTGGCAGGTCTCATGGCCATTTGGGTCTTATAAGACTCAAAAATAAAAGTCAATGATATAAGAGAAAATGATAACTAAGTGAGACGGTAGACAGGCAACTGTGAAACTTCAGAATAGACACATCATTCCTTGATCCTAACTCCTAAGACTTCTTCTAGTCACATTAGTAGGCATGGATTGGTTGAAACAATCCCCTATACAAGGTGACACTCTCAATCTTGCGCCTTAATACAACACTTCCTACTTTTAAATTCTCACTTTTGTCATTATGAAAGTCCACTACACATTGTAAACTTTAAGGCATTTTTGGTAGGCGTAATGGTTCATTATTTTAGATAAATGGAGATGGAGTTGCAAAGTAATCAGAGCTTCTAAGAAACTGTTTGTGTGAACAAAATGCCCATATGTAATTGCGTCACTTTCTTAGTCATATAAAATCCCAAAGAAAAATACAATCACGAGGAACAGATTAATGCCATAAGGACAGACCAACCAAGAGCTAAATTCATCAATAGAACCATTTTCACCACACCAAGGCACAAACTACAACATTTGCTCGTTAAACCCTTCTGTATAATCAATATACCAAAGCAGTGTAAAATTCACAGCCATAGTGAAGGCACGATAAATGCGGTTCCTAAAGTTCTCGCAATCATAGAATATAGGAATCCAAGATAAACCATAGATGATAAAACAAAAGGGGAAAATAAAATCAACGCAGCAAACATAGGTCATCGCAGGGGCGGTGGTTGGGAGAGAGAGAGAGAGAAAACCTGTTTGAGATCCTGTCGAGATAGACTGGACATGGAGAAGAACTTGGTGGCGTCATTTCCGGTGAGGCGGCCATCGCCGTCTGAATGAAAACACCAAATGCATCGTTTTGTGCACGAATTCAAAGCTACATGAAAATCTAAACGGGAGAATCGACAAGAGAAAGAGGAGTTACCAGAATCGGCGTGATTGAACCATTCTTGGTAGATCTTCTGGTGCTCCTTAGAGCAGGAACTGATAGGAGCCGAAGCAATTTCCATTCGGAGAACGAATTCCGAAGAAGCGAATCGAGCGGTCCTCCGTCACAGTTCCTTCGAAATTCGAAATTTAAAACATACCGAATCCAGATTACCTTTTTTTAAAAAATAAAATTAAATAATCTGTTTTCGCTTCGATTTTTTTGGGGAAAGAAAGGAGAAAGGGGTCCGTTCCACCGACGCAAGGTCGTTGAAGGTGATGGAGGACAATCCCCGAAAACGACGCCGTTGTTGTGGGTCATTTAGTTGCTTGGAGGGTGCGACGGCGTCGTTTAGTAGTGAAAATGTACTGGGATTCGTCCGTCCATGGCTGCGCTCACGCCCTTGAATAAAGGGGACGTAACTGTTATTGTCCTTTTTGCGGGGAAAAAACAATTAACGGCGAGAAAATTTAGGGTGGCGTTGTGAAAACCTGAAATAAGACCACCACATCAGCTGCTCCACCACGTATGCATAGGAGTTACATTTTTTTATTTACGTGTCGGAATATGAGTGGTCCACAATCACCACCTGCGCTTCTCACGTGATAGTACCATTTAATTTTTTTTAATTATTATACTTTTAAGTTAAAAAATAAAAAATACATTAAAAATTAATATTAAAAAACTATGAATCTATTTGGTATCCCTTCAATTTCTTATTCTATGTTTTCATTCTATAGATGGAAGAAACAAATTATGAAAAACTATTTTCACAATTTATCTTCTATTTTTACTATTAATTTCGACTATTTATAAAAAAATCAAAATCAAAATTTTTTGTTTTAATTATTTTGATACTTTTTCTAAGCATTTTAGAATCAAAAACTATTTTTTTGGATGGAATTATTAATCTTATATATATTTTTAAAATAATATTAAAATAAAATAATCATATGAATTAAAAATATAATTAAAAATTCATAATTAAAAAAAAATTTTAAAAATAATCAAAGCCATTTACAAAATATTTTTATTACTTTTTAGCTACCATGCATAATAATATTGTTTTTTGAATTGAATTTTGAAATACAATAATTAATAGAATAAATATAAAAAAATTTTATTTCTATCATACAATTTTTTTTTATTTTAAAATTAAGTAAATCGTTCATTAATTTCTATTTTTTAGTTTTTAATTTTTAGTTCACCTTTCATTTTCATAATTTTTTACAATCACAAGATTCCTATATTTTTTATTTGTGAAAAAATAAAGTCAAAAGTGAAGACAATCCTCATTTTTAGGTCAATTTCGTGTTGATCTTATATCTTTTACCTAGATTATCTTTGGAAAAATCAATCAAAATATTTTGAAATAAGTGCTACATAATAAAAAAAATAAATTAAATTTTAAAATTCTATTATTGGGTATTGATTAAACAAACCTAATATATGTTTCGATCATCTTTGCAGAAAATCCCCTTAATTTCATTCAATTATATCGAAACAAAAATAAATAAATAAAAATTGTATTTTACAAATTTATATTCTTCTCCAAACAAATATGATCCTTTGTGTTTAAATATAATAGCTTTAATATATTTTATTAATTTCCATATTTTTTTTAAAAAACTAATTAATAAACTACATTTAAATTTTAATTCCTAAAATATATTTATATGCACTTGATGCAAGGACTAGTAAGAATGAATAAGATGATTGCACAATTAATTTCTTGTTTTATTATGTTTAATTTAAGAAACAAATTATAATAATTATAACTTGCATCATTAATGAGTTTCATGTTTACATTTTTTTTTTTTGTTTGATTATTTTTGGACCTAGCTATTATGGCATCAGTTGAAAATTATATTTTTAGAGTGATTAATGAAAATTATATTTTTAGAGTGATCAAATCATTTAAAAACTAAGAGTCTAGTTGTTAATGTTTCCTGTTTTATATTTCTATCATCAATTTTTAGTTGTTTCAAGAAAAAATAAAAATCAAACTTAAAGTATTTAATTGTTTCAATAACTTGTCGCTATAATGGAATTAATTTTTTTGGATTATTTTATGCAATTTTAAAGGTCAATATTAAAGTTAAAATAAAATAACCATGTGAAATTTTAAAATATGTCACGACCTGCTCATTTTTCCACATATTTTTTTTTATATATAATATCAATATCACATATCTCATATTCCAGCTCAATAGGTCACAATCCACATGGCCCCGTGGGTACCAGGGATATATCAGAACATAAAGCATAAGCCCTAGCAGTAGAAAATATACAAACATGTACATCTCAATACCATATACCACAATATACCAAAGTTACTACAATCATTATATTTTCATATATACATCCCGAAAATAAAACCTAGGGACATTTCCCACAAAATCTAACTGTCCCTACAAAACTTACCCTTCAAAAAGGGCGGATAGACCGTACTATATTAGCGGGGCTTTTCCCGCTCTCCTATTCGGGGCTCCTGAAAAGTTAATAAGATTTAGGGGTGAGACACCTCTTAGTAAGGGAAATAAACTAATACTAATGTATGACAACATGAGTATCCCGTGTTCTACATATACCATACATATCATATTCAGTACTGTTTATCAAATATGGGAAAACATATGCATATCAAAACATGGCAGAACATACTGCATTTTCATCAACATTTCTCATCTCATATCATAATAATAATATAAAAACAATTCTCATAGGTTACTTGGCTGTTGTCATGTATTACCCCCACATGACTGGGTTGTGTGGCCCGAAGACGGGACCTAATAATGGTTGGCCGACCACTACCAAGTCAAATAGTAGTCTGTAGGTCCGATGGGTCTACCCAGACTGGTCCATACATTATGGGCGATAACAGCATACTTTTTGAAAATAACCACATCGACCATCCAATCTCACACCACTCCATACAGCGGCGTTAACACAGATATCATGATCACGAGGACCATGGACACATAGCAACGGTACTGTGCAAGTGCTAGCCTAAACCAAGCCAACCAGGTTCTAATATCATATACATATACTAAAAATCGTGATACATGGATATCTCATATCAATAATTATCAAATTAATCATATCATTTTTCACATATACATATTTCATGAAAATCATCGGCCCGTACACCGGAATTACACATTTTATCATAGCTCGGCCCGTACGCCGGCAAATCACATAGCACAGCCCGTACACTGGCAAATCACATAACTCGCCCCGTACGCCGGCAAATCACATAGCATAGCCCGTACGCTTGCAAATAACATAGTTCGGCCTGTACGCCGGCAAATCACATAGCATAGCCTGTACGCTGGTAAATCTCATCCACGGTTATTTTTCCCGGTTACTACATTCCTCCCCCCTTAAAAGAATTTCGTCCTTGAAATTTACTATTCCCGTAACTCGCCATCCTTTAATCAGGAAAAAGGGTTTACTCATTTTATTACCTACCCTTATTTATGACGGAGGAATACCATGGCTACATTTCAAGTCTTGGGAGATTACATATATACAAAAGAAAATTTCTCCCAAAACTAGAATACTACACTAATTAAACCATTACATGTACCTGCAAAAGAAACTACCTAACTATTTGCATTTTATCCCATCAACTTTCTTGGAATAGATGCGGATATCTCTGTCTCATCTGCTCATCAAATTCCCAAGAAGCATCTTCTACCACATGATTCCTCCACAAAACATTTACCTGAAGAATTTTCTTATTACGTAGCTCTTGCACTTTCCTATCCAGAATCTGTGCTGGCACCTCCTCATATTCCAGTGAATTACTTAGCTCCAACTCATCATAACTGATGACATGAGAAGGGTCTGGGACGTATTTTCTCAACATAGTAACATTAAATACGTCGTGAATCCTGGACAATACAGGTGGCAAAGCTAGCCTGTAGGCTACCGGTCCCACTTTATCTAGAATCTCAAATGGACCGATAAATCTAGGACTAAGTTTACCCTTCCTCCCAAATCGCATAACCCCTTTTATCGGAGCTATCTTCAAAATTACGTGATCACCTACGTCAAACTCTAAATTCCTACGGCGATGGTCGGCATAACTCTTCTGTCGGCTCTGAGCTGCACTGATCCTGTCCCTGATAAAACGAACTTTATCACACGCCTGCTGAACCCACTACTCGCCGCTCACCCACTTCATCCCAAAACAAAGGAGAACGACATCCCCTACCGTATAGAGCCTCAACTGGTGCCATGCAAATGCTAGACTAATAACTGTTATTATACGCGAACACTACTAATGACATGAACTGAGTCCAACTACCCCCAAAGTCTAGTACGCATGCACGAAGCATATCCTCTAATGTCTGTATCGTTCTCTCAGTCTGCCCATCTGACTGAGGATGGAATGTCGTACTAAACGATAACCGAGACCCCAGAGCCTCCTACTGACTCCTCCAAAATCGTGATGTGAATCGTGGGTCTTGATCCGACACCATAGATACAAGCACCCTATGAGAACGTACTATCTCCTGAATGTAAATCTCCGCCAAACAGCTAAGGGAGTAGCTGATCTTGATAGGAATAAAGTGGGCGGTCTTCGTCAACCGATCAACAATCACCCAGAAGGCATTCTGGCCATGTAAGGTCGTCGGCAATCCTGACACAAAGTCCATCGATATGTGATCCCACTTCCACTTCGAGATAAATAATGGCTGCAACTGCCCTACCGACCTCTGGTGCTCAGCTCTCACCTGCTGGCACGTCAAACACCGCGCTACATACTCAGCGATTTCTCTCTTCATGCCACTCCACTAATACGACTCACGCAGATCTCGGTACATTTTCGTACTACTGGGATGAACTGTATACAAAGATCTGTGAGCCTCCTCTAGAATAGTCTTCCTAATCTCAATATCGGTAGGAACACATAATCTGGAACAGAACCACAAAGCTCCATCATCTACGATACTAAACCCCTCCCCCTGCCCACTCTGTACTCTGTCTATCACCTCTGCTAACTCTGGATCTTCTTTCTAGGGGGCTTTAATTCTCTCCTGCAGAGTAGGATGTACCACCAGACTAGTAATACATAATGGGAGATCACTCTCTACTAACTCTGTGCCAAGTCTCTCCAGATCCATCATGATCGGATGCTGGATCCCCATAGTCGCCAACACTGGCTCCCTGGATTTTCTGCTTAATGCATCAGCTACCACGTTCGCTTTCCCCGGGTGATAACTGATGGTACAATCAAAATCCTTAATCAACTCCAACCACCTTCTATGCCTTATATTCAATTCCTTTTGCGTGAAGAAATACTTTAAGCTTTTGTGGTCGGAGAAAATATCACACTGCTCGCCATACAGGTAATGCCTCCAAATTTTTAGTGCGTGTACCACTGCAGCCAATTCAAGATCATGGGTAGGGTAGTTCTTTTCATATTCTTTCAACTACTTGGATGCATACGCCACTACCCTGTCATGCTACATCAATACACAGCCAAGTCCCTTCAAGGATGCATCACTGTAAATGGTATACCCCTCACCCCCAGACGGGATGATCAATATAGGCGCTGTGACTAACCTCTGCTTCAGCTTTTGAAAACTCTGCTCATAGCTATCATGCCACTTAAATCTAACATTCTTCCTCGTCAATCGTGTCAAAGGTCCTAACAACGCTGAGAATCCCTCAACAAAACGATGGTAATAGCCTGCTAGCCCTAAGAAACTCTGAATCTCCTGGACATTTCTCGGTCTAGCCCAATTCACTACAGCCTCAATCTTGCTAGAATCCATAGAAATACCGTCTCCAGAAACAACATGCCCCAAGAACACGACCTTCTCAAGCCAAAATTCACATTTATTGAACTTGGCGTACAACTTCTTTTCCCGAAGTGTTTGCAAAACTTTCCTCAAGTGTGTCTTATGCTCCTCATAGCTCCTCGAATAGACCAATACATCATCAATAAACACAACAACAAACTGGTCTAGATATCGATGAAAGACTCTGTTCATCAAATCCATAAATACTGCAAGAGCATTCGTCAAACTAAACGGCATCACCAGAAACTCGCAATGCCCGTACCTGGTCCTAAAGGCTGTCTTCGAGACATTTTCTGCTTTCACCTTCACCTAATGGTAGCCAAATCTGAGGTCAATTTTTGAATACACCCGTGTACCCTGGAGCTGGTCAAACAAATTATCGATACGGAGTAGAGGATACTGGCTCTTGATTGTCACTTTATTTATCTCCCTATAGTCTATACACATCCTCATAGTCCCGTTTTTCCTTTTCACAAATAAAACTAGAGCTCTCCACGGAGATACATTGGGTCGTATGAAGCCCTTATCAAGCAGATCTTGCAACTGACTCTTCAACTCTGCTAACTCTGTTGGCGCCATCCGATAAGGTACTTTAGAAATCGATGTTGTACCTAAAGGTAGATCAATGGAGAAATCTACCTCACGATCAGGTGGCAAGCCTGGTAACTCATCTGGGAAAACATCTATAAACTCCTTTACTACAGGTGTGCTAGTAAGTTTCAATTCATTCTCTGACATCTCTTTCACAACAGTCACAAACCCCTGACAACCACTCAACAGTAATCTCCTGGCCTGAATAACTTAAACGAGCTGAGGCGGGGATTGCACACATGACCTTAGAAACTTGAATTCTGCTTTCCTCGGATGTCTGAATATCACTTCTCGTGCTCTACAATCTATACTGGCAAAATTGGCCGCTAGCCAATCCATACCAAATATAACATCAAACTCGTGCATGTCTAACACTATCAGATCAGCAGACAAAGTCTTCCCTTGCATACCAACTGGACAATCTCGAAGTACCCTACTACATCTTACTATAGACCTAGTCAATGTAGATACCAACAGTTCAATATCTAATGATTGTGTTTCAACCTCATATAATTTAATACACCCCAAGGATACAAACGAGTGTGTAGCTCCTGAATCAAATAATGCAATAACTTTAAAAGAAAGCATAATGACCATACCTATTACCACGTCTCCTGACGCCTCAGCCTCACCTGGCGTCAAAGTAAACATCCTGGTTGGAACCGTATTCCTTTGCTGGCCCCCACGTGGCGTCTAATAACCTCCCCTGTATGGTCTAGGAGCTGGAACTGCATCTGGTGGAGTAGGGTAGTCTCGTACCATGTGCCCCGATCTACTAGAGCTGCATCTGCTGGGGTAGGGTAATCTCGCACTATATGTCCCGATCTACCGCAGCGGTAGCACACTACACCACCAGCTCAACACTCTCCCCGGTGCCTCCTATCACAAGTCTGACAAACTAGAGGACCCTGCCCTATCTGCACCTCGCGTCCTCCCGTCTCTTGTCTCCGCCCTCTACCATGATTACCTCTCCTCCACTAACCCAGCCTGTGACCCTGTTGGTAGCTCGTAGATGCAGATCTCTTCCTCTGTCCCTGCTCATCCGCATCAAGACGCTCACCAATCTCTACCAATGCTGCCCTATCGACCAACTCAGCAAAGTCCTGGATCCGCAGCACCACCACTTGCCTAAATATATTCCGCCTCAAGCCTCTCTCAAACTGCCTTGCCTTCTTCACCTCATCAGGAACAATGTATGTAGCGAATCAAGAGAGCTCGATAAAACGTGCTGCATACTGCTGGACGGATAGCTATCCCTGTTTCAGACTTAGGAACTCTTCTACCTTAGCCTCCCTTACAGTAGCTGAAAAATATCTGTCAAAGAACAGATTTTTAAACCGGTCCCATGTCATAGCTATCGGAGTCACCCTCTGCTACTCTAATAGTCTCACCGCAGTCCACCACCTCTCAGCCTCTCCTGTCAGTCTATAGGTGGCAAAGAGGACCCTCTGTTCCTCAGTATACTGTAGCACAACCAAGATCTTTTCAATCTCCTACATCCAGTTCTTAGCGGCTATAGGATCAACTCCACCTGAGAACGCCGGAGGATTCATCTTCGTAAATTTCTCTATAGTGCACCCATGGCCTGCAGATGGACCACTCTGCTCCCTCGAGCTCCTAGCAATCTCAGCCATAACTTGCTGAGCCACGCTACGTAATACCGCATCAGAGTCGGTCCCAGCTGCACCTGATGGTCTTGCTCCATCACTGCCACTCGCATGGGCACTATTTCCTTCTAGATCCATCTTGGAAAATAGCAGTTGCAATTTAGTAATCCTATCCTCATAATTTACCCACCTATCCTCACCACTTATCTCAACATCTCTAACTTATTTCTAATCCCTAGTCCCACATTCTTGGAACACAACCCGACAATAGCTTACTATGGTTTTCCTGAAATCGTCACCCCAGGAAAAATATAGAAACTACCACAGAAGTCCTGCCTCTAAGTCCTGTCTCTAGACTGTAGAACAAAACTTCAAATCCTTTCCAAAACTCTGGTATTGTTCCTGCTGCACTCTAAAGTCTACAAAACCTAGCAACCTAGGCTCTGATACCAAGCTGTCACAACCTGCTTATTTTTCGACATATTTTTTTTTTATATATAATATCAATATCACATATCCCATATTCTAACTCAACAGGTCACAATCCACTTGGGCCCGTGGGCACCAGGGATATATCAGAACATAAAGCAGAAGCCCTAGCAGTAGAAAATATACAAACATGTACATCTCAATACCATATACCATAATATACCAAAGTTACTACAATCACTGTATTTTCATATATACATCCCAAAAATAAAACCTAGGGATATTTTCCACAAAATCTAACTGTCCCTACAAAACTTACCCTTCAAAAAGGGCAGATAGACCGTACTATATTAGCGGGGCTTTTCCCGCTCTCCTATCGGGGGCTCCTGAAAAGTTAATAAGATTTAAGGGTGAGACACCTCTCAATAAGGGAAATAAATTAACACTAGTGTGTGGCAACATGAGTATCCCGTGTTCTACATATACCATACATATCATATTCAGTACTGTTTATCAAATAGGGGAAAACATATGCATATCAAAATATGGCAGAACATACTGTATTTTTTTAAACATTTCTCATCTCATATCATAATAATAATAACATAAAAACAATCCTGGTAGGTTAGCTGGCTGTTGTCATGTATTACCCCCACATGACTGGGTTGTGTGGCCCGAAGGCAGGACCTGACGCTGACCACTGCCAAGTCAAATAGTAGTCTGTAGGTCCGATGGGTCTACCCAAACTGGTCTGTACACCAGGGGCGATAACAGCACACTTCTTAAAAATAACCACATCGACCATCCAATCTTACACCACTCCGTACAGTGGCGTTAACATAGGTATCATGATCACGAGAACCATGGACACATAGGAACGGTACCGTGTAAGTGCTAGTCTAGACCAAGCCAACCAGGTTCTAATATCATATACATATACTAAAAATCGTGATACATGGATATCTCATATCAATAATTATCAAATCAATCATATCATTTTTCACATATACATATTTCATGAAAATCATGGGCCCGTACGTCAGAATTACACATTTTATCATAGCTCGGCCCGTAAGACGACAAATCATATAGCACAGCCCGTACGCTGGCAAATCTCATCTACATAGCATGGTCCATACTCCGGCAAATCACATATACATATAAAAATATCTCGGCCTGTACGCCGGTTTTCCCATCATAAAAACCCATGCCATAATGACATTCCTAAAAAACAGTTTTTCATACATTTTCTACTCATGCCACACTGAACAAATTTTCCACATATTCAACATATTATCATTTAAACAGTATTTTCTAAATATAAATCATATATATAAATATATTTATTTTTCCTGAAACCAGATGCTACATATATATACATGCATTTTCTCAAAACAAAATTAGCTTAGTTTATCCCCTTACCTGATTCCTGCAAAGCCTCTAAAAAAAATCTTCCCTGCACCCGCAGGGTTCCCAACTCAACAACCCTAGAAACGAAAGCTTGTAGAATTAAAGTTCAATATTTTCATACGTAAAATATTTCCCAATCAACACCCCTAGAAACGAAAACTTTCAGTATTAAACTTTAATATTTCAACACGTATAACACTTTTCTCAACTGTCACAACTTCAAATTTGACTTAAAATTCTTACCTCAATTTAGGGATGATTTCCAAATTACTTTCTCCAACGATCCGCTCTAGTAGATTTGTAGAGAACTTCGCCAGAAGCATCGTGGTGACTTCAGTTTGTCGATCCGGCGTAAAATTGGCCCGGAATCGAAGAGAGAGAGTCGTAGGAGAGAGAGAGAGAGAGAGAGAGAGAGAGAGAGAGAGAGCCCTTTCAAAAAAAATCTAAGCAAGCTTCTTGAAGAAGCTTGCACACTATTATGTGTATATATATATATATATATATATATATATATATATATATATATATATTAATATCATACTAAACATTAATTAAAGTAAAACTTCTTGCTTTCACACTTTATATATATATATATATATATATATATATATATATATATTTCCTTATTGTATTATTCATTTTACTTGTTAATTTAATTAATTTATTTTATTTTTTTAATTTTATTATTATTATTATTTTAAATTTTATTTTTAGAGTGATCAAATCATTTAAAAACTAAGAGTCTAGTTGTTAATGTTTCCTGTTTTCTATTTCTATCGTCAATTTTTAGTTGTTTCAAGAAAAAATAAAAATCAAACTTAAAGTATTTAATTGTTTCAATAACTTGTCGCTATAATGGAATTAATTTTTTTGGATTATTTTATGCAATTTTAAATGTCAATATTAAATTTAAAATAAAATAACCATGTGAAATTTTAAAATATGATTAAACAAAAATACCAATAAAACGTTTAATTTTTTTTAAATAGTATATTCATTTAAAAAATATTTTTTATTATTTTCAATTGTCATGAAGAAAAATTGAGCAATTTTCAGTTTTTTTTTGCTTGTTATAGTTTTTGAAATATTACCAATTGGGTTATTGATTTTTAGTTTACAGTTTTTACTTTTAAATTTTATTTTCATAATTTTTTATAGTAACACCAAATAACACCCAAAATCTTCACACTATCTGATTAAGCATAAAAATTCTTTTGTAACTTCTACCAATTTCCTGTTTCTTTGTTTTTATAATTTATAAGTATGAAATTCTCGAATCTTCTATCTTTGAAGAACACCTAAATAGTTTTAGAAGTCGCAAGTTCTAAAATAGAAAAGAATGAAATGTGCACGGAATGGAAGATGGAGCACTTGAAATTATATAGTCGAGGGCCGATACGAGCCGCTAATGAACACAAAATTCAACTTGTCAATCTGCAAATTTTGTATATTACACTACCAAATTGGATAGTTCGTATTAACAAAATTTTGTCTAATTTTTTTTTCTTTTTGGGTATATTTTTTTAGTAGCATTATATTTTCCGTGACCCATTTCAGTTTCAATTATAATTCTTCGGTTCAAATTAAACACACGATGAGTTAAATTTTAGAAGTGTGATCAGTTGCAAGTTGTTTGCAGATCATTTTTTGAACGTATAATTGGAATAATTAATGCGCATTAAACTGAAAATTCCATCAATTTTGTTAATGGAACTGTGGAGTGAATTTTCATTAAATTAATTTTTTAAAAAATATATCGTAAATGTGAAAGGAGAAATTGTATCTTGTGTTTACATTAATGAACTTTGAGTGTCAATTAATTTGTGTCAAAATACATTAATGAACATTAGTAAAAGCTTTTCAAAAAATAAAATACATCATCGATTTTTTTATTTTTTTTATAACTCGGGACTCTAGTCATCATCGTGCTATTTTGAATACTATGGTGCGACACCAAACCCGTGGGAGTAAAAGTCGCCCGTTCATTAACGCACTCCTGATAATTCACCGGCATAATGCCTCATGAGAGAATCGAACTTGTGACCTTAGGGTCACCAAAGTTATAAATCGTCCTTACTATTTGAGCTGGTCCGGCTGGGTTTTTTTACATCATCAATATTGTTTTTTTTTTTTTTTTTGGTTTCCATTTTAATTCATATGGGACTACACGTACCAATACATTAATAAGTGCGAAAGAATTAAAATAAAAAATATCGGTATTATTTACACAGAAAAGCTAGAATTGAAAAACAAAAATTCTCCAAGAAACCAATAAGAAATGTAAAAATCAAAAAATGAATTATACAATAATGATCTAAACTGGTATGAACATTCCCTTCACCACACAAAATATAATGATTTAAACTCCCACCACTCCACATCTCTCTCTCTCTCTGTATGTGAGGAAGAGGACACAACAATAATAAATGGATCAAGAGATACCAACAGTTTTGCCAAGCAACCAGAGGACGAGAGAGAGCTCAATTCCGAAAATAAGCTGAAGCCAACTTCTGTCTAGCATGAACCCATACACTGTAATTCCTGCTCTGTTGTTCTCGAAATACGTCACTGCATGCATGCATGCATATATCCCATTCCAACAAAAATGAAAAATGAAAAATTAGTTTATGATCGCCTACAAATATTATTTTAATTGTATTAACATTTTTTTTTTAAAACGATGGTGGTTGAGACACTTTAAACACTCGATTAAATTATCGGAATAATGAGTTTGCTCCTCTACCTTTTTTCACTTAAATATTAAGATATTATCTTAAATAAAAAGTCAAAACCCCCAAAACTCAAATTCTGATCATTTTACAAATCCACTTTATACTAGATTAATTGGATTGCGTGCCGGGGGGGTGGGTAATACTGGTTTCATTCAAGGAATTAGACTTGATTTGAATGATGTTAACTTCTAATTTTAGGAAGTAAATTAATCAATTGAAAGATACATTTAATTTACTACCTTTTATTATTATTATTATTGAAGTAAGCACGGCACATTGAGAAAAGAAAATACAATTAATTTTGTCAAAAAATTTCAATACCCCTTCCCAAAAAAGGAGACAATAGTTAGATAATTTTGAGAAAATGTTTCATTGACCTAATCTAAAAAATATTTTATATATGACTGGTAAATAATTAAGATTGAGAAAGATACTTGTAATTCCTAGGAGTGCTAAATATATAATTAACAATTGGTTGGTAAGTATGTGGGTCTTATATTAATTACAAGTAAGATAGCAATAAATATTTTTTTTAAATATTGTGGCTTTTATTCAATCGGAAAACCTCATATATTTTCACATTTATGTAAGATATATTTAATGAGTATTCCTGTCCCCCAAGGGTGGCTCAGGTGGTAAACTCAAGACTTTTCCGAATTCAAATTTTGAGAGTTACAACTTTTCATTTGAAATAATATCTTGATATTTAAGTAAAAAATGGTAGAAAGATAGACCCATTATTCTAGTGGATTAGTTTAGCATTCAAAAGAACCTTGAACACTAATATCATTTCAAAAAAAAAAATCTAATTGAGTATTATTATAACGTGTTTATTTAATTAAATTGGATATTTATACTTAGAATTTGTAGATTTATTTTGAAATAATGGCAATAGAAGGAAATAATTTAAGATGGTAAATTGGAATAATATTTGTTAGCCTAATTAAGTATTTGGACAGATTAGGTTTTAGGAAATTTCTTATCCTTAATCGTGCCTTTATTTAAGAACCTTCGTTGAAGAATGGTTTTAACTAACAAAATTTGTCTTAAAACTAGTGAGACTATTGCTTAAAAGGGTGTTTTTTGGCTAATTGTCGTATTATTTTTAAAGGTATAAATGGATTGTGAGTAAAATAAATTCTATTATCTTTTAGACTTTCAATCCTAGATCACACAAAAAAAAAAAAAAAACACTTTCGGTAAGGGTTTATACGCTGGAATTAAATGTAACAGGAGTAGAATTAAATAAAAAATTATGTAGAAAATATGTACAATTATAAAGATTGATCTCTTTTGATTCCAAGACATCTCTTTTGATTCCAAGACATTCTCATAGATTTATTTTGAAAGAATGGCAATAGAAAGAAATAATTTACAACCGTAAAGTAGAATAATATTTGTTAGCTTAAGTGTTTGGATGGATTAGGTTTTAGGATTTCTTATCTTAAAAGTGCCTTTATTTGAGAACCTTGGATTGAAAAACAAAATTTGTCTTTAAGTTAGTGAGACTACTAGTAATTTTCATACTATTTTTTAAAGCATAGAAGGGATTGTGGATGAAATAAATCTTATTATCTTTTAGACTTTCAATTATAAATTTCAAAAAATCTTTCCACAACGATCTGGGATTAAATGTAGCGGGAGTAGAATTAAATAAAAAAATTATATAAAAAAATGCTACAATTTTAAGATTAATCCTTTTTCAATTTATGACATTCTTTGCGCACCAAATAGATCATTAATGCTAATTTTCAATTTTTGATCCTAAAATGTCATCCTTCTTTTCTTCCAAGTTAAGAATTAAAAATTAAATTCCCAATGATTTTAAAAAATCGGAGAGAGAGAGAGAGAGTGAGAGAGAGATGAAACGCACCGAGGGCTTGTCGTTTTTGGAAGGAGATGGTATTGTAGGCGTAGGCCGGCACAAGCTTGGTGTTGTCGAGGTCATCTTCCTCCCCTGCCGCGTCCTCCCCATCTGACGACTCTCCGCTGAGAGGAAGAACCTGGCCATCAAAGGCGGCGCACCCGCCCTGAGGTGGCGCCCTCGGCGTCTCCGCATCCGCCGTGTCGAAAGAGTCGATGGTGGCGCACACGTGCCACTTGGACGCCAGGCACGTGACCGCCTGCGCCTTGTGCGTAATCTTCGTCGCACTCCGAAATATTATGAACAGCCCCGTCACCAATGTCACCGAACACAGCTGCTCCAAAATCCACACCAAATCAAATTCCCGTTTAAAATTTAAATCTCAAAACCAAAAATAAATAAATATAAATATAAATATTTTGTTGGTTTAATACACTCTTATCTATCTAATTTTGAAACTATTTATTGAAATCAGAAAAGTGCTTACTCTAATACTAATTTGAAATTTTGTATGAAATAAATTAGTAATAATAAATCATATTGATACTATTTGCTTGTGAAATTAATTTTATTTTTATTTGACAATTTTAAAGTAATTATAAAAATATCACCTCATTTTTTAATTTTTTAATAGATAGAAAAATGAGAAAATATTTTTCAATATTTACTAAATTTCTAATTATTACTTTATGTATGGAGTTTTAGTACAAGATTATTTATTATAAGTTTTTTTTTGTTACATTTTTCATTATTTTCTAGATTTATTACATTTTTTTTCATTGTTTCATAATTTGAGATTATTTATTATGAGTATTTTTTAAATAAGTATTTTTTTCAGAAAAAATATTTTGCCAAGAAATACTTAGGATCGTTTAATTTTGAAAAATAAATATTTTTATTTTTAAATTTTTTATTAATTATAAAAAATTAGCTAATTTTTCATTTTTATAATATTTATATGAAATAAATAAATAAAAATAAATTATATTAACATTATTTGTCAGTGAAAATAATTTTATTTTTTATTTTAAATGTTTATAATAATCGCTAAAATATCACATAATTTTCTAAATTTTTAAATAGATAAAGCAACTAAAAACTAGTTTTATTATTTCGTAGATTTCTCATTATCATTTTACATATGGGACATGAAATTTGGAATTCGAAATTTGAACTTTAATTTGTATGACTTATATATAAAATTTCTTTTAAATCCACACAAAGTCAAATTTAAGTCCCAAAATTTATTATTCAAAATATTGTGTTAAATAAAATTTAAAAAATAATTTACCTTTTTTATGATTATTTTGAAATCTAGAAATAAAAAATTATTTTGTATATTCATCCCAACTTTTTACTTTCTACATTTTTAATATAAATTTTCAAATATTAAAAATAAGTTAAATATTTATAATTATTGAAAATTTAAAATTTAGAAAGAAAAAAAAATATTTTTCAAAATTAACGAAAATTATCTTTAAAAAAACAATAATTTAAGTACTTATTAAAATAAATACTCATTTAAACGTATGCCAAAATGTAATTAATTTTAAGTAATAAGTATTTATTCTTTAAAAGACATTTCAAAATGTGGCTACTTACGGCAAGTTCGCCGGCTCGGAAAATGTTGACATCGGCATGGGAGCGGGTGGTGTTGAGGAGGGAGGCGAGCTGACTGGCGGTGACGATGGTGAGGGCGAGCAGGATGAAGGAGCGGTAGCGGTGGCTGATGATGCGGAGGTGGCGGCGGATGCGGAGGTGCTCGAGGAGGACAGTCTCGACGTCGGACTCCACCTGGAAGACCTGGGCGAAGTCCTGGAGGCGGAGGATCTGGAGGTGGCAGATGAGGCGGTAGAGGACGCAGACGAGGAAGAAGACGGTGGTGCGGTAGAGCCAGGAGAGGAGCTCCAGCACGCACGCCACGGCGTCGCTCAGGTAAACGTTGCCGAGAAACGGGATCTGCGACGCCCCCGAGGTGTACCACCATATCTTGTAGGCGCTCACCGCCGCGAAGCACGGCAACACGAACACCAGTAACAGGGACAGTGATCTCTGCAATGGGCGTTTAATCTCAGCCGGTCAGCGCGTTGACCGAACAGGAGTAGCAAATAGGAATACACTTAGTTGACCAGAATTGAAATTGACTGACGATTAATTGACCGGACGGCGACAAACAGAAGATGTTCTTCAATTTATTTTTGTTCTAGGATCAAAGGTAGCTAGCTAGGGTAATTTAAGTTATTATGCTTTAAGGGCAAAATCCAGGGCGAAATTTCCTGCACTATTGGTAGGAGTTTGGATTTTGCACTGTTCAATTGTTGACTTAAGGAGGAAGCCAGCTTGTGTTCAATCATTATCAGCGAAGATTGTTCCCCATCACTGCCATCCATGGATGCCTTTTTTGTTTTTTGTCTTCCAGCCCATTGAATGAACCCAAAGGCTTGATTGCTGGAATTTAAATATGAAATTTTAAACTTTACTTATTTAATTACTTTTTAAATACAATACCTCATGCTCTGATCATAACACCATGAAGTTTTTAATTATATTTTTTCTGAATTTCAAAATCTCTGAGAAGATGCAAAATCAAAATAGACTTGATTTAAGGGGAAACAAAATAATAATAATAAAGGGTTCATAATTGGCCTACAGTAAGGTGATTTTTGTATATTTAAATTATACCCAAAAAAATTAAGAACATAAATATGTTCCAATTGTGGCAAAAAAAAACACCATTTCTCAAAACTTCGAAATCAATATTGTTCTACCCAAAGATTCACACAACAGATCATTAAAAAAAATAAAAGGAATAAAATCAAGGAAACAAAACAAATAAAACTCATTTTCAATAATCAGCATTCGGCAGAGAGAGAGAGGGAGAGAGACATACATTGAGCTGCAGGGTGTATTCATTGCGGACGGTCTCGCTCTCGGTATAAAGCTTATCGAAGAAGAGGAACCTGCGGAGGCCGTACTTCTTGACGAAGCCGGTGAGGCAGAGGAAGGAGAGGACGGCGACGCCGCTGAGGGAGAACTGCACGATGGCGTCGTAGGGGCGGTGGTGGCGGGAGTCGCAGGTGGGGCAAGCCAGGACGAAGTGGGACAGGGCGGGCACCACCACCGCCAGCAGCAGGAACAGGCACCAGGAGAGGCACGCCGTCCACGCGCTCGATTGGTCCACGCACATCCACCGCAGCCACGATCTGAAGCTCTTCAGCTCGTCCTGCGCGTGGGATATGCAGCGCGTGATCCCCTTTCTCCGTTTAATCAACGCCTCTCTGCTTTCGTCTCCCATCGCTAGCGATATGTCTGCCGATCGGCGCCCGCCACCCGCACACACAGAGACAGGGGAGCAGGAGAAAGCGAGATTGGAAATTGATTAATTTCTGGGTTGTTTCTAATTAATCTCTGATGCTGGTGAATGTGGCTTGCATGGCGGACAGGAAAGAAGGATGGAGCGTTATATAAGGAAGGGGAGGAGCTGTGGCCAATCAGAATGGGACAAGTGGTGGTGTCTCAATGGTTTTTGGTAGTTACTGAAAACCTATTAATCTTATATTTTACCCTTTAAAATGAGTTTATAATTTAAGCCAAAAAATTATAATTTATCTCACAAAATTATAAAAACATATTAATTCACTTTAATACTCTTTGGATTCCCGTGGATTTAAAACAAAAATAAAATATCAATCATTCTTATGTATTACTTTTTTTCATTAGACAAATTTATTTGAATTTGCCCATATATGGATAAGAGAAAGAAGAAAATCATTTTTAAATAAATTTATAAATTTTACAAAACAACTTGTTTTAAATTTTATAATATTTAAATGGGATACATCCTTGTTTTCATTTTGGGACATTAAAAATGATTTATAGCTGTGATGATACGGACCCCATCAGACAAGTAATCACTAGGTACACCAGTATGGGGCCACACTATTACACCCACGGATCACTTGCCACATGGGTTTGTGTCATCTCGAGTCCGCATCCTTTAACATTTCCCAATGATTTATGTATACTTCTCTTATGAGTGTGTGTGTGTGGGTGAGGTGGGAGGGAGAGGATCCAGTTCAATTAGATGCTGAGAATGGCTTGATGAGATATGACTGCGATCGTTAGAGAGTCAATGAATGGTCTAGATTTAGCGACATGCATATGTGCGAATCTCTTTAGTAGAAAAAAAACAAAAAAAAAAGTTGTGTTATTTATGGTGTGGCTCTTATACTTAGAGTTTATAAACAAAGAGAGAAAAACATATGAATGTGTTTTTGGTGCAGGGCAACAACAAAGACTTGTCGACGACAGCCCTGCCAGGGAGCCTTATTAACATAAAGTCATGTTTGTCAGTTGTGTTTCTTTAATGTCTCTCCCTCCTATTTTAGTTTTTTATACTTCATAATATTGTTTTCGATAATAATTCTCAAATGGGTGCAATTTTTTTCAAGAATCCAATAAGTGAAAAATGCAAATTCTGACCTAAATCTAAGTAAGATCCCTGCCAGAGAATTTGAGCAATGACATATTGAATATTGTTTTTTTTCCTTCCTTTTATTCTCCAGGATATGAATAATAGAATAGAATAAAATACAAATCGCCTGAGATTGAGATGATGATCTAGTTGTGGTGGTGGTGGTGATGGCGAAGATGGTAGTTAATAAGGTAAAAGTAAAAATCAAGAAAAATGGGTAGATCATAATAGGAGTAAAGAACACGAAATAATGAAAATTTTAACCCAAAAAAATGAAACAAATCAAATAACAAAATTGAACTAAAATTGGAGTAAGCATTTTTTGGTTTTGTTTTAATACGTAGTTTTCAACTTTTCCAATTAATGGTTCAATTTTAGTTTGGCTTATTCAATAATCACAGTTAATTGAAACAAATTGATATATTATAAATGTATAAAACTAAAAATATATATTATATAATATGTTAATATTTTAAATAGAATAAATTATTTATCAATAACAATTTTGAACTTGGCTTGGTTACTGTTAGTGTTTAAAAAATTAAAACTTGGATTATGGATTTTTTCTTATTTCATGCGTCGACATTTTTAAGCTTATATAAGATGTTAATTTGAAGTTTATAAATCTATGAATTCATGCTTGAGTTTTAAAGTTTGAATTTAAAATTTATATAACTTATAGTGCTTTAAAATGTTAATGGGATTCAATGATTCAGTCTAGTAGCAGCAAAATAAATCAACTGAACAATGGCAAATATCCTTTCAACTACAAATATACATCAAATTAAAATGAAAAAAAATAAAAAATCAAATTCTTCAAATTCGAGTTCAAAGAAATATATATACCTGCTTGAAGGTTGGAAGGCTTCCGGTGGTTGATCTTCACGGTGAAGGCGACGGGGACAAACCCGGCTCAGCAGTGGTGATGAAGAGACGGTGAGACTGAGAGAGAGAGAGAGAGAGAGAGAGAGAGAGAGAGAGACCGGAGAATACCAGCTTGAAGGGAAGCGGAGGCGGCTGAGAGAGAGACTCGACGGCGAGTGGTGGGTAGCGGCGGCGGTGGCTGCGAGAGCAGCCGGAGGAAGAAGGAAAGGAGGGGAAAGAAGGGAGATGGGAAAGGAGGGGGCGGCTGCGAGGGTAACCAGAAGAGGAAGGAAAGGAGGGGAAAGAAGGGAGGAGGGAAACGAGGGGAAAGAAGGAAGAGGAAAAGGAGAGGGATCGGGAGAACGCAGAGAGGCAGAGCGGGAAAGGAAAGGAAAAGGAGGGAAGAGAATGAAGATTAGGGTAAACTTTACTAAAGGACTAGTAGTGATGAATCCATAATCATCACTACTAGTAGGGCAATAGTGACGAATTATTAAATTCATCACTAATGCTTTGCCTCTTTTTTTTTTTTTTAAATACGTGAAGTATTAGTGACATCCTCAAATTCGTCACTAATACAAGGAAAATAGTGACGAATTTCAAAATTTATTACTAATACTTTGAAATAAAAAAATTAAAATTATTTTAAAATACGGAAAACATTAGTGACGGTTTTAAAATCCGTCACTAATACCAAGGTAATAGTGACGAATATATTAATTCGTAACTAATACTCTAAAACAAAAATATTGAGATCATTTTTAAATATTGGTGCAATAGTGACGAAACAACAAATTTGTCACTAATACTCTGAAACAAAAAAAATCTTATTTATTTTTCAATACGTGAAGTATTAGTGACGGTTCCCAGATTCGTCACTAATAATAGACAAATAGTGACAAATAAACAAATTTGTCACTAATACTCTGAAACAAAAAAAATCTTATTTATTTTTCAATACGTGAATTATTAGAGACGGGTGCCAAATCCGTCACTAATAATAGGCAAATAGTGACGAATAAATAAATTCATCACTAATACTCTGAAAAAATAATCTAATTTATTTTTTAATACGACAATTATTAGTGACGGTCTCAAATGCATCACTAATACTAGGGCAATAGTGACGAATATATGTGAAACTCCATGAATGAAAGACTTAAAAGATTATATGTTACTACTCATATCAATAAGGTGCACATTTCCTTTCGGGAGCTTTCCCATAAGAACTCCATAGTTAAGCGTGCTTGGCTTGGAGCAATCTTGGGATAAGTGACCACCTGGGAAGTTTTCTTAGGAAGTGTGTGAGTGAGGACAAAACACACTGAAAAGAACACGTGTTGGTTTGTGGGGCCTGTCATTAGTCTGATAAGGCCCGCCCCCCTATTGTCTAGTCCAGGTGGAGGAGGAGAGACGCAGTGCTCCCTGATAGACTCAAGTTAGGGCGTCACAATATACCAATTTGTCACTAATACTTGAAATAAAAAATTTAATTTATTTTAAAATTAATAGTAGTGACGATTATTTATTCGTCACTAATAAGAATCTTTTAGTGACAGATATTAGTTGTCACTAATACTGTATAAATCATCGCAAATATTTTTTCGGGGTAATTTATGCTCAAAAAACTATTTCCCCCGATTTTTTTTTATTTTTAGTGACGAACTTATTAGTGACGGATTCAATTTCGTCACTAAAGGGGTTTTTTGTAATGATATCTAAAAAAAAATGAGATAGGAAAAGTGGGTGAGTAGGAATTTTAATTATAACAAAAATTCTCACTCCACTAATTCTTTCACTTACTCTAATCATTCTCTTCCTTTGAAAATTTTTTGTGAAAAATAAAAGTTAAGAGCATCCTATTTATAGGAAAATGTTGAGGAAGAAAATAAAATTTATAAAAATGTGGGGAGATGGTTGAAATTATAATTTTTTTAAAATAAAGAAATGGACATAGGATGTGCTAGGTATGGGTTAGGTATGTGATGGAGATGGGGATAAGGTGGAAAAATGGGAGTGTTTGCTGACACTCTCATTTAATTAATTTAATTAATTTTTTTTTTGAAATCATTATTATTATCATTGTTATTATTTTTAAACTATGCTTTAATGTATTTATATATTGAAAAAGAATTACGTTTGAATTTCGAAAAATCATGTGGGCCCCGCGCAACTTTGAAACCCAAGTGGGTCCTACATAACTCTAATAGTTCTCACACAGTTTTGTAGACCTTACACAGTTTCGGTACTTATGTGGACCCCACACAGCTTCATGACTTATGTGGTGCATAAGATACCTATATTATTATTATTATTATTATTATTATTATTATTATTACAAATTATGTTAGTCAAAACATTTTATGTATGCGTACTTATTTATGTGTGCAAACGGTGTCTACCCTGTTTATCCTATGAAATTTCATTTTGACCAAGCCGACCTTCAGGGAGCGACTCAACCACAATGGTCTCTGAACACTCGCTTAGACAAGATCTTTCTTAGGCATCAAACATAAAAACAAGGATCCTAACAGAGAAATACTTTCGTTTTTAGTAACCATTATTATCATTATACATTTTTGGGGTTATTACATCCTCCCTTCCTTATAAAAATTCCGTCCTCGAAATTTACTAAAATTAAAATGAGTACCTTTTATAATGTTGTGCCTTTATCCAATCCTGCTATCGTCGAAAAGATGTCGGTATTTCTAACATATTTTTGCTTCTAGTTCCCATGATGCTTCTTCACTGTCATGGTTGTGCCGAAACCTTTACTAATAGAATCTTCTTTGTGCGTAATTCTTGATCTTTCTTGTCTAAAATGTGGATTAGTACTTCTTCATATGATATATTATCACTAACTTTTAATGACTCATAGCTTATCGCATGAGAAGGGTCTGGAACGTACTTCTTTAACATTGAGACGTGGAATACATCATAAATTCTCAGCAATGTAGGAGGTAGGGCAATTCTATAAGCGACTAGACCAATCTTTCCAATACCTCGAATGGTCCAATATACCTAGGGCTTAGTTTGCCTTTTTTTTCCCAAACCTTACGTGTAAAGACCCAAACCCGTAAAATAAATAAGTAAAGGGTAAAAAGGGGATTACAACAGGGTTTGTCGACGAAGGCAGTATGTTCGTCGACAAAGTCCCTTCAGTTTTTCGTCGCCGAAATTCAGAGCGTCGTTGACGAAGAAATACCGAGTGAACCAAAGAAAATATCCGGATGAATTCGTCGACGAAGGTATAACTTCGTCCACGAATTGAGTGGTTAGCTCGTCAACAAATTTGACTCGGTCAAAGGCTCTATAAATATTGATTTTGGTTGCTTAAGGGTTAAGAAAAACCCAAAAGCTCTCTCTCTCTCTCTCTCTCTCTCTCTCTCTCTCTCTCTCTCTCTCTCTCTCTCTCTACGATCCTTTGCTGTTCGTCGTCTATTTCTACAATCGGAAGTTTCAGCGTGGATCAAGGGATGAAACTCTACAGTTATAGCGGATCAGATCGCTGTTTTGAAAATTTTTGAGATTTTCCCTAAAATCGAGGTAAGGATCTAAATTCATTTTCATTTCAATAGATCTGTAGTAGATTGAATAATACTAAAATATTGTTCTTCGATTTTTAGGTTTTGAGGATTCCATGTCGTAGTTTTGGATCAACGAGCTCGTGTTTCGATTTATACGTTAAAAGGTAAGAGAATTTGTTTACATCAATATTTTTAGAAAAAGAAATCACAGGATATGTAGTTTATATTTATATGTACTTATTGACTGCTTATTTGCAAAGTTTTACCGGGTATAAATGTCAATTCTTATAATTTTCACGATTTTACGATTTTGGCATATCATCTCCAAATTTCTTAAACTACTTTATTTGCACTAAAACTAAAGTAGGGGATGCTTGAAACTCTTAATAGCAGCATAAATGATATTTTACAAACTAGTTTATATAAAATGTATGATTTACCAAATAAGTGTGACGTATGATATCAATTGAATCTATACTGATTTGAGATGTATGTATATGAATTATGGGGACTAAGGTTCCAAATGATTATCAGAAAATGCAGAAAATAGGTGCCGGTAAGATACCGTGCTAAGTATGAGCAAAGGGTTAAACCGAGAGGTATTTATAGACTTCTTAAAAAAAAGTTTTCTCATTTAAGAGGTTGACATGAAGTATTTAGGTAACTTTTCAAAAGATATTAAATCATAGAATTAATTTTGAAAAACTTTCCGTATAGTTTGAAATTCAAAATCCCCGTAGAGTCAATCGGCTGACTCACTCAATTGGGTCATTTTTATACTAGTCAGTATGTCGGACAGACGGTTTGTAAAGACTCGAAAAATTAAAATGATTGAAATAATAATAAAATAGATAAAATAACAAATAAATAAATAAAAGGAATGACGTGGGAAAAAGAAGAAAAAAAATTAAAATTAAAGAAATTAAATTAAATTAAGATAAATTAAATAATTAGTTATTAAATTAAACATTTTTACATTAGTTTTAAAAAAAACTAATTGAAATAAGAGAAATATATATATAAAGTAACTGAGATAAGAAAAAGGAAGAAGAAGTTAGAGAAGGCGACCACCCCCCTTCCCTGAGATTTCTCATGTGTAGCCGCTCCGTCTCCGTCTCTCTCATTCTCTTAATTTCTCTGCGGATTTGCAACGAATCGGGAAACGGAAGGTGCCGTTGGATTCCTGGTTTCGCTGCCGACATTTCTACTAAAGCAGATTTTTCATGAGAACGGATTAGGCACTGCTCCTACGGAAAGGTAAGTTTTCCTCATTTTCTAAATTTTGCTTTAAATCTACTGTTAAATTGACAATCGGGTACCACCACGTGGTCTTAGTCGTCATCGTCGTCATTTTGATGTAAGTAATTTTTCAATTGGAATTTTCTAAACTCTACTCCAAAGCGAGAGTGAGATTTGGGAAATTTGACAAATTAGTTAAATTTGCGAGTACAACTGTTAATTGAAAATTATGATCTTAGAAAATATTTAAATAGTATTTTATTTAGGAATAATTTAAATGGAATGAGAGTTTTTGATTCAAGGCTCGGGTGAGCGCCGCAGGTGTAATTTTGGACCCCGCAGGCATAATTTAGAAAATTAAGTAGGAGTGTTAAATATTAATTTAAATGTTATTTTGAGGTGTGTGGAGCTTAGGGAAGGCTAGATGGGTAGTATTTTGGAGAAATGAATTAATTAATTTGGGAAATTTGGTAATTTGACTATATTTAAAGGTATATTTATTTATTTAGAATTTATGGGTCTAGAAAATATTAAAATAATATTTTATTTAAGATTAATTACATGAAACTAGAATTTTTGATTCAAGATCCGGGTGAGCGCCGCAGGTATCTTTCCAGAGTCCTTATCGGTGTAGTTCAAGAATTCAGGTAAGGAAAAATTATATATTAAATCAGATTTTATGAAATTAAAGGCAATAATTTATGTTATATTATATGTATGTTTTTGGTGTGAATTATTAAAATGTCAACCCTAAAATTTATGTTTTCTGAGCCTAGGATTGTCGATATAATTATGTATATGTGAATGTGAACGAATGAAAGTGAAAAGAATTTTTTGATGATTTAAATAAGAAATGAAATGTATTTTAAGCATATAAATGTTAAATGTGAGTTGACTTATTTTATAAGAAATATGTATGAATTTTACTACTAAATTGTGTGGCATGAGAATCTATACAAATTATATGTTAAATGTATGAGATACAGACTAAGTAAGTAAAACAATGAGAATAAAATATGATATGGACAATATTGCATGTGTATGTTCAATGCAACCATCTAAAGGTGCGACAGCTGAAAATCGGGTTAGAAGATTCTAGCGCATTTCTATGTGAATTAACTGTAGCAGATTCTAGCGCATTTCTATGTGGACTGATTGATGACGACTAAAGAGCGGCTATAATACAAATGAATGAAATGAAAATATTATGAAATGAAATGACAAGTAATGACAATGCAATAAAATGAAATGTGAAATGTGAATGATACAAATGGAAAAAAGTCACTTAAAGTGAAACACAATGAAATGTTAAGTTATGAATAAAAAAGGATGTGAATGATTGAATAAAGATAGAAAGAATAGTATATTATGATATTAGAAATATGTACGTACGTAGAACATGTTATGATTGGGCAAGGCGTACCTTTCGCCTGAGGGCTTGCTGAGTAAGGCGAGTGCACTAGTAGTTACAGATGTGACAGTAGTCGCATAACGTACTAGGGTAGAGGGAACCTACTTGTATGGGCGGGTAGATTTCCCTATCCTTAGGGCCTTTGCCGGTAAACTATTGTTAAACTGTGTGGGTACGAGATTAATCTTACACTTGAGGGCTTACTGAGTAAGGTGAGTGCTCTGGTAGGTTTTAATTGTGACCTTAGGGTTACCTAAGTATCAGAGAAGAGAGGTGCTACTTGTATGGGCGGGTAATTACCCCTATCCTTGGGTAATCTCGTGAGTTAAATATTTGCGTGTAATTGTTTAGGTTTAGAAAATGATTTCAATGTTATATGATGATTTGCAAATGAAATAAAAATGATATCTTTTTACCTCATGTTGGCCACACGCTTTTTTAGTATATTGTTTCTTCCCTTACTGAAATGTGTCTTACTCGAATATGAATTTATCTTTTTCAGGATTTTCTCAAGGTCGAGCTTTAAGAGCTCGAGATTTTTATAGCATTATTGGGGAATAGAAAAAGAAAATGGTATATTTCTATGTTATTTTTGGGATATATAAAATTTATGTTTTATGCCTTTATGTTTTAAGTCAGTTATGAAAGGAATGTTTGTAAACATACTGAAATGTTTTGGAGATGTATGTATTTATGGAAATGCAAGTGATTGTTGGTTTTTATGGATTTATAGATAGAATATTGAAAATTCTAGTATTATGATATATGCTATATGGAGATTATGATTTATGTTTTCTGCTGTATATGTTATGGATCATGATTATTAGGATATTATCAGGTATAACGCACCGGACCCGAGTTTAAGTTCGGGGCATTACATGGTTGACACCATTCTATCTCTCAAAAAATTAATTTTGATAAATTGTCAGTCGGCTAACTCAACTATGTTCAAAATAGTCAGCCGGCTGGACAGACCAGGAAGTCATTCGGCTAACTGATCCCAGTTAAAAAATGGTCAATCGATTGACCAGTCCTCTTTTTCATTTTTGATTTTTAAATTCTAGTTCATTTTGAAAAGCTCAAATACCACTTTTTCAAAATCATTTTCAAGGGTTTTAGAAAAAATGGTTTCTAAGTCTTCTTATCCTAAAGAGTTTCACGTATCTAAATAGTAATGAATTTGAAGTGCTTACAAACATTCTTCCAAGTATGATCTTCTTAATCACTAGGTCTTGTAGTCTCTTGAGGTTCAGTCTTTACTTCAAGTCCTGCCAAGCCTTTAAACTCTTCATGTATCTTTTATTTCTTTAATATTTTGATAAACTTTCATTTGATTATCTTTGATTTACAACTTATTTTCCTGATTAACCGTGAATGTCCTTTGGCTTGATCCTGAAATAAAATCACTCAACAACACATGTTAAAACATCTTTCACTTTGTTATCATTAAAACAAAATTGAGAAGCACAGTTAGGTCAACAATTTATATACGTATTTATTATTAATTTAAAATCAAGTCGAGCTTAATTGACCCGACTTCGAGTTTTATAAGTACTTGAATCCAATTCAAGTTTAGCAATTATGAATTTGATCAAATTCCAATTATATTATAAGCTTAATATTTTGAAATTGAGTTGAGTTCAAGTATTTTACTATATTGTCTCAACTCGACTCGACTAGAATACACCCTGACACCATTATCGTATCAATGTAACATGGACCAATGTCATATACAGTATCAAATGAAATAATAAATAAGCAATAAAAAAAGGAGTGGAGCGGCATTGATGGAGAAAGCCTAGTTGTCACTTAAACATGGGCTGTGTCCGCCCAACGAATCTTTTATTATCTTCTTCATCATCCTCGTCCAAACTTACAAATGCAATCTTTAGGTAGAAACAAAGAATAGAAAATTAGAAGAGAAGGAGAAGAAACCAAGTGAGAATTACTAACTCCTAAATTTAAAATTAGAAGATGCCTAGCTATCTGCCCACTTTTAAATTTCAGCTGGCATCAGGGGCATGTGTGTGAGCCTCTCATTGGCTGCATATGCTCTTCCTCAACCCTCCCTATAGTTTATTTTATTTTATTTTATTTGTCCATTTTCAAAAAAAAAAAAAAAAAAGCACAAATAATGGAGCATCCTTAATTAGTTTATGGTTTCCCCTTTAATAAATTCCATTCCATCATCCGTTTTATCTAGATTGTAAAGAATAGGGTTTTCATTTTGAGAATCAGTTTAAAATCTGAATAATAATAATAATAATAATAATAATAATAATAATAATAATAATATATTTCATGGTAGTGCAACTCAAAAGCATTATTTTCCTAATTCAAAATTTTGGACGGCCGATCATCGGGCTAGCCCAAACTAATTCGTTATTGGGATATGTACCATGTTTGCATCCAAATGAAAATTTAATAAAGGTTTAAACAAAAAAAAAAAGTGTAGAAATAGAAATTTCGGGTTTCCTGATTCTTAAAATAAATTTTAAATTAAAATTTAGGTTATATTCCGTAGCATGGATTTTAGACTTTAAGTTTGAATTTGGACTCGTTTGAATAAAATTAATTATAATTTTACATTATATTAATTCAATTCGCACAAATTCATATTTAATGTTGGAATATTAAGCTACCAAATATAGTGGGAGTTATTTGGGGTAAGGTGAGTTGGCAATGATAGGGGCAATATGCTCTCCTTTTTTGGCATCTCGTGGCATTCATGTGTAGATACGCAAAGAATCTTTTGTAGTGTTGGACTCTTTAAATTTTAACTAAAATTGATGAATAACTTGATGAAGCCATCGAGTCGATCAGATTAATATTCCTCTAAATAAAATGTATATTGGTTTTTATTTAAAATATTTTAAAATTTTGTTATTATTCATTATTACATTAAAAAATTAGTGAAACTAACCTTGGAATTGGAATTCTTTTAATATAATTTGCCTTCAAGAAATTAAATGAGTGAGGAGAAAGCAAGAGAAATTGATAAATCAGTATTTATATTTTGGTTATTGGAAAAAGAAAAATATAAGAATGGAGTAGAATTTTTGTAGACAAAAAACTTAAAAATAGTGTTATTGATGTAAATAGAGTAAGGATAAAATTATAAAAATCAAGATGGTATTAGGTAAAGAAATAATAAATACCATTAGTGCTTATGTTTTCAAGTAGGCTTAATTAGCAAAAAATCTTAAGAGACAATTTAGGAAAGATATGAATAGTATTATATAAGGCATATTAGGGACTGAGAAAATTTTCATATGAGGAGATTTGAATTGACACGTTGAAAGGGATTATAAAAGTTATGAGAGGACATATAGAGGATATGAATATGGAGACAAAAATGATCTTAGGGAGAAGATCTTGGACTTCGCTATGACATATGATTTTATTATAATAAATATTTGCTTTAAAAAGAGAGAAGAACACTTAATAACCTTTAAAATGGACAAAATAGAAGTCAAATAGATTTTTTTTTTTTTTAACTACGAAGATGGATCGTGTAAGAACCCGAAATATGAAAAATGGGTTTAAATATTAAGAGAGGGGCAAAATTGGAAATTTCCCGGGTCAAAGGGCTATAAAGGAAATTCTCATTTCTTCCAAGTTAAGCAAACTTAGATTTTTATCTCTCTCTCTCTCTCTCTCTCTCTCTCTCTCTAAACCTCTCCCTACTCCTTCTCTCTAGAATTCTTCGCCAATCGTTGACAGAATCGGAAAACGAAAGCTACCATAAGGATCGTGAAAGGATTCTTTACAACTTCTACGGATCAGAATCTCGTTTCGGAGATTTTCGGGTTTCGGCGTAAAATCGAGGTAAGACTTGATTTTCAATTCTGATCCGGTAGATTAGTAGGTAACTGTCTTGTGAATATATTCTGTACTGTGATTTGTAAGTTTTGGAACTCAGTTCGCTGTTTAGGGACCTTGGAGTTCGGGATTTGCTTACAGGGTTAAGGTAAGGGGAACTATGTTTATATTGGTTCTTTTCGAAATCGGACTCGGTGGAACTGTGGTCCACGGTCCTATGTTTGTTTTAGCTACTCATTTGGGGGGATCTAACGGGAAAAATTATGAGTTTTTCATTATTACAGTTTTGGGAAAAAGGGGGTGACGGGCTAAATCCCAAGTTTTGTTGAAAACCGAGTATATGTGTGATTTATACTGTGATATTGGGATGGTCGTGCCTTGACTTTGTTTAAATTGTATTTGTTTGGAAAACCATATTTTAGATTACCAAATGAGTGTGGTTTGTTTGGTTATATAAGCATGCATGTGTGTGTGATATGCGGAATTGCTGATGGGTCCGCGATTCCAATGATTCCAGGGACTGAGAGTGAACAGCCCTATATCCGAGGGCGTGTGTTGATCGCCTGCCACGTAAGTAAAAGTGTCCGACTCTATATCCGAGGGCATGAGCCTATCCCGGCAAATGAGGCCGAAGGGTGTGAATCCACCAATTAGCGTCGGTACGATGCCATGGGAGTCGAGGACTAGTCATGTGCCGGTGGGGCCATGCTTCCCGAGTTGGCTATGGGCCAACGCCGGAATGCCGGATCGGCTTCGGGCTAAAGGGTGTGACGACACTAGGATTGTTGATCATGTGTTTGGTGTGCGTGTATGCACTGTGTAAATTAGTAGTGGATTTACATTTAACTGTGTGTATGTTGCATCATGATAACACTCAAATACCACACACCGATATAACCTGTGTTCTTCCTTACTAAGAGGTATCTCACCCCTACTGTACGTACATTTTTACAGGTCCTTCGGGTAACCGGAATTAGCGTCCTGGTGTAGGGAGCGTAGTGGCCGGTGTACTGCGTTAGTGCTTGGGTAAGTGCTAGGACTGTAGTTTTGTTGGGTTGCCATTTTGAGTTGTATTTGGGCACTCAGTTTGTACGTTTTGTTAGAGTCAAGTTCTACTCTTGTATAGACGCTGATATGGTACTGCATATATTGATATAAAATGACTTTTTTCGCTGCGTATATGATTATGATTGAATGTGTTTAGGGTGCCTGGGAACCCCATGGGATCGTACCCTCATCCTTTGTACTGTATCTATGATTATTTGTATGATACAGGGACAGATTAGATTATATTTTCACCTTCGGGTCTCATTTCCGGGTTCGGAGCGTGAGAGATCGTTTATCATGTAAGAATTATAAAGTTATTTAAGGTGATAGTCTAACCACACAACATTGAGTTTTAGTGTTAGAGTTATGTATTAAAAAATGAAAGAAAATGATAAAATAAACTAGTATAAGAGAACTAAGTGGTGGAACCTAAAGAGAGAAAACAAAATGAAATTTAAAGATAAAATGAACAAAAATGGGAATTGGACTATAGAGGATGGGATATATGTAAATACTGTAACACCCTGACCTCGAGGGATCTGGGATATTAACTTTTTACTACTAATTTATAGCGGAAGCAAAATAAACTCAATTTTTATTAAACCAAAGCACTAATTATCCATATTACAATCAATTATTTCAAAAGAAGAAAAATTACACAAGCATAGATATCTGACATCATACTAATAATTCTAAGCAAATCTTTATTTTTCTATCCCCACCTGCACGCTTGCTAAGCCTGATTTCCAACATGCTTTTCAGAGTTATCTGAAATAAAAATATGATTGGAGTGAGACGACGCTCAGTAAGTAAATAAGATTATTATTAGTGTGTGGCCAAAATGAGCTTTTAAAAAAAATTTCGTAAAACAATATTTAATACTATAACTTCAAATTTTCTTTTAGAATAAATATAAATTTAAAAATTTCTGCATAAAACTTTTGTCATCAATTACAACAGTAAAATTTTATAATTATATACTATAATTGTTAAATTAAACTTTTAACTTTAAAACTGTATAAACATTTAATGATAAACGTACATATACTTTTTCTTATACGTTTTCCTTAGATCGTCATTTAAGCACCAAAATGATCATTTTCACGTAAACTTACACTTTTCCTTAAAATCATTAATAACTTTGTACACGTAATTAAATATGTATAAATATATATTATTAAAACCACCCTTAGGTCTATTTGCCGTAAGTCATGTTTACCCCCATGACTGGGTTGTGCGGTCCGAAAACTGGACTTAGCTAGCTGGCCTACCAAACTAAATCAACGTACATAAACTTTAAGTGAGATTTTCCTTATTAAGTCCTGATCCGGAACCAGGTGTACACTCAGGAGAAATCCACTAACATAAATAACCACTCTGTAAATAGTGTGGGTGCACTCTGATCCGTATAAACTTTAAGTTGCGGTACCGAGCATCTATAACTTTGAACTTTCGTTGCCATAAGGGGTTTTAAAATCATCTTATTATAATTTATGTAATTTAAAATAATATCGTAAAAATCTCATCTTTACTCATATTTTCATAAAAAAATGCAACATAGAAATAAACTCATGCCACACAATTTTTGTGTTAAAAATATATATAATTTTATTTTTGAATAGAAAAAAATGTTGAAAATTTACTCGAGGGGATTAGAACATTTCTTAACCCAAAAATAGATGCAAGTATATTAAAAATAGAACTGGTATAATTAAATATGTGTAAAAATAAACTCATAGAAATTTTGTGGAACTAATTAACATAATTAAAATTTACTTATAAAATAAACTCGGGTATAAATTTTTAAATAAAAAAAAAACTAACATAATCAAAATTTATTTACCTTCTTCCTTACGAACACTGTAACTATCTCTAAGAAATGAGATCGGAAAGAGTGGGTAATTGATAACTTATTCAAAAATTCTCTCTCCACCACAATTTCTTTCACTCGCTAATTCTTCTCTTCCTTGGAAAATTGTTGTGAAAAATGAAGATTGAGAGCTCCCTATTTATAGGAAAATTTTGGGAAAGAAATAAAATTTATAAAAGTGTGAGGAGATTGGTGAAATTATAATTTTTAAAAATTAAAAAATGGACAAGGGATGGGCAAGGTATGGGTTGAGTATGGGATGGGGATGGAGGCCATGTGGGAGTGCTTACCACCATTCCCATTAAATAAATTTTTAATTAATCACTTACCTAATTAATTAATCAATTAGTTAATTAATTATTTTATTATTTTTCTTAATCATTATTATCATTATTATTATCATTGTTATTAATTTTGAACCATTTTTAGTATTTATTTATTTTATTATTTATTTTTGAATAAGAATTAAATTTAAATTTTGAAAACTCATGTAGGCCCCACATGGTCTTGTGGGCCCCATACCACTTCGAGACCCAAACGGATCCTACGTAACTCTAATAATTCTCATACGATTTTATGAGCCCTACACAGTTTCGAGACTCGTGGAAACGTCCACACAGTTTCGGGACTCATGTGGGCCCACACAGTCTTGTGGGCCCCGCATATGATACTTATATTATTATTATTTTATCATATATTTTTACAAATTATGTCAGTCAAAATATTATTTTATGTACTTATTTACGTATATAAACAGTGTCTATCCTGTTTATTCTATGAAATTCCATTTTGACCAAGCCGACCTCCAGGGAGCTGTTAGAATTGGTGTATTCCCAAGAGGGGGGGTAAATTGGAATTTTAAAATTTATCACCTAGGTTAAGCTGGATAAACAGCAGTATATACATAACCTAGGGTCTGCCTATTCAATTTCCAAATGCGTAGATAAGTATAATGTGAAATTTAAGTCATATGCATCATTCACCCATAACATACATGTGCGGCAAATATAAAGTGCGGAAATATAAATGAACACACGATATGTTATCGAGGTTCGGCCAACCGTGCCTACGTCCCCGCCTCAAGCTCGCAAGCTAGAGGATTCCACTAAGAGCTCACTTAAGGGTGGAGCGTCACCGTTTACAACCAGGTCAAGTTAACACAGGGCTGACCTCAACCTTAACCAGGTCAATTAGCGGGGCTGACCTCAACTTACACGCCTTAACAGGACGACGCACCTAACTTTCCTAACCGGGTCTAAGTCAATCTGGGACTATTCCAGGGCTAGTCTCCCTCTTTAGGCCCGTGCTTGGAAATACAACCAATGTGTATTATACTGAAATGGTACAGTGATTATGCTTTCAAGTAAAGCAGATATGTACCCAAATTCGCGCAATAATATACACCACAAATATGAAATAATATGTAAGCTCAGTGTGGTCTAAGATGTCAACTCTCAAATAGATTTACTATCAGTGTAATGCGTACGTGAGAGTGCAAACCTAATGATCTTTGTATCACAGGATATTCAATCTAAGTGCTCAAACAAAGATATCATCCAGACTTCATATATTTCAATTAACAAGTTTTCTCAATACACATATGTATATGAAGCTCTAGCAACGTATAAGCTTGGTTTGCAAAAGGATATTCAATCTTTGTATTCAGCAAGAGATATATGAGTTAACGAGTATTGCAACAAAGATTTTATCACACTAGCAAATATCTCATCAAATATTTTCAAGATTAATAACACAGTAGATATTTGAAAATGTTTTACAACCAAAATACAATTACAATCTTCTTAAGATGTTGCAATGGAGGTGCAAATCTTAGAAGATCTATCAAAGTTTTCTTAGGATAGACTTATTAATAAAGTCCCCTTAGAATACTCAAGGTTTAGCTCTCAAGGATAATAAAACAATCAAATATGAATGGGAGAGCAAACCTACTTAGACTAGCACTCAATCAACTTACAAAGAGTTCAATTTGTATGAGAAGGTAAGTATGAGTGTAGGAGGCTTAAGAATGAGTATTATAGGGTTTTGGATTTTCAAAGAATATTCCCTAATCAAAGTGGCTAATCCTCTTTTAATCTTTGCAAATGTACCCATATATATAGCCATGGAAGGAAATATGACCGTTGGGGACCTATAGGGTATTATTAGAAAAGTTTAATGACGTTTAAGATAATTTAACCCTGTTTAAAAAATTATTAACCGCAGTAAAAATAGGAGCAACCTGAGAGGTCCGGTCGACCAAAAGTGTCTCGGTCGACCGGGACTCAAGTAGCTCGGTCGACCGGGGGCATTTTGAACTGAGTGGTCGGTCGACCGGGCAAAGGCGATTTTCAAAAACACCGAGGTTCGGTCGATCGGGGCCTTTTTGAACTACAGGGCTCGGTCGATCAGGTTGTTGGGAATTCTCCCAATACCCCTCGGTCGACCAGGTAGATGTAGTACAAATATGGTCGGTCGGATGGTTCACCCTAAGGTCTTTCTATGGTTTGGTTTGAGCTTGCAAATTAAATCATGCATGTGATGTGTGTGAGCTTTTTACAAACCGAAAACCCTTATTACAGACAAATTTCACTGAACATTATTACAATTAAGAGTTTATGAAATTGTCTTCAAGCCTTTCTTGCTTTTGTGCACATCTTGATCTTATCATTCTTGATTTCTGCACAAAAACTCAAATGCTCATTAGGTACAATGAGTATTTGTCATAATCAAAACCGGGCGTGACCAATAAGGTCAACAGGAGCGACTGAGCCGCAATGGTTTCTAAGCACTCGCTAAGACAAGGTCTTTCTTAGGCATCAAACATGGAATCAAGGATCCTACAGAAAAACTCTTCTGTATTGATATTAACTTAATGACCATTTTTATTATTTTATTATTGTTGTGCTTTAATCATATATATATATATATATATTTTTTGGGTCATCACAATCTCCCATCCTTATAAAAATTTCATCCTCGAAATTTGCTAATTTAAAATGAGTACTGTATAATTGGTTGCGCTATTTAAAAGAGTACATTGATTAACGATTTGACTAAGTCTTAAAATAGATTGAGGGTCAATTTGGCGAAGTATTTTATTTTGGGAATTGAAGTGTGAATCATCGGTCTAATAGAGGTTGAAATGGAAAAGAAATTCAAAAGATGTGGAAAAGGATAATTATATATATATATATATATATTATACATGTCTTATAAATTAAAAATATACGAGATCTGGCCTTTAGAGCCTTAGATCAACGTCAACATCTATCGCAGTACTAGCGGTGTCACTGCTAACCGCCTGGCTTCTTTCTTGGCAGAGTTGACCTCTTATAATGTCGCCGGCTTGGGTCAGAAAAAGGGAGAGAACGCCCGTTTGTTCGGCGAAGGAAGAAGAGCTGCCCTCTTCTCGAGTTATTGTTGGCCCGTATATGAGTCTCAATGCTCATTAGATTTCCTTACAATGGTGAAGTAGGCCAGCATTATCCGAAACCCTTAGTGTGGTGACTGCGATATTGCCATTGTAAGGGATATGGCTCATTGATGTGATATTAATTGTAAGTTTCATAGTCGGAATATTCTCGATAGGGAAGAGGGTTGGAAGGATGGCAGGGGCACTGCTCGGGGCGGTAGTGGCGGAGAAGGTAAGATGGAGAATTGATGGGACAGTAATTGAGATAGTGGTTTCTCCAACTGATCCCAACCTACGCCTACGGTTCTCAAACCAAAAGCCTATATTTCTCGGTTCGATTGGACCATATCGTCGGAGTTGTGCTGCAAGCAAGATAGTACGCTCCACATAAGGGAGTTCCCTTTGACTGCTGTGGAAGGCCGCCTCTAAAATCTCCAACTGTGCCTTACTGGGTTTCCATCTTTGGATCAATGATCTAGTGCTGCTTTCAGCAACTTGGGGAGTTGGGTGATTTGGCAACATTTTAGAGTAATGAGACAATTAAGAGACAAGTTGGGAAGAGCTAATCACTGCAAACTGAAATGTGATTGTTTAAGATGATAGAAAGTTGTGATGCTTAGAGTTCGAGAAGGGCAGACCCTTTTTATAAGGGAATGGTCGCGTGTTGTGGAAATCGAGAGAGAGCGACATGTACTGCGAGAATCGAGAGAGAGCGACGCGTGTCACGAATATCGAGCAACGCGTTTTGCACAAATCGAGGGAGAACGATGTGTGTCGCAAGAACCGAGAGAGGGCGACGCGTGTCACGAATATCGATCAACTCGTTTTGCACAAATCGAGGGAGAACAACGTGTGTCGGGAGAATCGAGAGAGAGCAACGTGTGTCACGAATATTGAGCAACGCGTTTTGCACAAATCGAGGGAGAATGACGTGAGTCGCGAGAATTGAGAGAGAGCTACGCGTGTCACGGATATCGAGCACGCACACGTATTGCAAAATTTGCGGATTCTAGGTTCTCTTTATGTTTCTACATCTTTATTAATGATTTAATTATAATTAATTTCATCCTTAGATCACCACTTGGGTGGGTGGCCTAGTGGTAAGGAACCGGCCATGCATCCATGTGATCGCAGGTTCGAGTCCCCACTATGCCCAAGTGGTCTCATGCCCTGGCCTTACTTCGGGGGTAAGTGAGTTATAGCCGATGATTTCCATCCATGAGGCTTTTTTTTTTTTAACTACAAGAGTACCCCTTATATATTAATATATTCCATTATTATTATTATTATTATTATTAGATCAAATATATGTTGGACATGTTTGACCAATTGATGATTTGACATTGGTTAGTTATTTGAAAGAAATTAGTAAATTTTTATATTGCTTTCATTAATTTTTTTTTAAATATAGAAAATTTTAACTTGTATTAACTTTTATAAATTTATAAAAAAAAAATAAAGATTTTGTCAAAATTTGTACTCCTAAATCAAACTTGGATACTTGATGGAAATTGAATATGTAATGGGAAAAATAAATATACATATTTAACTTGCACATGTTAAGGGATTATACATATATATATATATATATAAATTTTTTTTTTGAATTTAAATATAATAAGTAATATTTAAATTATATTTAATTCCTTATAAACTAATACAAAATTAAAATTAAAGATTTTGTCAAAATATATATTCCTAAATTAAGCTTGAATGTTTTATTGATAACTCAATATGTAATGTAAAAATACATATTCATATCTAACTTATACATGTAAAGAAATTTTGGGTAAATTCAGATTTTATAATAGACCGTTTGTTCATATCTATTTGTATGTGTAGCACTTCTAAATTCAGTAGGGTCTAATGGGTTATTTCTTATATATTTAGTGAAAATAACAACAGTGAAAATAATTAAATCTCAGATATTATTATTATATTTATATATATATAAATTTTAAATTATTAATGCATTTGACAATTAATTATGAATCATCAATATGTGTACGTGTTTTTACAAACATAAATAACATATTTAAATTAATTAACGTGTCTTCAATAATACTATTATTTTTCTTAGAGAATTTATAATTATTACCTGTCTTTGGGAGCCTTCACGTAAATCTTATTTCCTTCAATGTTACTATCTTTAGGATCCATTCTTAAATAATGATCAAATGTTATTTTAAAATCATAAATCTATTATTAACGTATAACAATATAACAAACTAAAATAAATATTCTAAACTATCCAATCCTACTCAAATCATGTTTTATATCTAAGTTTTGGTAAAATTTATATATTAGAATATGCAGAACTTATATCCTATGCTCTGGTAAAATATATATATATATATATATATATATATATTTTTTGTCTACAGAACCTATAACCTATTGCTCTAATACCAAATGTAACACTCCGACCCCGAGGGGCCTGAGATATTAACTTTTTACTACTAATTTACAGTGGAAGCAAAATAAACTCAATTTTTATTAAACTAGGGCGCTAATTATCTATATTACAATCATTTATTTTAAAAGAAGAAAAATTACACAAGCATAGATATCTGACATCATACTAATATTTCTAAGCAAATCTTTATTTTTCTATCCCCACCCGCATGCTTGTTAAGCCTGATTTCCAACATGTTCTTCAAAGTTATCTGAAATAAAAATATGATTGGAGACGACGCTCAGTAAGTAAATAAGATTATTATTAAGGTGTGGTCAAAATGAGTTTTTTTAAAAAATTTTGTAAAATAATATTTAATACTATAACTTCAAAATTTCTTTTAGAATAAATATAAATTTAAAAATTTCTACATAAAACTTTTGTCATCAATTACAACAGTAAAATTTTATAATTATATATTATAACTGTTAAATTAAACTTTTAATTTTAAAACTGTATAAACATTTAATGATAAACGTACATATACTTTTCCTTATACGTTTTCCTTAGATCGTCATTTAAACACCAAAATGATCATTTTCACGTAAACTTACACTTTTCCTTCAAATCATCAGTAACTTTGTACACGTAATTAAATATGTATAAACATATATTATAAAAACCACTCTTAGGCCTGTTTGCCATAAGTCATGTTTACCCCCATGACTGGGTTGTGCGGTCTGAAAACTGGACTTAACTGGCTGGCCGACCAAACTAAATCAACGTACGTAAACTTTAAGTGAGATTTTTCTTATTAAGTCCTGATCCGGAATCAGGTGTGCACTCAGGAGAAATTCACTAACATAAATAATCACTCTGTAAACAGTGTGGGTGCACTCTGATCCGTATAAACTTTAAGTTGCGGTACCGAACATCTGTAACTTTGAACTTTCATTGTCATAAGGGGTTTTAAAATCATCTTATTATAATTTATGTAATTTAAAATAATATCGTAAAAATCTCATTTTTACTCATATTTTAATAAAAAAATGCAATATAAAAATAAACTCATGCTACACAATTTTTGTGTTAAAAATATATATAATTTTATTTTTGAATAGAAAGAAATGCTGAAAATTTACCCGAGGGGATTAGAACATTTCTTAACCCAAAAATAGATGCAAGTATATTAAAGATAAAACTGGTATAATTAAATATGCATAAAAATAAACTCATGAAAATTTTGTGGAACTAATTAACATAATTGAAATTTACTTATAAAATAAACTCGGGTATAAAATTTTAAATAAATTAAAAAAAACAAACATAATCAAAATTTACTTACCTTCTTCCTTACGAACACTGTAATTATCTCTAAGAAATGAGATCGGAAAGAGTGGATGATTGATAACTTATTCAAAAATTCTCTCTCCACCACAATTTCTTTCACTCACTAATTTTTCTCTTCCTTGAAAAATTGTTGTGAAAAATGAAAGTTGAGAGCTCCCTATTTATAGGAAAATTTTGGGGAAGAAATGAAATTTATAAAAGTGTGGAGAGATGGGTGAAATTATAATTTTTAAAAATTAAAGAATGGGTAAGCGATGGGCAAGGTATGGGTTAAGTATGGGATGGGGATGGAGGCCATGTGGGAGTGCTTGCCACCATTCCCATTAAATAAATTTTTAATTAATAACTTACCTAATTAATTAATCAATTAGTTAATTAATTATTTTATTATTTTTCTTAATCATTATTATCATTATTATTATCATTGTTATTAATTTTGAAACATTTATAGTATTTATTTATTTTATTATTTATTTTTGAATAAGAATTAAATTTGAATTTTGAAAACTCATGTAGGCCCCACATGGTCTTGTGGGCCACATACCACTTTGAGATCCAAACGGATCTTACTTAACTCTAATAATTCTCATACGATTTTATGAGCCCTACACAGTTTCGAGACTCGTGAAAACCTCCACACGGCTTCGGGACTCATGTGGGCCTCACACAGTCTTGTGGGCCCCGCATATGATACTTATATTATTATTATTTTATCATATATTTTTACAAATTATGTCAGTTAAAATATTATTTTATGTACTTATTTACGTATATAAACAGTGTTTATCTTGTTTATCTTATGAAATTTCATTTTGACCAAGCCGACCTCTAGGGAGCGACTGAGCCGCAATGGTCTATAAGCACTCGCTAAGACAAGGTCTTTCTTAGGTATCAAACATGGAATTAAGGATCTTACAGAAAAACACTTCTGTATTGATATTAACTTAATGACCATTTTTATTATTTTTTTTTTATTGTGCTTTAATAATATATATATATATATATATATATATATATATATATATATATTTTTTTTTTGGGTCATCACAAATACTCTTTGGAGTAGATTAGTTAGTTCTATTAAAAATATAGCAAAAAAAAATTTTAGGTAAATTAAGGAGAAGATTCTCAAATAGGAAAGAAAATTGGTGGTTGGGTAAAAATATTCAAGAAGTTGTAAAAACAAAAAGAATTTGGTATGAAACGTGAGAAAAATGTAAAAACAAGTATAAAAAAAGCGAGAAAAGATGCAAAAAAAAAAAAAAAAACCTTGGAATGAGATAGAGAGTATGGATTTAATAACTTAGAATGAGATAGAGAATATAGATTTAATAATTTGGTATATGGACACTTGCAACGTAAGTAATATAATGCACAAGTGAAAAAAAGTAAACCAAAATAACTTGGAATAAGATAGAGAGTATGAATCCAGAATTTGTCAAAAGAAATTGTCCATTATCGCATAAATTGGCGAAAAAAATTCATATAGTCACCTCACCTAATGAGATTTAAGGTTTAATTTTGTTGTCATTGTTGTTACTATTGTTTATATTTTTGGTTTGTTCCATACATAAAATTTTCAAATAATAAAAACTTGTGTTATTGCGTGTACTTAATTATGGTTCCTTGCATTTATAAATTATTGCATTAATAAACCAATAATTGCAGTGAGTGTATAAATATTTCCATGAGCTGGTGTTTGAATCGTTATTCTACGTGTCAAAAAATTTTGATTATTATTATTTTTAAAACAAGGGGATAAGTTGACCTGCCTTCGACTCAGCCTAATTCAAGTTGAATCAATCCATTGGCCCAACTCTAATTTAATATTTTTTTATTTTTATTTTTTATTTTTTACAAACATGTATTGACAAAACCAACATGGTGATTGTTTCTGACTGAATAAGTTCCTCCCCATAAGCTCCTTTCTAAAGGGTTTTTTTTTTTTTTTTTTCAAAAAAAAAAAAGTAACGAGGGGATTAAATTAACCTAATTGCATTTGATTATTTAAACTAATTAATATGAAGATGATGTTAATTAACACCAAGAAAATATTTGATTTACTTTATCAAACATTGACACGTATGATATGAAAACTTTTATTAAGTTCATGACTGAGGAATAAAGTATTTAGGAAAAGATAATGGTCTAGTTTACAAATTAATTAAAAATATGTAAGTTAAAATTTTAGGAGAGTTGAATAATATAGTTTAATCAATAAATTAAAATAACAGGAAGTGCAAATATAGAAGAAATTCATCCCCTATTTAAGGAGGTCTTGGACTTGAAATTGTATTAGATTTAAATAAAATATTACATAAATTTATATTTAAATTTATTAAAATTTATCCAAATTCAAATTTAACACTATCTTCACAGAATTTTGAATCTTCAAATTTATAATATCAAATGCAAAAGTAATGGACATCTCTGAATTTAAAGTTGTTGGAAGTAGAAGGCACATAATTTCACCCTTTAGCACATTTATCCTATCCGGAAAGAGAGAGAGAGCATTCTTTGTAAATTTGTCTTCTTAATTTTTGTCCCCAAGGAATGAGTGGCCACCTCATTTTAGGTTGCATCAGCTTAAAGGCCAGGCCACCTGTTTTATAATTATAATTAACCATTCACTGCATCTAATCAACCACCCCCATATATATATATATATATAAGGACATATATGGATGATTTGAAATATCCAAGCTCGAATTTGGAGGAGCACTTCAGACCCACCTAGGTGACTTCAAATCGAAAACATAAAAATATTATCATCCGCATGTTAACATAAATCTAGTAATTCATTAGGTATTAATGTACATCCAGTTTTACATTGCATCTGTGAACAATTTCAAAATCAGTATAAAATTCTCTTGACCTTCTCTCTGTAATACCTAGGTTTTGAGGATGAACTCTCTAACATGGTATCAGAATTGGGCCTTGGGCTGCTTGACTCCTCCGTGGGTTAGATTTCTCCTCACCTCATTTCCCTCATGGACTCGAGGGGGAGTATTAGTATACGTTCAGTCTCACATAATCTCTGTAAATAATTCCAAAGTCAATATAAGATTCTCTTAATCCTCTCCCCTTAATACCTAGGTTTTGAGGATGAGTTCTCTAACACCAAACAAATCACAAATAAATAATCGAATCTGAGAGTTTGTCATCATCAAAATCCAACTTCGTCTTCATTACTTGAGCAAACCCAACTAAAACCCCCATATATGTGTATGAGAGAGAGAGAGAGAGAGAGAGAGAGATTTTAAAAAATTCATATTTTGTAGAGAGAGATTTTAAAAAATTCATAATACCTACAAAATATTTTCATCTTTCCTTAAATTGGAGTGAGGATTGGGCCCAAAAGGACAATTTAAGAATCCTATGTTGATTTGTAACTTAAAAAGTCTTTCGTCCACCACCCAAGTTGAATTTTTTTTATTCATAAAAAACTCATTTATTTACATAATATAAATAACTAATTCTCCTTTATTTTTCTTCCCATTTCATTTAACATGAAAATTTTTATGACCTTCATTGTTTTTTATTTTTATAGAAAAAAAATAAAAATTAACAAATAAATAGATTTCCAGATTTTGTTCCTCCTTTCAAAAGAAGATTGCCAATTCTCAGATTTTAGGTTTTCTTTTTAAATTTTAATTTCATAATTTTTTCAAGAATAATATTAGCAAATAACCTTACTATTTTGTACATATTACCCTAACCTTCCCTACCCATTTTTTAGCCTAGAATATATATAAGTGAAAGTGTGTGTCAGTCTGTGTATGCTTTTATTCTTTTTAACAGAAAATAGGATACCATTAGGCCCATTTTGAATATTACGCGAGTTGTCATTGGGCCGTGTGTAGGAGCCCAAATTCAGAGAGCATAAGGGATGGGCCTTCATGGCGGCAGATTTCGATCCTTAACTACAGTCCAAATTCAACCCATCTGCGTTTCCCAATTCTGAGATCGAAGGTCTAAGGGCCCAAGCCCATAAAGCCCGGTAATTCAATACGTAGTTACTCGTTTATCAAATAATTCGGTTACTTAAAAAGAAAAAAAGAAAAGGCAAAAGACAATCACCTCCTCAAGGTTTGCTGAAAAGAAAATGATCGTCTCAGGCATTTTTAAAATCTCATAGACATTCCTTCAACTTTTAACCTATAAGCTTCCTACCCCTCATGTCAATTTTCTATTAGTATTCAAATAAAAATTTATATATATATTTCAATTATGCCCTCAACCCTCAACCCACAAGTTGCGGGATTTTTACCTATAATAGAAAATATACTTTACATATTTTGTTTTAATCATAGGTAAAATAGTTGAAAAATTAATGGAAGTTGTAAATATTAAATCAATGAGAGCCAAAAAACTTATTATTTTTATTTTAAATTGATATGAATATAAAATGTTGATTTCCATTTGATAGGGATGTCTCTTTTGTTTTGAAGTGAAATCAACTTAATAAGGATAAAGAGAGGAAAAAAAAATTTCAAATGGAAGTATGTAATTAAGGATAAAAAGTAGGAAAAATATTTTTAAAGACAAATTATATCATGATGGTAGCATATAATTAAGGGAAAATTTTATATATATATATATATATATATATATATATATATTTAAATGCATTGTGTAAATAAGGGGGAAAAAAAATTCAAATTCAGCCACATCACATCTAGGATGCTAGCAGCTCCTAAGGGTTGAGGGCATAATTGGAAAAAAGAATTATTATTTTTTAACTTGTTTGAATACTAATACAAAGTTAACATGAATGGGTACAGTGATCATAGATTCAAACTTGATGGGAGATTTGTGGAATTTTAAAATTTTTACGGAAATGCTATGTTTTTTTTTTTTTTCGAACCTCACGGCTTAAGCAAGGTGAGTGTCCTTTGCCCTAAAAAAAATTAGTATTGTTGGTTGTGAAAAATAGTTTTCAATTTTCATTGTACTTTTTCAAAAAAAGAATTGCATTTTGCGACGTTTATATAAAATAAATGAACAAAACCAAATCATTTTGCACTATTTGCTTGTGCAAATAGTTTTATTTTTAAATTTTAATTTTTTTTTACTGTTGTGAAATAAGGGGCCTTTTCAACAATGCACGGCGGAATAAAATATTTGTATAAAGGATTACACATATACTTGCAACAATATCAATGGTGAATACATAATATATCCACAACCATAAGAATATAAAGAAAGTAAAGATAAGAGCAACGCCACCAGGAAAAGATACACACTTAATGATCTTCATTCCTTCTCTCACCCATCTCTTAGTCTCTTATCAAAATATGCACAGAAGAGTATATATAACAAGCCCTCGGAGGCTTCCCTCCGAATCCCTCACCGTCACACCGTTCAAATTCAAAATTCCAACAACTTCTCGCAGCCCAAGCACACTCATCAACGAGTACAAAAGATTCGTCAACGAGACTAAGAAGCCCGCTCATCGACTAGTCTATCCTCTCATTGACGATTCTTCTGCTCTGATATTTTCTTGTTCTTGGTATCTTCTCGTCGACGAGCACAGGGCACTCGCCGACGAGTCTTCTACTGCTCTACACAAACATATGATTTTCATCCCTTTTTGTTTATAAGCCCCCACGAAGTATAAGAGCCATATCATAATTAACAATCTCTACCTTGGAGATTATACGCCCCTTAGGAGAACCCGAAAAACATATCTGACTGCTTTACCTTGAATTCTAGAAGGTTTAGTTGAGACCATCTCCCTTCTAGCACTTGGAGACATGCACCAAATCCAAGCAACGCCGCTTGAACTTGCCGATGGTAGTTTTAGCTTCTACCATCAACCCTGATACAGTTGTAGATGTAATACCCAAAGACTTCACTCTAGGCTTCCAACAAGACTTTCCCACAATAGTAAACACAAAACTGCCCTGTATAGTCTTCAACAAAACTAACAACTGACGGTCCACTCTGTTGCCTATTGAAACACCCCATTACACAATCATGGGGAACATTTGACATATCCTGAACATTACAGCTCGTCCTTGGGTACCGTACAGTAAACCTTCGATATTAATTCTCCATGGGGGTTAGACAACAAACAAAGTCTCCGTGCGATTCCATTCATAAAGTCACCCTGAGATAACACCAATCTTCCTGTAGCCCTGTCCACAAAACCACCCTGAGATAATACTAATCTTCCTGAAGTTTTGTCCATGCGAATCAGAAAACCAAGACCCATCTCTGTTGTACCCAACACATTCATGTCAAAACCTTTCAACAGAATTTCTAACTGATTAGCGTCAGTCAAAGCCTTTCCAGCCAATAACATGTTATTCACATACAACAGATACATCACTCCACGGTATCCTATCACCCTCTTCCAAACCAAAAGTCTCACCAACTCACACACCTGAGTAGTGGTCTGATAGTACACATGAGCCCACCGTGTGATCTTGCTGGTCTCCTGAGCTGAAAACTCCCTGCAATATGAACTATGTCATCTCTGCCCTGAGTCTGTTGCTCCACCAGCATCACATGCCCATTCATACCGTGATACTATTGACCCGAGATAAAACTCCCCATATTTCTGTCTCGAGTCCCTAACTCCACCTGAATAACATGATTGCTGCTACTACAGTTTTGTGGCATTTGCTTCTCTTGCTTTACTTGAGTACGCTACCCCATGACTCAATCACCAAAAAACCATGTTCTCGATCACCCCTTTGTTTGCTATAGGTCCCCCAACTTACACTCACCTTTCTTATATTCCAAAAAAGTGTATTGTCCAAACATCACATCAAGTCTAGATCCTCCATCACTAAAATAATGTACCAGTGGAAATCCACTCACAATCGAGTAGTCTACTGCAAATCCTGCCCTCAATTCACCTGCAACTTTCCTATCTAGCAATACCTTTGGCGATCGGTCACACAAGAAACGTGTTGTACTCACTGACTTCACCAAGAAGTACCTTACATGTCCTGCATATAACTTGTCCTGCTCACAAAACTTTTTGAATGAAATCTGCGTACTCAACCCCAATGTTTGACTTGAGAATCTCTCTCCCGGTCTAGTTCTCCACCTCAGCCACCACATGAAGTACACCAAGACCCTTCATGATAAACACACGAAATACATATGCAACTCCACCTACAACCGCACCCTGCAGTGCATAGAAATTTCCCGCTACTTTTTCCCCTTTCATCACTATCAAGATACCTTCACACACTTTCATTTCTCCACGTCCAGACTTGTAATAATATCCATTACGGTCTAAAGTTCCCAATGAAATACCATTCTTCCTTAAACCTAATTCATGCTTTATATCACATATGGTTCTTACAACATCATTATACATTTTGATTTTAACATTTCCAATAACAAACATTTTACATGAAATATCATTTTCCATAAAAAAACAACCAGTATAAACTAACTTGTAGATGTCAAACCATTTTTTAGGATAAAAGCATCCGGTATCTAGGATCCAATGATCACCCATGAGGCACTCTGAACACGATGAAACACGCAACATACTCTATCACTACATTCCGAGTCTTCCTCCACTACACTTACCGATTTTGAAGAACCCTTAGAGCAAAAAAATCTTAGAGTTCATAGACTCGTCGACGAGTGTATTGACTAGTAGACGAGTGGGCTTCTTAGTCTCATGATGAATCCCCTGTACTCGTTGACGAGTGTGTCCAGGCCGCGAGAAGTTATTTGAATTTTGAATTTGAACGATGTGACGGTTGGAGATTCGGAGGGAACCCTAGGAGAGAAGATCATTGAGTGTGTATCTTTGATTTTCATAGTGAAATCTCTTACTGATTGCTCCCGTGGATGTAGAGAATTTGCCGAACCACGTAATTCCTAGTGTCGTTACTCTCATCTTTACTTTCTTTATACTGCTATGGTTGTGGATATATTATGTGTTGTTTATGATATAGTTTTTATACTTTGTGAGGGCTTATAAACAAAGGGAGAAAAAACATATGGATGTGTTCTTAGTGCAGGACAGCAGCAAAGAGCAATTGGTAAGAGATTTCATTATGAAAATTAAAGATACACACTCAATGATCTTCTCTTTTTCTCTCACCCCTCTTTTACTGTCTTACTAATCAAAATATGCCCAGAAGAGCATATATAACAAGCCCTCAGAGGCTTCCTTCCAAATCCTCAACCGTCACACCGTTCAAGTTTGAAATTCAAATAACTTCTCACAACCCAGACACACTCATTGACAAGTACAGAGGATTCGTCAATGAGACTAAGAAACTCACTCAAAGATTAGTCTATCCTCTTGTCGACAAGTCTTCTACTATGAGATTTTCTGGCTCTCAGTATCTTCTCGTCGACGAGCAGAAGGCATTCATTGACAAGTCTTTTGCTGCTCTACACCAACATATGTTTTTTCTCCTCCAACCCCCCCCCCTCCTCCCAAAAAACGAAGTATAAGAGTCACGCCATAAACAACATTAACCAACTACAAAAATATTACCTTATTTTTAAATTTTCTAAATTTATGCAAAAAAGTTAGAAAATATCTTATCATTCTTTTTTACATTTCTAATTCTTAATTTGTTATGAGGACATAAAATTCTAATTTTTGGAGGTTATGTAGTGAGTTTCTTCCAAACAAATTCAAATTCAAGTTCCAAAATCCATGATTCCAAATATTATTTTATATAATTTTTAAAAATATTAAAAAAGTATATTAATTATAATTGTTCTAAATTTAGAAATAAAATCTAAAAATTTATTTTGAACATTTAAGCAAACTCTCTACTTGGTGCGCTTTTAATACAGAATCTTGAAAACCCAAAAAATAAGTTGAAATTTTTTTTATAAATATTCTAAAAATAAAAAAATAGAAAATAAAATCTATTTTACAAAACTTAAAAAGCCCTCATATTTTCTTTGAAAACTACTACGCGCCCAACTTGAATGCTCCCTGGACACCACAGAAGATCAACCCAAACATTTCATGGCCAACAACTTTCTACATTATTTCTTATTAAATTAATCAGTTGTTCATATTTTTTTTTACTTTAATATACTAATATAAATTTAAACCATCTTCTATTCACACTTTGGCCCAGTATGAATTATAATTATGGAGTGTTCTCATTATTTGGTGAAATCATCATCTGATAAGAAACAACAGACAAATTACCCTCGTTAAAGGTAGAATCTTAACGCTAAAAATAAGGGCAAAAAATCATGAGGAAAAAGAGAGGAAGAGGAAGCAGAGCAATCCACACCGAAAGAGAATATGCCCTTCCACCCAAACCCAGAGAGCAGTAGGGGAAAGGGGAGAGGAGCCCCTCCTTCCGCAGTGAGGAAAGTGCCATGAGTTTTCTCATTCACTCTCTCACTCCCAAAAAAGAGTGAATTGGATTATTGGGTTTGACTTGTAGAAGCACTCCTTTATTGATGGATTTTTTTTTTTAACCATCCTTTTTCGGAGTCAAATCACTAATTTTTCACTACCCATTTTTGCTTTCCCAAAACAAAAATCAAAATCAAAAGAAGCATACCTAAGTGATTTGTACAGTGTCTTATGGGAAAGACCAGAAGATCAACCATTTTCTTAATCCCAAATCCAAAACACAATGCCTAACCCAAACCCACTCTAGGGTCCATGGCAACAGAGTGTTGCTCTTGAATTTAAGCTCTTACATCATTCAAATGCAAACTCTTCCTCCATCACCGGTATGCTATTAGGTTTGGCAGTTCAACAAGCAGCAGAATAGATGAGAAGTAGGGAGAGCGGGTTATTAGGTTTGGGGTGGATGGGTAAAATATGGTATGGGAATTTTGATGATTCACCTCAACCCCAACTGCTAAAATGAAAACAACATATCCACCAAGATTTTCTTGCTAATATCTTTACACCAAAACCCTAAAACTCATTATCATTTACAGAAGAACATGATTTCTGTGAATTGACATAATGTCCAGAGAAATGCGGTCAGAGACATGGACGATAAAAACTTGAAATTACATGAGCAATAATAAATTGAACACGTCAGAAATCTTATCAAGATAGATCCAGGCCAGACCTGACAATGTCACTCACCTCCCACCCCAGGCCATTCATTCCCACACCGACACATTCCATGTGAAGAAACCCTAAAAGCTCTTTTCTCAATTATCCCCACAGGCAGCATATAGATATCATAGATAATAAATAAAACCAACTTATTAAAAGAAAACTGAAAAGAATACTAACAAAATAAAATTGCATAATGTAAACTTAGCATCAAGCAAAATGAGCAGTATGGAAATCAGTCCAATGAAAAAGATGCAGGTATGAGTTTTCTTTGAGCATCATTTCTGATAATGTATTACAGAACAGATCTATGGGGAAAATGGGGAAGAGGAATAAGAGAGAAAGCATGAGAAAAACCCTAACCCTCTTTATATTTAATTTCAACAAGATGGAGCAGATGCCAGAGCCCAGAAGGAGTTGCAGAAACACAAAGATCAGAAGATGACACGCTCTAATTCACATATATATATATATATATATATATATTATATCATCTAACAATAACATTCATATTGGCAAAAAAACAGAAACGATGATTCTCTTCAAAGCATCAACCCTAGATTCGTAGGCATGAGATGATTTTATATCTGTTTTTTTTCTTTTTCCTTTTTCATTTCCCGCATCATAAGAATAAAATGAAAGCAAGAAAATTAAAAATATTTTTGATGATCAGAGGCACAAGACCGTGTTGTAACAATCATCGCCACCGGGGAGCCCAAGATCGTCATCCACCGGAGGCAAGTTGAGATCGAACGGTAATAGTTTTGGAAAGGACGAAGAGGCGATCTCCGCATCGTCGACGACCGACGACGAGGAATCGCAGTCGCTGTGACAATCGTCCGGCGAAACAGGCGGCGTTCGGGGGTGTCTCCGCGTCGCGGTTCTTGGCGGCGCCGGGTGAACCGCTACCTTCGGCTGCGAGGGCCTTGGCCCGCTGAAAGATTCGACGGTGCTGCTCATACCACTCGATGTGGGCCTCTGGGGAGGCAACACCTGATGCTCGTGAAAATTGTCCGCCGAGTACAGCCGGTACTGTTGATCGGCAAAGGGATCGTTTGGGTTCAATGGCGGCAGAATCGACGGCGGCGAAAGGGGGAAGTTAGTCTTGGCCTTAGGTCCCCGGAGGCTGCGGGCGGCGGCGTCGTAGGCCCGAGCCGCGTCCTCGGCAGAGTCGAACGTTCCCAGCCACACCCTCGTTTTCTTCCACGGGTCTCTGATCTCCGCCGCGAATCGACCCCATGGTCTCTTCCTCACGCCACGAAATCTGGGTTCCTTTGCCGGGCTTCGCGACCCAGATCCGATGGGGTCGCCGGGCGCCGGAGAAGGCGACGCCCTGGCCGCTGCGGGTCCCCTGCCTCTCCGCATGGCCTCGCCGGAGATGGGTTCGGAGATTGAAACAAGACCAGGCAGAGATCAGAAGGGAAAAACTGAAAAGAGAGGGGAAATCTAAGGAAAAAAAAGAGAGAAGGGAACAAATTCTTTGAAATATGGGCCGATTAACACTTCTCTTACGCCATTGACAATGATTTTGATTTCTGAATCTGTTTGCGTTGCTTCTTTGGTGCGTGTGGTTGAGGAGGAGGTGGAGGAAGGAAGAGGGATTTTGGTTTTCTCGAAATCTCTACTTTGTATCGCCCCCACAAACCAACTACACTGTCGATTGCTTCTCTTCTCATCTCTTCTTTCTCCGTATTCTTATTTTCTAATGGTGTGAAAAGATATAAAATTGTGTTCAACATAATCAGCTGTACGAAATGACGAAACTACCCTTGGCTTTTTCTTCTTTTTCTTCTCTTGTTTTTTTCTTTTTTTAAAAATCTTTGCTTTTTATGAAGTAATTTTTTTATTTTTTTTTTATTCTTATGAAGGACCAAATGCATAAATGGATGATAGATGACCTCCATGAAAGAAGGTAATGAAAAAAATAATTTGTTTTTAAATTCTTTTTATTAAAAAATAATAGTTTGGTTCGTGGTGCCTTAATTATGTAATAAGATCATGATTTGATGAAAATTCCAGACTTAAACTTTTACGTCTCTTTTGTCACAAATAAATTAAAATGTCTCGATGTAATTTTTAAAAATTTGTTATTATATTTTTTTAAGATAAGACCTTCTATATGTTCTTAAATATTTACACTGAGCAACATTACTTTTTTCTCTTTGTTTCAAAATTTTAAATGTTTTCATCTCTTTCTCTCAACCCCTTTGGAGAAAAAATTCAACCTTATATTTTCAATCCGCAAGTAAAACAAAAACTCAATATAATCTAAAATAAAATCTTAGCTGTGTGTATGGATGTTATTTTTATAAGAGAGTAAATTTTAAAAAATAAATAAATAAACAAGCTTAACTCATGTTGTTCAAATTTCTCACCACTCTAAAATAATTAATCTTCAATTGCCAAAACTAGAAGGTTGAATTTACTTTTTTTTTTTTTTTTTAACAAAAAAATTATAAGGCTACAATAATAGGCCATTTTTTGAGTTAACTTTTAAAAAAGGGGTATAAAGAGGGAGATAAAAGGGGTGGAAAAAAGGGACAAAATATACGCTAAAGTCAATATTTTATACTATTTTAGTTGTCTTAATTCTCGATTTTCCATAAATATTAATAGTTCAAACTTATTCCCAATGCAGTTGCAACAAACGGTTGTCGCAAGTTAATCAGAAGATCAACGGTTAAGACTGACATATCATTAACTGATGAAATAATTACTTTTGATGACGTCAAGTTATAAAAGCGAAAAGAGAATTTATCCTTATCATTAACTAACTTACTTATTTTCATATAAAGATGTAGTTAATGTCTAATTTCATTTTGTCATTAGCATGCGCTATCAAAAGTTGTTTCACTTAGATCCTCAATGAGCATAATCAGACAACAAACCTCATTGGCACGACAAATGGCAGTTAAAGGAAAATAGTAGTGATAAATGGATTAATTAAATCAACTAAATTGTCATTAAACTAGTATTTACATAGGTGTAGTTAGATCACCTAGTTACCACCAATAATTGGTTTCAACGCTGAAATCTTTGCTAAAAGAATTAGTGGACTCGATTTTCGTAACCAAAGTTGGGATTGCAAGTACAATTATATAATGAGAAGGTATCAATACTTATACACACCCTTTCAATACCAAAATAACCTCAAATTTCCTCAAGTTTAACCAATAATGATCTTTGATTTGCTTAATTTTTTAAAACTTATCAAGCACACACACAACCATTCGTAGTTTTATTCAAAAAAAACTTAGGATTTGTTTGGTATCGTTGCTGTTTTCTATTTTTATCTCTCTACAATGAAAAAATAGATTATAAAAAAACACGTTTGTTTCAATTCTTTATTTGCTGTTTTTGTTGTCAGTTTTCAGTTGTTTGCCAAAAAACGAAAACCATATTTTACGATTTTCAATTATTTTGGCAATATGTTGTCAGAAATTTTAATATCTAGAAATAGTTTCTTTAAATTAAATTATTTATTTTATATACTTTTAAAATAAAATCAACACTAAATGATCATATAAATTTAAATAATAAAAAAATATACATAAATTTCAAAAAATAATAATGAAGCCAATTACAAAATACCCTTACTATTTTTCAGTTGTCATGTACAAAAAATTTTTATTATAAAGTAAATTTTGAAAGCAAAACAATTAAGTAAAATAATTATAATAAATTTTATTTTCATTACAGTAATTTTTAAATTTGTATTTTTTGTAATTTTTTTATTTTAATCATATTTTTTATAAATATTTTGATTTAAAATTGAAAATGTGCACTTTTTAATTAAGTTTTTAATTTATATTAGTTTTATAAATGTTAATTGTTAGTTTTTAGTTTTTAGTTTCTATTTGTGGTTTTTGATTTTTGATTTTTTTTTCTAGCCTTCATTTCTCTAAGTTTTGACGATAATACCAAACAGCCCCTTAGGTCTTCCCATCTCAGAATATCTTAGGAAAACGAGTTGGCCAATTTCCAAGCTACGCCATCAAACTAATTTGAAATTTTTTTTTTTCAAATTTATTAGAATTATTCAACCCAATGTTGAATTTGAATGCTTGCATATGGAATTTTGTCTCGTAACATAAAGATAATCTAATATTGAAAGAATGAAAGGATACAAATGTCCCTCACTTACACTTTGTCATTATAAACAGTAGCAGCAATGTGAATGAACTGAACATGAATATAAAATGAAAAATAAAACTAAAATAAATCATAAGAGGCATGCCCAAAAAAAAAAAAAAAAAGGCATGAAAACCAACAAACCATATTTTATTTTATTTTTAAAAAATTCTTATAATTATCGGCATTTTTGAAGTTTTCTTGAATTCTTGAGATTTCACTATTTTTTTATTTTTTATTTTTGGAATTTGGGGATTTTTCTACCATTTTTTGGAAATTTGTATGATTTGATTAGAGTTTTATATTTTTTTGGAATTTAGGAAATTTTATTTGTTTATAAGAATTTAAAGGAATTATTTTCCTTATTTTTTATTTTTGAATTGTTTATTGAATATTTTTATTTTAAAATTACTTGAAAAAAATTTAATTAAGTTTTTAAAAAGGGATCGGGTAGGGTGAGCTCAACAAACTCCCTAGGTCAAGCCACGTAAATCAAGTGTAACGCAAGGGGAACACGTTGTGTGACCAACTCAATGTTGACAAGCCAAGGTGGTCATTTTAAAACACAAATGCTTGTTTAGGGAAGTCATCTCTAGAAGCCTCCCCCTCCTCTTTATTTTTTACTCTCCTTTACTCACAAGAATGAAACTCTAGCTTCCATCATCACCACTTTTCCACCTATCTTATTGATACAACTCCAAGCACCAATCTTCTCTCTCTCTCACTCATTTTTTTTAAAAAATTTCACTTCTAAGTTCATAGGATTTATGCAAGCTCTTAAAAGATGATTATAAATTATGGGTTTTTCCTCTTATTGTAAAATGTGGCTCACATTCTAAAGTAAAGTATGAAGGAAATCAAGGTGTAGCAGTGCAGCAAGGCAAATCGTTGACTGTTTGGCTCGGGACACCTAATGCAAATTTTAAATTTTGAATGGAGAACGTTAATATGCTTGGGGGTTTGAAGGGAAAACCTCTGAAAACTCTATATATATGTTATATATGATGCATATAGAGAATTGGTTGATAGTTGTTGAGAGAATTAAAAGGATTATTGTATTACTTTTGAAATTTACACATGAAGATAGTGAATTCTTGTCATTTACTCTTGTAGATGTAGGCATTGTCGAACCATGAAATTCCTAGTGTCATTGTTATTGTTATTTTCTCCATTTACTTGTTATGGTTGTGGATTGTTTTGTATATTCACCATTAGATTGTTGCAATGTTTGTTTGATTCTTTACATATATATATATATATATATATATATATATATATATTCTGCTATGCATATTTGGGGGTTTCACACAACATATATTCCGAAAGGCATGGATGAAGCGACTTGCAATGAATTGGGGGCAACAACAGTATCAACCATCCGACTTTGTTTGGTTGATGACGTGCTGCATCAAGTTATGGATGAGGATTCTCCGACATCAATTTGGCGAAAACTGAAAAGTCGATATATGTTTAAGGGCCCTTTAAAATCCACAAATGTAGTGGAAAAAGACTTAGGGAGCAGTGAGAGTGATAAGCTATGTGTTGACTTTTTGAGTTTAATCCTTGGTTTTGATAATGACAAATCGCAAGTTACTAATGTGTGTGCCTAAATATTTGTACAAGTTAATCATTCAGAACACACACATGAAAGTGAAGTGGAGGCCAGAAAGAACTTAAAGAGCATATACTCCTCGCATATTCCATGGGAAAATGAAGGGCAAAAGAAGAAGACATGTTTTGTTTCATTGTATTGCATTTTGGTTTTATGTTTTGGTCTATAATAATGCATGACATGCATGATATGAATGATAAGCTCAGGATGGCCGTAAACTAACTTTAGGGGTCTCTCATGCCCCGAACTCGCAAATGGGTCCCAGGTGTAAATATAGTAACCTAACCGGTTTCTGTATCAATTCAAACATACATGATACAATAAAATAAGAGGGTCCGACCTCGTGGGGTACACGGATACCCTATACACATACACATATACATCCATACTCATCAGTTACGCAGCGAAAAATGCTTCATCTATCTATGTAACATACCATACCAGAGTCTGTACAAAGTTAGGATACACGAACCCATACAAAAACCATCACGACAACCCGGTTACAAAATCTCATACCTAATCAGGTACTAACAGCAGCTAGTGACACCCCCGCTACCGATTGATAGGTTGCTAATTACAGTTACCTGATGGACCTGAAAACATTGTATGTACATTCGGGGTGAGGCACCTCTCAGTAAGGAAGAAAGTAGGTTACATCAGTGTGTGACATACCAGTTTTATTTTACACAAAACATAACACTATACAATACGATACAGTTCGAAAACATTTCCATATAATTCCATAAAGTTCTAGTATTTTCAAAAATTCATTCCAATATACACGATACCCAAAATATACGGTCAGTGTCATCACACTAATACGCAACTACGCTATGAAACCCGATGCTTCACAGCGATTACATTGCCAATACGATGTAGCTCACACTAGTGTGCAACTACTCCATGAATTCGAAGCCTCATAGCGATTACATTGCCCATACGCAACTACTCCGTGAAACCCAAAACTTCACAGTGATTACATTGCCAATACAGTGTAGCTCGCACCCCTAGGTGACTAGCCGGGATACGTAGTGACAATTCACACCCTCGGATATAGAGCCGGACACTCGCCCACGATTTTCATATTGGTACTTGGTGCAACGTACGGTAATAAGCCACCACATAGTTGTTTCGATGTACGGTAATTAGCCACCACTAGATGGTTTCACAAAACCTGGAATCATTTTGTAGCTCACACTCCTATACATATCCGCGTACGGTAATTAGCCGTCACTAGCTATTTTACAAATGCTTGGAACAATTACATACAACCATACATACCACACTTATTTGGTTTACGACAAATCATATCGTTTTCCAATTCAAGTATACAATTTATACAAATATGGATAACAATCATATCAATAATACAGTTTAAACAAAACAAACGTTTTTCCAAATAAAGCAGAAATGATACCTGAAATCCCTAAATTTTCCTGAAAACTGTAACACGAAAATCCTGTATTTTTACCTGATAGATTTCCCCAAATAAGATACCAAAATACACATATGATCGTAGCCTACAAACTTACCCATCCCGATTTCAAAAAGTAATTGATATAAACTAAATCACCTTACCTTAGCTTGAATTCTAGCTACGAACTCTATGGTCCCTAAAACTACGAACTGAGACTCCAAAACCTACAAACCACAGTACAATACCTGCTTACAATTCGTACTACTACACATATTTCGAATTAGAAAGGAAAATCGAGCATTACCTCGATTTTGTCCTGAAACAAGAAACTGCTTGAAACGAGATTCTGATCTATGAAAAACGTAGAGAATCCTTCCCTAATCCTCATAGTAACGTCGGATTTATGAATCCAACGACGAACGACGAGGAAATCAAGAGAAAAAGAGAGAGCTTCGAGTTCTAGAGAGAGAGAGTGAGATTTTTAAGCTAACTTAGCTTGGAAGCAACCCCTTTGGATATTTGAAGCCCTTTGACTCGGGTGAATTCGTCGATGAATTGGCGTCCTCGTCGACGAGTCCGCCATAACCTTCATCGACATGACGGTGGCCTCGTCGCCAAGACGAGGTTCCATATTTTTCCCAAAATCCCTCGGGATCTCCTCGTCGACGAGACACTCAATTTCGTTGCCGAGAATAAAAGGGACTTCGTTGACAAACTTTGGCTTCATTGACGAAGCTTGCCCAAATTACCACTTTACCCGATCAAAGATTAGGGCTAAAACGAAGTTTACAAAAACTTTAGTCGACTGATGCCAGATTTTTTAGCTTAATTCAAAAGTTTCGATCGTAGGAAACCAAACAAGGACCATAGCTAACCTCAGGGGCAAAATTGGAATTTCACTTGCCTCGATCAACCGACCATCGCAAGGTCATTTGACCTCGATCGACCGAATTAAGAAAGTTGACTAAAGTCAAAGTTTTGGTCGATCGAACCCTAAGTAGTACGAAAGCCTCGATCAACTGAACTAACTAGAAGTCAACATGTTAACTTCCCTCGATTGACCTTTCTGAAATGAAAGTGTCTTCCATAGTTGATCGAACTCACACGTGTCTGACTCCCAACAACTTGGTTGACCGAACTCATAGTTCAAAGTGGTTGCAGTTGACCGAACCTCATTAATGGTCAACTGAACCTCAGTCTTGGTCAACAAAACCTCGAAGGGTTCAAAATCGCTCTGATACGGTCGATCGAACCTACAATTCAAAATTGCCATGGTCGACCGAACCTCTCGGGTTGGTCAAATTTTTACCATGGTTAAACAAGATTATTTTTCATTAAACATGATTAAACATTTTTAAAAATACCCAACGTGTCCCCAATGGTCATACTTTCACCCACCTCTATATATGCCCCTTCATAAGTCATAATTAGTAAGATAATCAGTTAGAAAATCCTCTGAAATTTCTATATCATATTTTCATCTTCCTGAGCTAGTTTTTCATCCTCTCTTTGTTATTTATTCGAAAGATCATTTTCAAGAGACTATTATTTATCTTGGGCATTTTATTTTTTACAAATCATATTACTTATCCTCTCATATCTCACTCTTTTTAAAATCATTATCTTGAGAGTAAATCTTAAGTTTTCTCCATATATTTTCATTGATAAACATCTTTGGAGAAAAACTATTTCTTGCTTGTGAATCTTGCACATCCATTGCAAGATTCAAAGACTCACTTGCTTGTACTTGCACAAATATTTTTGAGGCATAAATCCTAAATTCTCCAGCACTTTATTTAGAAAAATATTTTTAGAGGGATTTCTTATTTGGGTTAAAATCTTTGAGCACTTATCACAAACATCTTTATACAAAGGTTATGTTATGAGAAAATCACCATACTCACATTGAGCTTATTTTCATATCATATGTGAGTACATATTGAACTTATTGGGGTACACAATAGCCTGTTTTAGAAGCAATTTAATTGTACACAAATATTTTATTGGTTGTATTCCCGACGTATGGTCAGAAGAGGGAGAGTAGCCCTGTGAATAGTTCCGGACTGGTTCCGACCCGGTTAAGGGAATTAAGTGCACCATCCTGGTAAGGTGTTGTATTAGGTGTCGTTCTACCCATTAAGCAAGCCATAATGGAATTCTCTTACTTGTGAGCTTGAGGCGGGGACGTAGGCAATATTAGCCAAACTCCGATAACATATTGTGTGTCTACTTTTAATTTCCGGCACTTTATATTCCTTCACATGTACGTTATATTTGATATATTGTGAATGTTGTGCATGATTTAATTTCCACATATTATTTTTATCTGTGGAATTAGTATATGCTTAGAAATACCCTAGGTTGTGTATTACTATTATCCAATTTAACCTTGGAAGAAGTTTTAAAATTCCAATTCGTTTCCTTTTGGGAATACACCAATTCTAACAATTGGTATCAAAGTCTTGTAGCATTGACTTAAAAATTTTTTCTAAAGATCGAGATGACTCTCGTTGATGTATCCCCATTTGGTGTGGGATGATCCTTTTTTGATCCTCCACAATTTTATGGTGTAGATTTTATGGCTTGAAAATTTAGAATGAGCGTTTTTATAAAATCTAGGAATTGGAGGGTTAGGCAGGTGATTGATAAGGGAACTTGTATGCAAACGAATGAAAATGACACTATTTTGGTGCACGCAAATTCATATGCCATGGAGATTCTATATTGCACTTTAGATTCTAACATTTTTATTGAGATTATGGCATGTACAAGTGCAAAGGAAATCTGGGATGAATTCGAAAGGAAATATGGAGAATCCTGGAGAATGAGATCTCCACTCAAGACGTGATAAATGATGGGACATTTGCCTCAACAGACAAAGAGGTATATGATCGATCCTATCTCAGCCTCTATAGATGATTCTATTGCTAAATTATGTGACATATCATATGCTGAATCATCTATTGAATATAATGACAATTCTGTTGATAATGCATACGATGATTCATATGAAAAATGTTGTGATATAACTTATGACGAATCATCTGTTGTTTCTGATGATATTACTACATGCAATGATTCATGTGATATTGACTATAAGAATTCTCGTGATGAATCATGTATTGAATTTGCTGTTGAAAGCATGCCTTCAAATAAAGAACTAGAATGTACTTTATTTAAAATGCAGAAGCTTCTAGTTTAGATGTCTAAACAGAAAACAATTTTTAAGAATGAAACTAAGAAAGTGGAAAATTAGTTGAAAGAATTGAAAGATATTATGCCACTCTTGAAAAGAAAAAGATTAAGAAAATATTGAAAATTATTTGCTTGGAAGAAGAAATGGATGATTATTCTAGCATAACACCCAAAGCTAAGAATGAAAGGAATAATCATGGTAAACCCTTAAGAGAAAAAGAAGTGAATGTTTCAAAAAAATTTTATCTTACGAAACTTATTGACATGCCTTATTGAGCAAAAACGGAATAAATAAGCACAATCTTTTATGTATATTAAATACCTGCTTATTTTGCAAAATTATATGGCACGTATGGTTTAATTGTTTACTCGGAAGTGCTTAAGGCTTAGAAAAGGAAATGAAATGGATAATCAGCAAAGCAAATCCTGTAGGACCTAAGGAAAATGGATCTAAATTAATATTGCATAATTATTTAATTCTTCCTTAATTCCTAGGTTTAAAGGTAGTGATGACTGTAGGCTTGGGGAGTGCTTGGTGCTTAAAATGGAAATTCTTAGTAGATGCATTCACTATACACTATATTGAATACTAAGAATCCTAGATAATTAAGCCAATGTGAAAAGTCAAGTAAAATATCCAATCTAATTACTTAATGAAGAAATATCATGATGATTGGACAAAATATGAAAACAACTATAACATAATTGAATAAAAATCCACTTCCAAATGGACAGAGCATTATTTGCTTGGTAAATAAGTCAAATTGCTTAACTCATGCTTAAATATGATCATCTAAAGTTAAGCATATTCTATCCATTACACAACTTTGAGTTTTAGAAAATGAATTCTTCTAGTTAAACATCTTGTCCTAAACTAATCTTGAAAGCCTAAAATGCCTAATAAAATGTTTAGCCATCACTCTAGGCTTGAAGCACTATTGATAATAAATGACTAATATATATTGAGTGCTCATCATAAGACATTCCTTCTACTCACGAGTTGTATCCTTACTTCATAATTATAATTATATCTAGAGGATACATACCACTATCCAAAGAGTTGTATTCAAAAATTCATACTCTTCTAAATGCTCTTTGCTCATACCTGGACATGATTACTAAGCACGAAAATATTTTGGAAAATGTCCACTCATAATGAATACTCTTCGAACTTAACAGAAATTTTAATCCTTAAGAGTATTTAATCCTGTGTCTCTTACACGCATTGAGATTCATAAGAAAAGAGGCAGACATTGGCTTATTATCTTAACAAATATTCATCGTGACTTTTTGCTCCGATAAGCCTAAAGCATTCTCCGCCAAGATTAAATCATTTATAATTTTAAGAACCTTGGCTAAGATATTTTGAGATGAAAAAGGCATAAAATGATTAAGTGCATAACTCAGGGGGAGCATTACTCTTTCAAAGTTATAAATTGAAATGCTCTCTTGATATCATATCTTTTATGCTCATATGTCGTTATAAACAGCATTACAAACTGATATCCATAATGCATTAAATGATTGAATCTCTTTTATGGATGATTTATATGTTATGTGAATTGTTAATTGTGCTACTTGATTGCTTGTGTAGTCTAGAATATCTCCTGCATGGCGGATGCAGTGGATGTGACCTGCATGTCAGTTGTTCAATTTAGGTTGTTGCATTATTTATATGAATATTTTGTTGAGAACAACCATCTATCATGTACAGGTTTTAAGGAAAAATGTCCAATTTACTGACGGCATGCTGCCAAATTTTCGTTTGACCTTTTCCAAAATAAAACCTTGTACAAAGATGATTATAATAAATTAAATATTAAAATATTTTTGAAAGGATGAGTGAAAACTACTTGAATATTAAATTTCATCATTGCATAATCATCAAACATTTAGGGGAGCCCAGCTCCATCCTTAGAGAAAGCGCATAAAGAACTCATATGCATCATGCTTTACTTTTTGAATATTGAGGCTCTTCTAAGAACCCTAAACATCATATCCGGCTTTTAAAGCTTTATGTTTTGATATGGATTGTTCTCGATTATGTGTTTTATTTCATGCCATAATATATATTCTCCAATGCATGTGTGACCTATAGGGATGATTATACTGGTCGAACGGTAAAATGAATAAATCTTAATCCAGTATGCTCTTTTTAAATGACTTAAAAGTGATTGCTTATACTACTAAGCATAATGAAGTTAGTCTTTAACTAGTATAAGCAGTTTATTTCATCTAAGCTAAGATTCAAAACGATAGGGGGAGCATACAAAATTAAAAGTCTCGCCATATCATGTTCACCCTGAAAATATCATAGGGGGGATATATATATATATATATATATATATATATATATATATATTTGTGTGTGTGTGTATTAACATATATCTTATTAGTTGGCAAGAAATGATTTTATATGTGACATATTTTTTTCTTACTTAATTGCCTAAATGATATATCTTTAAAATAGTTATTATGCCCAAAATGCTATACGATAAAAGAGGGAGATTTTTTGTCCGCTTAAATGATAAATAGGGGGGAATGTTTGCAAAATGGGGTGTTCTCTTTTGCTAAGTTTGTTTTAAATGACCATTTTTTTATACTTAACAACCCTTTTTGTTGATGCCAAAAAGGGGAGAACTTTTATGAGTAAACTGTTTGACCAAAAGAGGGAATAATTTTTAAAGCCATGGGGTAATTATCTAAGCTGCATGCATGTCTGTATTTGTGCCTTATTGCTAAAACTGAATGCAAATATTTTGAGTTATCTTCTTTCGTTAATATCTATGTGTTATATTGCTTAAATTTAATTTGTGCATATCCAAAGGGGGAGCCTTTTCAAGTTTATCCCATTTTATTCTGATACGTTTTTCATTATCAAAAAGAGGGAGATTGTTGCACAGGTTAATCATTCAGAACACACACATGAAAGTGAAGTGGATTCCAGAAAAAACTTAAGAAACAAATCATATTCAAGAGAGTATTCTTCATCTTGGGCATTTTATTTTTTACAAATCATATTGTTTATCCTCTCATATCTCGCTCTTTTCAAAATTATTTCTTGCTTGTGAATCCTGCACATCCATTGCAAGATTCAAAGGCTCACTTGGTTGTGCTTGCAAAAATATTTTTGAGTCATAAATCCTAGATTCTCCAACACAAATTTCTGAACTCGAAAGCCTATAACCTGCTCAAGTAGACTTTACCTCAAACCTTTCTCAAATTTCCTCGCCTTCCTCTCCTCATCCGGTACTAAGTACGGAGCAAATCGAGAAAGTTCGATAAATCCCGCCGCATACTACTGCACTGTCAACGATCCCTGCATCAGATGCAGAAACTTTGTTGTCTTCGCACTCCTAACAATAATGGGGAAGTACCTTTGAAAAAAGATCTTCCTAAAGCGGCTCCACGTCACCGCTACAAGGTCCAGTCTCTGCTTTTCCAACAATTTCGGTGATCTCCACCAGCGCTTTGCCTCCCCTATCAGCTTAAATGTCGCAAATAAAACTTTCGAGTTAGTTGTACATGGAAGAATTGCCAGCAAGTCCTCCATATCCTTGACCCAGTTCTCAGCCACAAGTGGGTCAGCTCCTCTAGAAAATGACCGTGGTTTCTTCCGCGTGAACTACTCAATCGTGCAACTCCGTCCTCCCAAACTCTTAGCCATCTCTGACATCACCTGCTGAGTGACACTATGCAATACAGCATCAGGGTCTCCTCCACCCATACAGGAAGGCCTTGCATCATCACCCATAACATGTGCACTACTATTCCCTAATCCATCCTGCAAAGGGTATAAAATCATTTTAGAACTCTATTATCATAGCTCACAACATACCCAACATACTCAAACTCACACTATATTCGGCTATAAACATTTCTGTTAACACTCTTAATCCCCATTTAAGATTTAATCCCACCACTCAGAAACACGATCCGACGCTAGTATCTATGGTTTTCCAGAAGTCGTCACCCCAGGAAAAACATAGAAACAACCACGAAACTCCTGCTTCCAGGTCACAAGATAGAAACCTAAATTCTAATCTTATCCTCTAACAGCAACTGACTCATATCTCATCATTATACTTTGGTATTGTATTCCGCTGTTTACTAAATTCTGCAAAACCTAACAAACCTAGGCTCTGATACCAAACTGTGACGCCCCAATTTTCATATCATTTTTTTCCATATAATAAATGCATATATCACATATCGACCACGTTAACCACTGATACCATAATACATAACCCGACCCGAACGTGGGTACCGAGTATACAATAATACTCAAATACATAATCCTAACAACAGAAGTCATTTTATAAACATATACATACCACAACAAATACACATACCATAGTACTATACCATCCATAAATACAAGTCTAACATAGAACCTCTAGGGGAATCAAACCTCCCTAACTCAAAATTACTCACCCTGACTACACAAGGTATCTGCTCCCCTCTATCTCAGAGCTTTATCACCGGGTCTACCTCTATTTCCTGAAATATTTAAATGATTGGGTGAGACACATCTTAGTAAGACGAAATAAATTATCTACAGTGTGTGGCAGTATGAGATTCATTATATCATAACAAATATTCAATTCAGTAATAATATCTTCTAAGAAAATATATCATTTCCACAATCATAATCATATAGATATACAACACAAGCTTTGTTAAGCTTTTACTTCCATTTCCAAAATCATTCATTCATATCCCAAGTTTACTAGCGAAGTTCCTGAGAATAGGGAAGCTTACCCGCTCATACAAGCAACTTCCCTCTGCCCTGATATCATTTGTAGCCTAACTCGATAAACTTAAGTTCAGCTACAACTGATACTTATCTGAGCACTCACCTTACTCAGTAAGCCCTCATGCGATTTGTTTTACTTCGCTTTAATTATTTATTAACTCACGCAATTTCATTTCTCATTTTCTTTCTTGTTTCCATTTTCATTTTATTTCTATTTCCATTTCCACATTCATTTCCTTTCCATTTCCATTTCCATATCAAGCTAATGAGTGTCACTAGTTACCAATACGTCAGTTTCTGTACTCCTGGCTACCCTGAGGATATCTTTCCACGTCATGCTTCCCCCCATGAATAGGATTGTGTGGCCCGAAGGGTGGACCTAACCACAGTTGGCCGACCCGGTTAGGTCAAATATCATACCATATATCCCGTGTATGTAGTACAACTGGCCGGCCAAAAGCCTTGATCTGGACTCAGGGGCACAACAACTCTACTATACAACTCAGTCGACTGTCATGTCACACGCTCCATAAGCCCATGTGGTTGCACTAACACCTCTAGCAACGGTACCGTGCTTAATATCACCACCCATCGTTAGGGTTTCCATATCCATCAATTAGGGTTATCATTGCAATATACCAACAATCATTATGTGGTATTGACATTTCATCAATTACATGTCAATATTCATTTTTCAGAATTTCACATTTCAATTCTCATCATTCGGTATTCATATTGTAGAATTAACGGTGCAATATTTACCATTTTTCATATTCACACTTCAATATTAGCATTATAGAATTTTACATTACAATATCCTCATTTCTCATATTCATATTTCTCTTAATCACATTTCAATATTAGTATTACAGAATTTATATTGCAATATTCACATTTCTCATATTCACATTTCAATATCAGTATTGCAGAATTTACATTGCAATATTCACATTTCTCATATTCACATTTCAATACCAGTATTCTCAACCCATTTCATCATTTCAATGATATTTCCTCAGTTCATAATTCATTTCATCTCATACTATCATATACATATCTCGTTTTACAATTACTCAATATTCCTCAAAACACATTTTCATATTTCACCTTTCTTCCTTTTCTCAAAAGATACATTTCCTGCACATTTCACTTTCATCATTTTCCCACATTTCACTTTTCATATCAAAACACATTTCAGTATCACATGTTTCACAGGCTAAATCAGTTAACCTAGTTTAAACATTTCCCAATATAAATCGTATGCCACACAAATTTCATCTGATATTTATATCATAATAAATTTCAAGTAAAGTACTATACGCCATTTTCACATATTTCTCAACCCATAAGTTTCATAAAAAGACTGTTATAATTTATTCCCCTCACCAGACTTACTGGGATTCCACTAAACACCTAATTTTCTACGCCCTTCGACGTTCATAGCTCAAAAACCTGCAATACACATTTTTTTTCCAAATTATTCAACACAACTTCCAGAATAACATCCATTTAACACCTCCTACATTTCATATACTTCAAATTAACTTAAAAACTCTAAAATACACCACTTACCCTGGTTTTGAGATGATGCCTCGGAACCCCAACTTGAAAATCTGCTCCACGTAGGTTGCAGCTCCATGTAGGTTGCAGAGAATCTTCCCAGAAACCCTTTGGTGATTTCTGATCATCAATATGAGTTTAAACGGAGCCATAATCAAAGAAAGAAACAGAGGGGTTCGTGGGTTGCATGAGAGAGAGAGAGAGAGAGAGAGAGAGAGAATTTATGTGGTTAAATGAAAAAATGTTGATTTAAGTGTAATCCCAAAAGGGGGGTGAATTGGGTAACCAATTAATCCCTATTTCTATATTTAACTAATTAATGGCAGGGAATTGTAGCTAATTTAAATTGCTATATCAATGACTTCCTTTTTACCCAATTAAGTGTGTGTGTGAAGTGATTCAACATAGACAAGCAAGTTAAATATTGAAATGCAATGTGAAAAATAAAGAGATAAGGGAAGAGAGAATGCAAGCGCAGTTTTTACGAGGTTTAACCAACCCGGTCTACGTCCTCACTTGAGTAACCCACTCAAGGATTCTACTATAATCCCTGCTCCTTAAATTGGGACGAAGCCTCCCTTACAATCCGCTGCTTACAAGAGATACAACTTTCTCCTCAAATCCAGTTCACAACTCGAACCGTGAATACAATGAAATCTGTAAAATACTCAAAGTTGCTTCCAACAAAGCTCGTGAGTACAATTCAAATTCCTAATACATAATCATATGATGAAACTTGAAGCTCAGAATGTATGAAACGATACAATCGTTTATGAATGAATATGCTTCAGTACACAATTTCCCTTTGTACCAAAACTCCCAAGTAATGATATATTTAAACGCTTTGGAGAATATTAGGGTTCTAGTTCACTTTATGAAAATGCACAAATATATCTTATGTGAACTTATTCAAAAACTTTGTCTTGAATATTAGATCGATCAAAATCAACAACTTTCTTTCAAATATTCAATCACATAATGATCTTTGAAATATGCATATATATATATATATATATATATATATTTATATATATAAATATATATATATATATACGATATGTATTCCAAAGATCAAAAACCAATGTAATATCTTTTAGAAAAATATCCTTCATAAATATATCGTTATGAACTCTATGGATATTCAAATAAAAAGTCTTATAACATTAAAAATATCATGTAACCACCTGCTATTTAACTGGTTTTTTTTTTTTTTTTTTTTTCATATACTATGAAATTTATAATGCTCTGATACCAAATTGGATTAAACCCAACCATTCACCTAAACAGCAAGAAGCGAAAAATAAACATAACCATATATAATTACATACAATACCAGAGTGCTAAATTGTTTCCAAAAATACACATATATAACTGTTCCCCAGAAATATCCTATTCTAGCTAGGGCTATACAAAAATACTCTCAAATATACTCATTCTAATATCAGGGCAATACTAAGGCCCCTCTGTGACAACCCGAATAATAATGGGATTTAAGTAATAAAGAGGAAGGGGAAATGGAAAAAGTGACAAAAGGAGGAAGTCGAGCATTCTTCGACGACATTGCACTTTGCGAAGGAATAACCGAGGGAAGTCATCAGGGCTTCGTCGACGAATACAGGGGATTCATCAACGAAGGTATAAGAAAATTCATCGACAAAGACAGGATTCGTTGACGAGAAAATACCAAGAGATGTTTTGAG